>NC_059383.1:18445050-19051300 GCF_019703515.2 Myxocyprinus asiaticus | reverse complement strand
GACACATATCACGGACTGAACTCAAATCCTAACACATTGGAGTCTATTTGCTAACCACTAAGCCAATGCTCTGACACATGCTAATTTAACAAAGTTCAGCACCAGCTCTTGAACCTTATCTGCTAAATCTTGCTAATCAGACTATGTAATTTTACACTCATCTCTTTAAATCCTAGTCCTGACTGATGTTTAAGAAATAATCACAGATCATCTAGAAATGTAGTGATGCTCACCCCAGTAAACCCTGATCCCATCCCTTGATGACCTGTCCAGTGCCAAGAGTAAAGGTGAAGGGCTGATTCCTCGGTATGCTGCTGTCAAATTCTGTCCCATCCTCCAGCTTCCCCTGCAGAGGAAAAAACAGTCTGCATGATATCAAAATTGACCCCATTTATTTTATTAATGCATGTCACTGGTCTTATTGTGAACGATTAATCCATGCCTATTTGCTATTTTATAAAAAAATAAAAAGTAAAAAAATAAAAAAAGTGACCTCAATCTTTAAACAAAATGTCATAATTTAATCTTCAGGTGATATGAATGACTCTTCTCTGGTGACGTATGCAATACCGCACACTACGTCCCAAGATTTTAGTCAGTTTTAACTCAGCTCCTTCAGCCTGTCACGTGCACAAACTTGCTGTCATAACAGCTAATGCAGAGATTAGTGTTTCTTCGGCTGTTTAATACCCAAACCCCTGTTCCATACCCTGCACTACCTTGGTTACGGGACCACTGTCTTGAAATGACATTTTAAAGGAGCAAAAACAGTGAATTTGCGGTTGTGTTCAAGACATTTCACACCCGAATGCTTCCAGAGGTGATCGCTGTTGTGGACCGTAAGTCAAATGGGGAGAAATTGTATAGAGTTTATTTATATATTCTATATGCAGGCATCTTTTGGAGGTATCATGGGATGTACAGCACAATTAAGTGTTCTTTTTTCCCTTTATATTTAGTGTGATTCAAAATGTTGAAATGTTGCAGTCTTTCCCTTGCTTGTTTCTTAACAGCTACAGCCTCGTTGTAAGCGAAGACCATGATGTGCTGGCCATGTATATTGTCAGTTATTTCTTAAGTGTGTAGAGATTGCTGCTCGATTTCCCCAAGCGGTAACCAGTTCTAGCACAAGCAGTACGGAGGAAAGGGTTTGTGTGGGTCTGTGTGTCGACTGCCAACTCGCATTCAGATCTGCCTCCACTCCGGTATTCAATGCCCACTTTTCACAATCCAATCAACAACCGATGGATAAAATGGATAAAGTCCCCGCCCTACATTTTCTTCTTGTTCGATAAGCTGTTTCACTTGGAAATACATCACAATACTTCCGTTTCAAGCCAACTTTAAAGGGATACGGAAACTCGTCCGGGATTGGAACAACATGAGGGTGAGTAAATGATGACAGAGTTTTCATTTTTGAGTGAATTATCCCTTTAATACATATTTAGACATGGCTTAAATGCGAGTCAGAATAAGGGAACAATTACAGTGTAGTGCATATTCAACACGTCTCCCTTTCGCGACTTGATAGGACAGTTGTCCACTCTTTTCTTGATTCCTATCTGAAGTTTGTTCTTTTCAGCCCCATGCACAACTGCTATGAGGTTGGACATCAGTGTAAATGCCAACATCAAACACAGCCTCATGTCTGTGGAGAGAAGAAATGACACAGCTCAAATGACACACTCATTGCACTGATATCAAAAACATAACAGAGAAACAACAAAATGGCAAAAGCTTAAATGCATTTGTACTGATCACTTCAGCGCATGCGCAGTGTCTATACACATAAGTACACGTTATCATTTAATTGATTTATTAATTAGCTGTGTTAGCAAAAGCAGGAATCTAAATTAAACTAAGAGTAACCCATCAGATGTATTTTAACCGACAAAACATAACGGTTAATAATACTGTCCATAATACTGTGATTTAAAGATAATAGGTTGACAATAACAACAAGGCTTTCTATAAACGACTACTCTCACTGCTGTTTCCAAAACAATAGTTTTAGCCCTCTATAAAGGGAGACATAAGGACAATCATTATAAAACACCTAGCAATGTACTTTGCTATGGTCATAACGGCTATATGCTACTAATATTCATCATATTTTAAACCAGAAATACGTCAACTAACAAGATCCCGCGTGGAGCTAAAATTTATGTTTAAAATATATAAAGTGCGTGTGAATTATTTGAGGTTCCGTGTATAACTTACCTGTATTAAGAATAATACATTCGCCAGTCCTGGATGAATCAGAATGAGTCCGTCATTAGGAAGTGACGTCAGCAGTCCACGCTTACTTCCTACCAGCTTTGAAATGTCAGCAAACATTTTAAAAAGGAGAGAGTGATTAAGAATTTTTTATTTATTTATTTATTTTTTATGAATAGTATAGATTTAAATGTAGGTTTAAATTGATATTACACGGACAAACTTGACGCACCTATATTATATGTAGTTTTAAGGACATACTTGGGCGACAAATGGGCCTTTTATTTTGCTCATCTCTGTGAACGCTCTTTATTTGCATTATAATCAGTGATGCGGTCTACATAGGAATCGTCCGTTGCGCCGCGTCCGTCAATAAACGGGTGCCGCATTCCGTTGGTGCCACTACCATTGTATAGATCAGTGTCCACTACACAAATAACACAGTTTAGAACGTTCGCGTCGATGCGCCCGGTGTAGACAGGCGTTAGTTTGTACACATGGGGGCGCTATTACCTCATATTGTCTTGGTATTTGTTGTTTCATAGCCGCTGAATAAAATGTTAAAATCATTGAAGTAGCAGGTTATTGGAACAGTTAAGTGTTATTTTATGTGCGTTTTCAGCAAAGTAAGTAATAGATATGTGTTCATATTTATGTTCTTCAATCTGGATTTCGGGAATGTTTTTGTTATTTGATTTTAACAAATCATGGGTCACCATGGGTAAGGATGGTGGGGCTTTTTACTTAATCGGGGAAAGGGTTCCATTATGTACTGATAGGAAGGACAGTACCGTTTAATATAAATGGGTGCACCTCTAAGAAAGCTGAGAGTGAACGTGACAGATGAATCGAAGGATGAGTCCTCGTCCTACTTCAACACAAGTTTTGTTTGTTTACCTGAAAAAATATGTGTTATGTCCACCTTGCTTTAGTCCAATATCGTCGATACCAATACCTCTGTCTTGGGATAAAATGGGTATTTTAAATTTCAAATCTTTTTTTTTTCTTTTTTTTTTTTACATGTGTAAGCCTAAAAAGAAAATTATTAGACTTCTGTTTTGTTTACCCTTAAAAAAATTAACCATGGTTTTAATACAGTAACTAGTTTAACCATGGTATTTAGTTAAAACATAGTTACCAAACAATTAACCATACTACTACAATATTACTATAGTAAAACCATGGTTAATTTTTATAAAATATAAGTGGTATCGCCCATCCCTATGTTGCAAAAAAAAAAAAAAAAAAAAAAAAAAAAAAGCCATGGTTATTACAATATATCTTTAATAAAACCATGGTTCGTTTTAGTTATTTTTTAATATTATTAATTAACAACAATTACAGAACATTATCAATGTCCTAACAGCTTATTTAAATAATTTAAATAGATTTAACAAACGTCACACAAACTCATTATAATAAATGAAGCGGTTTCTCTTATTTTCTATCATTACCTCTACATGACAGTGATCCCTCTTGTTTGAATGATTGTTGTGAAGGTGCAAGCGCTTGTCTGCTTGTGTCTTTCAGCATGCATGCTAAGATGAGCGGAAGAAGAAATAGTTCCCATCCTGCACAAGTGTTTGCTAATATGGCCTAATCCTTTTTATTTAAATTTGAAGATTATGATTATTGTTCATGTTCAAATAATAATATCCCTTGTTAAAAAATTTTGTAAATAATAATAAATAAAAAATGTTAGAATCGATATTTTGTGTGAGGATGGATATTTCTGATACAACGTCAGTATCGGAAGTATCGATACTTTAGGCGCCCATCCCTAATGTACTGTATGTACTGTTGCTGAAATAAATTAGCTACGTTACATCTATTTTCAATGCATCGATCCGTCTCCTCTTTTTTACATCACCCACCTAGACAAAACGCTACTTTGTATCTATATATATATATATATATATATATATATATATATATATATATATATATATATATATATATATATAAAGTGTCACAGATACTTAAACTGTACATTCTCATAGAAGGCACATATCTTTTCACTTATTTCATCTGAGTGCTCAGTAAAACTACAGGTGGTAAAAATCTTTTCGTGGACCACGAGCAGTGATGGGCACAAATGCATGAAAATGTATTTAAAATAAAAATACAAAATATCTCGGATTAAATTGACATAGTAGATACGCCATACAAACATACTTGTTGACTCCAAAGAGCAATAAGCTTCTCATCCAAATGCAGGTTCAGTCAGATTTCGCAAGGTTATATTTTAAAACGGACCAAAACTGGAAAAATTACGTTGTGGTTATTTTTTATCCGTCATTAGTTGCTTTTGCATTATTTCTGCATTGAAAAGTACCTGTTTTCACAGTCACGGAGCTCTCGCTCTCTCTCCCCGTATTTTCTGCCTAAATACAAACTAAGTGATCGTGAAGATGGAGTAACTTTTCCTTGTGAAAGTGCGTGATTGTTTATCCAATCCAAGCTTGTTGTACAATGCATGTCAACATGCAGCTTTCAGCGAGTAAAGAAATGCATCAAATAAAAAAATACTTTTGTTGCTCATTTTAGTGCACGAAAAAAGCTTGGTGACAGAATCCGAGTGCGATGAAAACATAAACATCAGCTTGACGTCTGCTCCGTACTTCAGTAAAAGAAGCTCATTGGTCACTTGACAAGAACACAAGACCCGCTTCATTGACGGAAATATTTTTTTCAAACAAAAGTTTTTTTTTTTATTTTATTTTATTTTTTTTACTTTGAAGCCATTAACTCAGCAGGAAGTCTTGACAGTGAGTGATTAACACCTCTCACTGAAAGAGGCTAATGCGCACTCTGTCTCCCTCTGCCTGGCTAGTTATGTTAATGAAGCTAACGCCTGAAAACCATTGGAAATATCACCTAGCCCCCTTAACACCAACTACTGATTAGCTAGCAAGACTGACTAGCTAGAGCTAATGTCCAGTGCTATTGCTAACGCTGTTTTCCCCTTGTCAGTGCTCTTTTATTTCTTCATGTTAACTGAAAGCAAATCTGAATGATGTTTCATATTAGCTTGTTTGCTAGCGATCTAGCAAACGACAGCCAGTGAACTCGCTAACAATAGTTAGACTAACCTGCTAGCTGGATGCTGACTAGTTTTGATTTCCTCACTGTTGACATGCACTGCATTGGCTGCCGAGAAGTATCAAAGCTACCTTAATATTTTAATGGAAATTAAATAACAGTTGCCAGCAATTATTATGTTTTGCAACAAGTAGAATCAACCATCACATCCTCACCTTATCTTACTCCATATTTCCTTGCAGGAATGCAGAAAATTCGCTCACCCAGTGCTAGATGGGTGAGAATGGCTGTTCTCTCTGACATCTGCAGCTCACGTGCATGAAAGTTGGGGTTATGGGGCATGCCTGAACTAGCTGATACAGGAAATCAGCAGTCTGTAAAGTATTTGATGTATTTTGAAAATACACAAATTACATTTGAAGAAGACTTTAAAGTACAAAGTACAAAATAGTATTTTGTATTTCAAATATGTATTTCAGGTAACACTTTAGAGTAATGGTCCGTCATTAATAGGTAATTATGCAGGAATTAATACAGGCTTAATAAGTAATACTACATTAACACTTTAGTTACTACTATTTACTAATATGGAAACATGATTAACCAGTCAGTAAGTAATAGCTAACTGATGACTGAGGTAGTTCACTGTTAGGTAATCAGTAATTACTGAATTTAATCTGCCTCACTGAGAACTAACTATGGCTAATTTAAAATAACTACTTATTACTAATCAAAACATAAACAGTGTTTAAAATGTGAATGATTATGTTTTTATTGTGAACATGATCATGAAATGCACCTTCAAAGAAACATGTGCCTCACGTGTGTTCTTTGTGGGAGTTAATTTATGAATGTAACAGCTCTCTAAATCATGGCTGCAGTGTCTGGTAGAGTATCATAGTCAGTATTCCTTGCAATCTCCATTCATTACAAATTATTAACTTCGGCAAGTTTGATATGCTGGAGGTCTTTTTTAAATAATTCTGGTAACCCATAAGTAATGAGTCAAGTGCTACCACATAAACATGAAGGAATTACTAATTATTTTAAAGCGAGGGTCATGGTAACACATTATTAATTAATGCACACTTGAATATACAAAATTGTTTTTTTTTTTTTTTACAAAACTTTTATTCATACTGTAGGTTAATCTTACAAGTGTTTATTCTTAAGTGCTTTTTTTTTTCCTGAGTAACTTAAGTGATCCAATGAAAAAAAAAAAAAAAAAAGCAAATGAGTGTCACGTCCATCAAGCTTCTAATCCAATCAGGGTTCACCATATTCAATGCTCGCGCTGAAACTGAAAGAAGAGTGCGATTTTGCTTCGCCCTCCCGTCAATCCGTCTGCATGCGGTAAATATTAACATACTTTCTGTTCATACCAAACATAGGCAAAGGAGGAAACATGTCAAATTAATTTGATAAAAACTGTATGCATTTACAGAGTGGGCTGTCTAGGGCGGAAGTATACATGTGGAATCAGCCTCATGCTGCATGCCAGTTTTCGCTCCGTTTTCTGTTGAAGTCTTGTTAAGATCAACACACTTGTCCTTAAGACACATAATTGTATTATTTTACTTTATGTTAAGATATAAGACTTTTAAAACGTAGTAACCGTGAGCACCAGCAATTAAAAGCATTATCCTGCTAAATGTTTGTAGCCTACTGTAACATGCTGGCACTGGCAACGATGAAGACGAAGACGTGAAGATGAGAACCCAAGTGCAGTTAATTTACAAAGTGCAGTAATCAAAAACCCTAACTAAAAAACGTGAACAAAACATGGACTTGACATAACATGACTTGATTATAAGCGAGACTTGACTTGAACCAACCTTACATCAACATTCACATTCAATACTTGACAATGGACAATGGCAAACATGAGGGCTTAAATACAAGACATGGGAGAACAAGAAGCAATGAACAGACAGAACTGATAAGCTAACAAGACAATTAACCAATAAACCAATGAAAACATGACACATGAACATGGAGGGAAAACATGAAATCACATGACAAGGGAACAGGAACTAAACTTTAAAAAAAAAAAAAAAAAAAAAAAAGACATGAATCAACAAAATACACATGACATATCCTCCCGACGCCCCAACACAAACAAAACATGTAAAACATGACATAAATTCAAAGTTCTGTAGGGAGCTGGGGGGGGGGGGGTGTCTTGAGGCGTGGGGCATGGCGAGAAAGGGCAAGGGGCATGGGACCAGGGCAGAGTCCGTGGGGGGTGGAGCTGTGAGAGGCTCGGGGGGGTGGAGCCATGGAAGGCGGAGCCGTGAGAGGCTCAAGGGGCAGAGCCATGGAACTTGGTGCCCGGAGAGTAGCCGAAGACTCGAAGGGCCAGGGTGGAGCCTATAGCAGGGAGGACCAAGGCGGTGCTGGAGGCACAGAGGAGCAAGGCGGAGATAGGGGATCGGAAGACTGAGGTGGAGCCGGTGGGACTGAGAACCAAGGTGGAGCCGTAGGGAAGTAGGTCCCTGGTGGAGCTGACAGATCGGAGGGACGAGACGCAGCCAGAGGATCGGAGAGCCAAAGCGGAGCAAGGTGACCGACAGACCAAGGAGGAGCCGGAGGGACCCCGGCAAAGCCGACAGGCTGAAGGACCACAGTGGAGCCAAGGGAATGCAGAGCTGAGGCAATGTCGAGGGACCGACAGGCCAAGGCGAAGTCCAGGGCTCAGAGGGTCCAGGCGGGGTCGGAGGGCCAAAAATTCCCCTTGCCTGCTCAGGAGAACTAAGGGTGGGTATAAGGGTGGGAACCATCTCCAGGTCCAACTGGTCAGGTGTGGCTGTGACGTGGCATGGAGCAGGCTGAAACGTTGCTGTGATGTGGCATGGAGCAGGCTGAGACATTGCTGTGACGTGGCATGGAGCAAGCTGAGGCATTGCTGTGACATGGCATGGAGCAGGCTGAGGCATTGCTGTGACGTGGCATGGAGCAGGCTGAGGCATTGCTGTGACGTGGCATGGAGCAAAAGATGGCACTAGCTCGGCGGCAATGACGTGGAACTCTGGCTCGGCGGAGGCCATGTCGTGGAACTCTGGCTCGGTGGCGGCCATGTCGTGGAACTCTGGCTCGGTGGCGGCCATGTCGTGGAACTCTGGCTCGGTGGCGGCCATGTCGTGGAACTCTGGCTCGGTGGCGGCCATGTCGTGGAACTCTGGCTCGGCAGTGGCCATGCCGTGGAACTCTGGCTTGGGATCCGCCTCCCCCACAGTGAACGTGGAACCAATGATCTGTAAGGCGAGGTCGATATATTGAGCCAGGCTGAGGGAACTGTGACCACCAGGCATCAAGGAGGAGATCGGCTCACTTAACCCCACCCTAAAAATGTCCTTGAGGGCGACCACATTAAAATCCATCTGGCTGGTCAGAGCGCAAAAGTCCTCTACGTACTCCTCCAGGGGACGATTCCCCTGACGTAGCCGTATGAGTCGAACTGCTGGGTTCATAGTTCAGTCAAGTATTCTGTAACGTGCTGGCACTGGCAATGATGAAGACGAAGATGTGAAGATGAGAACCCAAGTGCAGTTTATTTACAGTGCAGTAATCCAAAACCCTAAATAAAAAACGTGAAAACATGGACTTGACCAATGAACAGACAGAACTGATAACAAGCTAACAAGACAATTAACCAATAAACCAATGAAAACATGACACATGAACATGGAAGGAAAACATGAAATCACATGACAAGGGAACAGGAACTAAACTTTTCAAAATAAAAGACATGAATCAAGAAAATACACATGACACCTATGCAATTATGTTCAATTATTTCAATGATTCATAATTCAATGCCAGAATTTTTTTTTGGAATGTCTGTGAATGTTTGTTTGATCTGTTTGATTAAATGAATAAAATGTAGGAACAAACACTTGAGTATTCATTACTAACTGACAAGTAACACCTCAGTTACCATTTATGGTTATAATGTGTTTTCACTTTAGAATAATGGTCCAGATAACCTTTAACTCCTAAGGAAGGAAACAGTAAGATCTCATTAATTAATAATGCGTTACCATGTCCCTTACTTTAGAATAATGGTCCAGATCATTAGTAATTCCTTCATACTTATGTGGTAACACTTGACTCATTACTTATGGGTTACCAGAATTATTTTAAAAAGCTTCAGTAATATCAAACATGCAGAATTTAATAATTTTTTAATGAACAGAAGAGATATCCTAAGGAATACACAGGTTGGGCACATCCCTGTATTTCTGTAAGGTAAGCTAACTATGATCATGGCCGTAACCACCACAGACATTGAGGGGGACATGCGCCCCCCCCCCCCCAATATGGGGTTTTTCCATGGTTAATTACATTATTAAATTTGGTCCCCATCAATCCTGAATATGTGGTTACATCCTTGACTATGATACTCTACCAGACACTGTAGCCTTGATTTAGCAACCTGTTACATTCATAAAATTAATTACAACAAAGAACCCAAGTATGAGCTTGTTCACAATAAAAACATAATAATTTACATTTTAGACACATGATAATGTTTTGATTAGTAATTAATTAGTAGTTATTTTAAATTAGCCATAGTTAGTAGTTAGTTCTCAATGAGGCAGATCAAATTCAGTAATTATTGATTACCTAACAGTGAACTACCTCAGTCATCAGTTCACCATTACTTAGTGATTGGTTAATCATGTTTCCTGTAGTACTACTCATTAATCCTGTATTAATTCCTGCCCAATTACCTATTAATGACGGACCATTATTCTAAAGTGTTACCTTATTTCAAATACATGCATCTGAAATACTGCCCATCCCTGACCACAAGACATATTCAACTTTTACCCTGAACAACAGCATCAGTACAATCACTTTATTCTTCCCTGTCTGAAGGTTTCTCATTTAATGTCATGAGTCACATACAGTGTGACTGTACTGTATGTGACTGCAATAAAAAAAGGTTTTGGTTGCTGTGAGTGACTAAAGGTGGACAGACAGACAGCCTTCTTCATTCTGTCATTTGACTTACTCCCGTGGCTTGTTTCAGTGAGATGGACTGAATGCAAATGACTGTCCTTCCAAAATGTCTTCTATTTCCACCCCAAGTGTCTCCTACTGGCCTGATAAATCACAACTCAACCTGTGGTGCATGTTACTTTTGACCTCAAATGAATAAATAACAAGCTTCAGCAGATGTGCGGTAATCATGCGGTGTCTACCAAATGTCACCATCACCGATTGCTGGTTAAAATTAATTGAAGATGATATGTTCCCTTGAAAATATGTTCATCTTATATTTGAGGATTTAAACAGTTCTACATATTGTACAGGCACATCACTTGTTTGAGCATTTGCACTAAAAAATTAGTATTTCAAAGGAGCAATCAGTAAGTTTTTGTTCACGTCATCTTGGAATAACACTGACACCTAGTGGCATGGATGCAGCATCATTCAAACAGTGAAAAATTCACGAATCACAGTCAACTGTGATTAATTTAATATATGAGTGAACGTATCCAATAACATGGCAGTTACTGAGATTATAATTGTAGTATTTGGCTGGTCATGTGATCCAAACATGGCCGCCCCCATGAGGGGACCCTCTCCATGTAGATAAAAACAACTTTTATAAGGTTCCTGATATGATTGAAGTCTTCATCCCCTGCGAGTCATCATGATTATATACATATGTTTCAATATTGTCAAATACTTTGAATAAATTGTTTTTAATGAGGGAAAAAATTACTGGGTGCACCTTTAAGAGAGCTGAGAGTGAACAGGTTTTCTCCTGAGAAAATGAATGTGACCAATGAGTCAAAGGACAAGCCCACGCCCTACCGCAACATAATTTTTGTTTGTTTATCAGAATTTTTTTTGTTTTGTCCTCGCTGAAAACAACACAGTTGGTTTGCTGGTCTTAGCTGCTTCAAGCATGTCTCTAAATCTGGCCAAGCTGGTATTCAGTTGGTTAAGTGGTCATCCACATGGCCTTCCAGCATGACCAGCTGACAAGTACCCAAAATCTATCTAAAACCAGCAGACCAGACCAGCTAAGGCTGGTTTAGGATGTTTTTCCTAACAGGGCTTCTATTGCAATGCATACTTTTGTGTTTCACCCCTTCTGATTTGTTTTCTTGTGTCCATTTAGGAGCTTGCTGTGCTTTAATATTAAGAAAACTTAAGAACCACACTGCAATTATGTTTACGCATTGCCCAGAACACTTGAACTATGAAAGCCCACGCTCGCAGAAGATGACCCTTTTAACACAAACAAATATTTTTGGAAATGACTAATCAAGCACTGGAGTCATTAGTGATGTGCATTTTAAAGAAAGGAAAATGTTTGAATGTCTCTCTCCTTCAGTGTCTTTGTGACAACTGAAATTTGTCTATGTCCTTGTCAAGTTTATTAAACAAGTTTATTTATTTATTTTTTACTGTATATCAAATTCAAATTTAAACATACACATGATGCAAATATACACACACAATTGCAAAGTCGAAAAGAGCCAATTGTGGTGTTGTGCACAAATGCTGCAGAATTTATGAGAAAACAGAAAAGGTCAGAAAAGAACATTATAGGCTTATACTGTAGGTTCCGGCAAGAAGGTAGATAAAAGTGATATAATATGGGCAAAGGTCATTCATGGCTGTAAATGGGGCTAGTAATTGATGGTCCTATTTCCTGCTTGGTTGTCCTGGAGTTGTATGGGTCAGTGATTGGGCGCAGGTAACAGCGCTTCTGTAATACGGCTCACATTCCTCATGCAGTGAACCAATTCAGCCCAAAGCAGACAGTGACTAATCAGGTAGGAATGTAGCTAATGATAACAGTGTAAAATCACATTGGCAGAGAGAGACTGAATGTACTCTGCTAGTGCTGGAAGCACATAGGCTTCTGTGCCATTTCTTAAAATATAGATGCGCTGATGATGTCCTCTTCAGGATCTTTGGAAATAATGTGGCCCAGGAAGACACATATTCTGAGTCATCGCCAATGTTGATTTTAAGCACTCATGTACTATATTTAATGAATATACAGTATAGTTATATACCAATCAAAATAAAGTATAGGAAAGGATTCTCAATATATTTTTTATATAATAAAAATTGTTTAATAATTTCTAAATAATTTTATAATGTAAATGGATGCATTTTTAAATGTAGGGGAGACCGGGGCTTGCCGTCACACAGGGAGCTGTCACAAATGCTATAAATATAAGGGTTTATGATTATATATATATATATATATATATATATATGTGTGTGTGTGTGTGTGTGTGTGTGTGTGTGTGTGTGTGTGTGTTTTCTTTGGCAGTGTTTTTATATTTTTATTTTTTGGTTTGAAACACCTAGTTCAAAACCCTCTGAAATTAGAATAATTTTTGTGAATTTTACCCCAAACTAAAATTCCAATAACATCATATCTTTGCTATAGATGTTTGGTAAACAAGTGAACACAATAAAAAAAAAAAAAGGTTTGCCAACATTTAAGCAATATTCAACTATAAGGTAGGTAGACTTTAACGGGTTTTTTTTATTATTTTTTTAATAAATGTCAGGTTGGGGCATGTTGTCACATTTTTATTGGGGCAAGTTGTAAATTTTTTATTTGTTTTAATACACACCTGCTGTTGTTTTGCAGCAGGTGTGTATTACAAAAAAGCACAAATTACAACTTGCCCCAATAAAAATGTGACACATTTTTAAAGGTTTTAAATGTTATAAATGTATACAATCTATTATGAAAATATTTGTTGGCCAAAACAATGGTTTGGTGTATTTGTGTTACCTTTTTCATTTTGTTGTTTTATGGTTTATAATTATTTTGCCATTTACATTTAGCTAAAAAGTTTATAATAGGCTGTTTATTGGCAGGTTCCACTGTGACAACTTACCCCATGTAGTATGACAACATGCCACACTATTTTGCATGTTGTAACAAAAAGGTCAACGTGTTTAATGAACTGAATCTTTTTTTGAAATAATTGTGAACATTTTCAAAAAACATTTTTTTTTTAACAAAGACTTTATGCAGAAATTGACTTTCCAAAATAAACCTGCTCTAAAAACCTACTCTTTCCACTGTGTGAAGAGTGTCACAACAGCTCAGGCGTCAGAAGGGTTCGCCCAAGTAGGTTTTGCTCCTGACAAAAAAACTCCTGAAGGCTCTTGAAATAGTCTATAACGACAATCACGAGGTAATGGTGAGCAATCACCTCTTTGTACAGAATCTCTCGTGATAACTCCCACTTGTCTCCTCAATGTCCTGAGTGAGCTGGCATTAACGCGCAAGGTGTGACCTTTTCCAATCAGAGTTCCATTATACTCTCATCACACTGAGAGCTGCTCTTTCATAAAGCAGTATAAAAAAGGGTTGCAAATTGGACTGTACACTCACTAGGAAATTCAAGCATTTGGCTGCATATTCAAGCCACACAAATGATGGCAATTAGGCATTGGGACTCACATTCTGTGGAGCCAGTTTCTCTCTGTCCCTTGCCTCAACTCTGCAGGGTAGCAATGTGCCCACAGACTAATCCAACGAGAAAGCAGTCAGCTTATGTCTTGCAGCAAGCCCTACAGCCCACTGATCAAATGAACACCATAGTGCTAGTCAAGCACATAATGATGACAAGGCACAGCTCCAGATGAAGGCGAGATGTGGACTGTGTTATTAGGCAACAGAGAGCAATGCTAAGAGTCGAGCCCTGTCTCAAACAGCTTGTTCAACTCCCAGCAGTACAAGAGCTGCCTGCCTATTAGTATGGGGATGGATGAGTAAACACTGCTGCCAGCTGCCCTCGAGGATGAGAGGAAACAAAATGAATCTCACTCCAACACATACACACACAAACTCTTCCATAATCACCTTCCTCTCAGCTGTGACACCCAGGCACACACCAGTGACTCAGAGAGCACAGATAAGGGACAGACAGATAGATGGCGAGAAATTTCCATGTAGCTGCGAGGCAGAGTCAGATCTTCAGGACAGGTGGAAGTAGGGGATTTATTGCAAGGTGAGCTGCCATTATCACATGTTGAATTTGAAGAACTCCCAGAAAGCCAGGAAGGGCATGATAGGCAAAAACAATCATGCAGGTGTTTTTAAAGGGCATTTTGGACAATAACATTTCAGGACTAGCCTGTTATTGATCGTGGATTTTTTTTTTTTCAGACTCATTGACTTTAGCAAGAGGGAAGTGTAGAATAACCTGAAGGAGAGGGGTAGAGATCAATAATCAGTTTGAATGATATGTTGACCGATATTCACACTTTTCCCTTTAAATCTTAATTGTGTAACTTTTTTAATGTTAAAATATTTTCTTGTATCCCAGCAATACAGTTATATGCAAAAACAACTATAAGTAAGCCATTTGTAGGTTGATTTCTCAAAAAATTTAAATGCTGTGGTGCTATAAAATAAAACTGTTTGTTTGAATGTCCTGGCCACCTGACACAACAACATTGACTCAGCCAATGGCTTGAGTTTGGAGCGGTTGTTCGATCAGTGGCAGACGGACAGAGTATTCAGGAAATCTGTCTGAAAACAATGTTTAATTTTGCAATTCAGTTTGGTGGCGATATTGGTGCAGAAACACCCAGTGTTGTGTGTAATCTAAATGCAAAGCAATTAATTACTGTAATGTTATTACTTTTTTAGTACAAAAAGTAGTGTAGTGCATTACATTTCCAATTCTTGTAATCAGATTACATTTCTTGACTTTCAATGAAATTAACTACTTTTAATCACTTGGGTTACAAATATTTCTAAAATAATATTATAAATGTAGATTACATTTAAATAATGAATTGCCCTAATTTATACATTTGCATTTTGTAACAACTGGAAGGTGTGTGCCATTTAACAAATCAATGAATGAGGAGGAAATATAGACATTTTGAATTTGTTGAGTGGAAAAACAAGAGAAAGTAACTGTAATTAGTATTGCAATTATTTTTTGATAAAGTATTCAAATCAGTAATCTAAATACAGTTTTAGAGTAGTGATTAGTAATTTGTAGACAATTACATTTTTGAGTAACTTACCCTAAACTGAACCGCATAACACCACTGTGCTTTCAACAGGAAATGATGGTGATCATAGGTAACTTTTTTTTTTTTTTTTACTAAGTGCAAATAGCCCATATTGTTGGCAAAGGCCATTTACACTAACTCCGCCCACCACTGCTCAGACCAAACTCAAGACAGCCATGGCAGATTTATTTGGGGTCAACTGCTGATCAAATGAAGGCAGGCATATTTGAAGTTTTCACGATGGGGCAGATACATTACACTGGTTATCAGGTTAGACATTTAGTGGATTAAGAGATTGGATAACTAAGTGACTATTTGCACTCCAACAGTCTGGTGGAAACAGGATTTTACAACAAACTGCCAGCCAAACATCACTTCAGTCTATTACGATGGACTTCAGAGGATGAACTGATGCCAACTCCGACCATAAGACCTGGGATACATCATATGCCATTGCCTGAACCTTGGATTTAGGATAGACCTCGCCGAAATTACCAGCCGGTTGAACTGCGATGAACCTAACTGATCTCTGCCTGCATCACCTCGGTCTAATAATGGACTACACTCTTGAAATGGATTGCATAGACTATCAATTAATTGCCAACAACAGCCTTCATCAGCCAACTAACAATTGCATCTACGTGAACTTCTGCAGTTAATCCAGGATGGACTTCAAAGACATTAGTGATTAATCTTACAGTTCTTTCAAAATCTTTGTTTTAAACACTGACCCTTAACACTTACTTAGATTAATAATTTTAAACCATGACTTGCACTATACATAAGTAATATTGGCATTATATTCATGATGTTAGCCAGAGGGGAACTGGCCCCCACAGTGAGCCTGGTTTCTCCCAAGGTTATTTTTCTCCATTAACCATCATCATCTTTGTGTTCCTTGCCACAGTCGCCTTCGGCTTGCTCACTGGGGTTATAAATACAATTATTATTTAATTACTTATTTTTAAACACAATTCACAATCGTATTTTATCAAACTACACAATGATGACTAAGACATTATAGATATTACAGTTTCATTTTCTGTTAATGCATGATTTTCTGTAAAGCTGCTTTGAAACTATGTGTTGTTAAAGGCGCACTTCATATAAGAATGACTTGATTGCTCCCCCATGCGCCACTATAGTAGGTTCTGGATGTCATTCTTCTTCCCATGTCTCTACTCTTAATGTTTCCTATAATTACATTTCGTATAGTGAAGGTCAGGGATAAAATTAACCATGGTTTTACTGTAGTAATATTGTAGTAACCATGTTTTTTGGTGGAAACAATAGTTTTGATGTACTAACCATGTTGTTACTACAGTAATATATTGTTAATAGTAGTTAATAGTAACCATGTTTAATTTTGTGGTTACTATGATTTTACTAGAAAAATACCATGGTGATACTATGGTTACTGTAGTAAAACCATGGTTATTTTTTGTAAGGTATGGTTAGGTTTAGGGGTTGGCGTAGGGTGTCTGTGGGACTCAAATAAACACAATAAAAATGCTGCAGTGTTGCCCCTATACTGTATGTGTAAACAGAGGTGTAATAGTATCTGCCACTATTTGCATTAGAGCTAACGCTATTTGCACTTGGTGCAAAGAAGATGCTTTTTGTTGCTTTTTACACTTAGTGCAAATAGCCTCTGACTTTTTCTTATTCTTTTTTTTTTACACAACCTTCAGAAGTTACTGATGAATGATTCAGTTATTGTGTCAAAAAGTAGGAATAAAACAATAATTAGGAATCGGCTGGGCATATCCGTTATCGGACACTTCATCATAAAAATAGCCAGTATTGGTCGTAAAACACAATATCAGTTGATCTCTAGAAATGGAATAAAGGCCAGAATTACAGTACATGTCACTCATGAATATTCAAGCCAGTGATAATGGGGTTTTACAGAGTTCTAGGGTCAGACTGTAAATATTCATATCTAATTCATCATCATTCGTTCCTACAGCCAGGTGCCGATAACGGTTTCATACTTCCCTTGAAAACACAATAACCCTCTTAAAGAGAGTTCTAACAGCCGGAAGGATTGTGGAATAATCTGGTGGCCTTCAGAGTGATTAAAAGACTGAAAAATACAGAGAAACAGACAGGATTGTAGAAACAGTCATGTTGAGAGAGTGTGATGGAACGAGAGGGATAAAAGATGAAAGAAGTAGACAGCGATGAAAATAGGATTGGTGAATCGACAGGCACGGGTGAGGAACATTGATTCGAATTTCTGCTGATAAGACTGTGAAAGTAACAGACTAACTGGGAGATGACAGGAGCTAAACTCTATGATCTTGAAGAGGACTAAGTTAATCTAATAACGATGTCATCCGCTGCAGTTTTACAAGGATATATGCCCCATTCACACACAGTTGGGTCACTTTTTCTATGTCTTAATTGTTAACACATCTCTAAAATTAGAAGAGTTTATTTAATATTTCTGAGTCATTCTTCCTCCAATTAAACGCCCTCACTATCACCATGTCTACAAGATGCACCAAACATGACACTGACCAACACAAAACATCCCTGCAGAGCTTCACTCACAGATCCTCACTTATCAATCCATCATCCTTACAAATAAACTAACCCCACACTTCCTGCCAGAATAGAATCAGCATATGGATGCACAGGGGAGCTTCATCCATCACTCCTACAGTAGCCCACAATCTTATACCCTATTTTGCCACAAGCACATCAATGTGGACCCATCAGTCAGCAGTATCATTAGCAGGCTGACTATTCCTAATCATAAGACTGTAAAAATGTAATACATTTAATTACTGGCATGATGTATATTATACTCCAAATAACTCCTATTATACAGGTGGGATCTCCCAGCCAGAAATGCACACAATTTTCAGTGGTTAAGGGATTTGCAAGCAGTAAAAAAAATCAATAAGCCCCATGTATGACAAGCCTAACTGACTTTTAATCATGTGCAGGATATGAATTCTAGGTAGCCTATCAACAATTAAATTTTCACTATTGTTAAAAATGCTAATTCTTGATATCAGGAATGGAATTACTCCTAGTAAAAGTGCTAATTTTTTATATAATTAATTATGTTGGCACTAGTAAAGTATAAAATATACTTTATATATATATATTTTTTTATTTTTCATATAAAAAATGACGTCATTACTTGTAGAAATACACATTCTTGATATCAAAAATGTAATTTTTTTCAGATTAACATTTTTATTGGTTGCTCCTCAAGCATGACACAAAGCATTCATGTACAGAGTCAACCATTATCCCCCTTAAACCCCATTATTTCACTTCCCCCCTCCCAATACCCAACCCCATCCCAACCCCAACAAACATCCCTGTGGCCAAATCCCAAGTACGTATGCAGATAAAAAATAAAAAATAAAATAAAAATAAAATAAACTCCTCCTGAACCACTCCTGAAATGAGGCCGCTCCAGCCAACTTCCATCCCCTACGGACAGGGTTGGGAGGGTTACTTTTGAAATGTATTCCACTACAGATTACAGAATACATGCTGTAAAATGTCATTTGTAACGTATTCCATCAGATTACTCAAGATCAGTAACGTATTCTAAATACTTCAGATTACTTCTTCAGCACTGGTAGATTTTTTCACTTGTTTTGACTATAAAAACTCTGCCAGTACAGTAAGACAAAATACACATGTTAAAAATACATTCTCTGAAAAACCTAAATATCTTATGCAGTGATGTTTCTAAAACAAGATAAATCAAACTGATCTTGTTTTAAGGATTTTGAGATATTTTTACACGAAAACAATACAAAAATTATCATCAAGAATATGATTTATGCCCTAATATCAAAGGTCTTACTAGAAAAAAAGAAATTATGATCCAACGTGAATTTTCTTGATAAAAAAATATGATTGTGCCTGGTAACATGTGCATGTAAAATGGCCAGAAATAGCATTTTAGCTTAGCGTAAAGCTGACAATTTACACAAGCTTTATTTCTATTTCTTCTGCTCCAAACTTACTTCTCTGTCTGCTCGTATGAATGTAACACATCATAAGAAAGTGTTTCACCGCTGTTCAAATGCACTTTGGATCACATCATTTATATGTATAAATGTTTACCATCTGTAGTGGAATTATATTTTGTATTTTAAATATGTAATCCCGTTACATGTATTCCGTTACACCCCAACCCTGCCTACGGATTACCTGTCTGCCAATAATAACACTGGCTAGGATAAAAAAAATTATGTACTTATCCCTTATATTAATGACCGCCCCATCGCCTAAAATACAGAGTCTGGGCAAAATTCAATTTGAGTGCCCAATACGTCACACATAAAATTCTGAACCCTCAACCTAAAGAACTGAGACCTGGGAATCCCAAAATGTTGAACCATATTTTCAAAGGATCTCAACACTCTCATATAGGTCACAGAGCGTATTAACCTCCCTCACACTCCACTCTGTCCAACTGAAAGGGGACTTATTAATACACAACTTTGGGTTCAGCCATATGCTTGAAGCAACATTTAAATAAATGTCCAAATTAAACACTCTGGACACTTTTGTCCATACCGCGTGCAAATGCGAGATAACGGGGTGTAACTTAACTTCTCTGGTAGGCTTTGCAATGGCGAAATAGGGGCAAGAACTTTCCTGTTCAATACAAAACCAGGAAGGGGCTCTCTCAGGTGGAAGTGACCAATGAGCCAAATGTCTGAGACCGAATGCATAATAATAAAACAAAATCTTAGGTAGGCCAAGTCCACCTTTGTCAATCGGCCTATGCAACTTACTGAAATGAAATCTGAGACGTTTACCATTCCAAATGAAGGACTTCGCTATGCTATCAAACTGCTTGAAATAAGAGAGGGGGACATCTATAGGGAGAGATTGTAGCAGGTAGTTGAATTTTGGAATCCAATCATTTTTATAACATTAACCTTCCCAATCATAGTAATGAAGCCCACCTGTCCACATTGCTCAAAAACCTTTTTATTAAAGGGTCAAAATGAACTAATTATATCAGACAAATTTGCTGGGAATAAAATGCCCAAATACTTAATGCCCTGTTTGGGCCACTGGAAGGCACCCGGCTGAAAAGCCGTTACCGGGCAGTACGCTGTCAGAGCCAAAGCTTCGGATTTAGACCAATTGACTTTGTATCCTGAGAACTTAGAAAAGGAGTTAATAATTCTGTGGAGGCAAGGCATAGATCTAGTAGGGTCGGAGACAAATAATAAAATATAATCTGCGTAAAGCAGAAGTTTATGCGCCACACCTCCCACCACCCCTAGAAAATCATCCTCCTTTCTTATCGCGGCTGTTAATGGTTCCAGGGCAAGACAGAACAATAATGGGGAAAGAGGGCAACCCTGCCAGGTGCCCCTATCCAGAGTAAAATAATCTGAAATTAAACCATTTGTTTGTACCGCCGCTACCGGGTTAATCCATCCAATAAAACTATTTCTGAACTTGTACATTTCCAAAATCTTACAAATATAATCCCATTTTACCATATTAAAAATGCCTTTTCGGCATCAAGTGAGATGGCAGCGACTGATTCTGATCATTCTGATCATTCAGAGTCTGATCATTTGCCACTGACCACATAATATTTATGAAATGCCTAATGTTATCAGAAGAGCTTCAGCCCCGAATAAACCCTACCTTATCTATATGTATAAGAGATGTCATAACTTTGCTTAATCGGTTAGTCAACAATATTTTTAACGTCTAGCTGGATCAGGGAAATTGGACGGTAACTTTTACACTCGCTTGGATCTTAGTCCTTTTTAAGAATCAGACTGATCTAGGCTTGTGTCATGGTTGGTGGAAGCTTCCATTCTTTAACGATTCCATATAAACTTCTAGGAAAGTGGAGCCAGTTCTGTAGCATAAGATCTAAAAAATTCAGCGGTAAAGCCGTCTGGCCCCGGAGACTTGCCCGTAGGCAAGGCCTTAATTACCACGCCAAGGTTATCTCAGAATCAAGAGAATTATTTTGCTCAGTCGTCAGTTTAGGAAGTTCTAATGGTTCCACAAAGTTTCTAATATCTTCATCTATAGACGAAGACATGGAACTATAAAGATCAAGATAGAATTCTTTAAAAGCATTATTAATATCAATGGCCGAGCAGCAGATTTCACTGAGGGAATGGTAGAAAAAGATTCTCTCTGTTTTATATAACTAGCCAGAGATTCCCTGTATTATCCCCCGACTCAAAGTATGACTGTCTTGCCCTGAATAGCCAAAACTCCACCTTCCGAGATAAAATAGTATTATATTTGTATTTCAATCGGGTCAATTCCCTGAGGCCATTAGACGACATTCGGCACTTCAGCTCTGCCTAGGCACTTTTAATATTCCCTTCCAATTCCACAAGTTTTTGTGCTTTGGATTTTTTGGTGAATGAGGCATACTGTATGATCTGGCCCCTAAGAACCGCCTTCTCGAGCCAGCACTATAAAACAAAAAGCCCACCCCATATTTTCCCATATTTTTCAGCTTCCTGCAGAAAAAGGTGCATTTCTTGAAGAAACACTATATCTCTTACGTTTAAGAAGAGATATAACCTTTTCTTATGCTTAAGAGGAGAAATAACCCTTCTTTTTATGGGGTGCCCTAACCCATTCACATTCCACGTGGAGAGAGACAATCCACTCATATTAACATTTGATATTTTGCCATAAGAAAAAATAAATTGTGTGTCAAAAACAAGATTATAAAGACCACATACCAACATTACTGCAACCATCAAAACCCAAACTTCCCCCAGAACTAAACAAACAGAAAAACGTGCGCATTAACCTCGCACACGACAGCGCCAACTGGCATCCGTTCCTCCAAACTCAAACAATCCATGCATGCCTACGAGAACCCCCGCGACAACTTTGCCATCAGATTGCTCAAGTCCAGTGTTTCTATAAAAATTCACAGCAAAAGATAATCTAAAACAAAATAAAACAAACTCCAGCCAATAGGCTGAATAAACACAAAGAGCATCTAGATTCTTCCAAAAACCTGTTCTGAAGGTGTGACACTCTACAAAATAAACTCCAGCCACTAGGCGAAACTAGCACAAAAAAAGTGCACAGATTTCTCAAACGGTCAAGCGAATGTTCAGTGAGCCGGTTCACTTGGCTGCAACATGAGTGCAAGCAAATGACTTACTCCAATGACTTTGCAAGAAATACTCCACAAAACAAACTTCAGCCAATAGGTAGAATAAGCACAAAGAGCGTGTAGATTCATCCATAAAACTGTCCTGAAGGTGTGTTACTCTACAAAATAATCTCCAGCCGATAGGCGGACTAAGCACAAAGAGCAAGTAGATTCATCCATAAAACTGTCCTGAAGGTGTGTTACTCTACAAAATAAACTCCAGCCGCCAGGCGGAACCAGCACAAAAAGAGCGCACAGATTCTTCAAACAGTCAAGCGAATGTTCAGTGAGCCGTCCACTCGGCTGCAACGTGAGTACAACAAGATGACTTACTCCATTGACTTAATGAAGGACTTCGCTTGCTGTGGGCATGTGAATGTTTTACGGCCATCCTTAGCATCTATTCTCAATTTGGCCGGGAACATCAGTGCAAAACCTTCTGCTGAAGTAACAGTAACCCTGTGAGCTCACACGATTTCTAGTTTATGGCCTGCTATGCCGAGCAGATTCGGAAGGAGCCCATCCAGGAAGTTCACCATATCCTGTCCCTCTTCGCCCTCAGGATTTCTGACGATACGGATGTTATTCTGCCGGCTACAGTTCTCCATGTCTTCCAACTTCTCCCAGACACGCTCCAAATCCACCTTGGTCACTAGCGGATTAGCAGATAATTCCCTCTCCGATGACTCCAGGTAATCGATCCGTTTCTTGACATCCCCCACTCTTGTAACCACATCGGTGAACTTCGTCTCCATGGCAGTGATTAATCGACGTATCACAGCAAGATCCTCCAAGTCAGCAACGACCTTCGTCAGCATCTCTCGCTGCATTTCCTGCACCTCCCCTTCTAAATCGACTCACAGGCTCGCAGACTGCTCAGGGTCATCTGCTTGAGCACGTAAGTGTCTTTTAATGTCTCCAGAGCCCGAGGATTTTGAATTCTTTGACATATTGTCCACATAGAACAGTTATGGAACAGAGTGTATCGAATCTCACCAGTTTATGTCATTAAAAGTGTTAAAACAAGCAAAGTGTGCAGAGTTTGCCGTTCACATGTCTGATCTTCGCATGGCGTCACCTCAAAAATGTAATTTAATTAAATATATTTTGATATCTGTAACTGCATTTTCACAAGTAGAATTTCAGTGTGACCTGTCATTCACTCCGATTTACAGAATACTCACAATTATAGATATCGTTTATAAAAAAAATTTAAGTTGAAATTTAAATTTCACAGATCAGCAATGCAATTTTTACTCGTAAACATGATCATATCAACTATTACATTGTTACTAGAGGAAATATCAGCAACTAGTAAATATGTCGTCTTTGATATCTGTAATTTGGTTTTCACTAGTAGCAATGTTAATGAAGCTGCTTTGAAACAATGTGTGTTGTGGAAAGCACACTGGAGAAAAGGAGTGGTGGTGGGCTAAAGCACAGAGCTGGTAAGCAAAAGGTTGCCACAGCACCACCATTGTATCCTTTTGCAAGGCACTTAACTCCAGGTTGCTCCTGGGGGATTGTCCCTGTAATAAGTGCACTTTGGATAAAAGCATCTGCCAAATGCATAAATGTAAATGTAAAAGCGCTATACAAATAAAAATGACTTGACAATGATTTAATTTCAGATATCTGGAAATAGATTTCAGATATCAATAAACTGGAGAGTAATTAAAGATATCTTAAAAGGCTGTCTTACCAGTTAAAATCACATTACAGATATTGGAAATTAACATTACCACTAGTGAAAACCAAATTACAGATATATATATGTATATATATATATATATATAAAAAGTATTTTAACAAGTGTAGATGCAATTCCAGATACAAGAATTATGGTTTTTTTAGTAATTGAAAACACATTTTTGATATCAAGAGTATGTATTACCGCAAGCAATAACTTATTTTTTTATATCAAGAATTAATGTTTTTAATAGTGCGAATGTAATTACTGATATCAAAAATGAGCACATTCACTAATAGTAATTCCATTCCTGATATCAAGAATTAGCATTTTAACTAGTGAACATTTAACTGGTGATATCTATAATTAATATCTTGCATATGATAAAATGTTGAAAGGGCTTGCTATACCCATGTTTATTAAAAGAATGTGATGTTATCCACGAGAGATCACACGATCACAGGTATTGATTAGCTCCATTAGAATCTCTGCTCTGAGCACATTGACACACAACATTTGATTAAGGGCATCATTTGTAGTTATTTTTAAATTGTGCATATAATATTCCCACCCATATTGACTCAAAAGCCCTTATTGAATCATCTTGAGAAAAGTATTAAACAATTGCATTGCCATGTGTTTAATTATTGATTTATATGCACAAAAGTCATAATGCGCAACACCACAAGCGACAGAGGCAGACAGACTGTTATGCTCCTTTTAATTATATATATTTTCCCCCAACATTTTTCTATGATAAAAGAACATGAGGGTATGGTGAATTAGTATTTGCATGTTATAATTCTCATTATCAAAACAGATGGAAAGAGATGAACTTCACAGAAAAAACACATTCAAATGGAAAGATAAAAAATGCTATTAAAAGGCATCATATCCAACATGTCATACAGATTAGTTCCAATTCTCTTCAGAACATTCCAGATTTAAAATATAGTTATATAATCCATCAACGCAGAAACATTTTACTCTGTAAATTTCAACAGTTTGAATTAACATTGTGCCTAAGAAAAACAAAAGAGCTAGGTCACCTGTGCATCAGCTACATAAAATGCTCAAAGCTAAATTAAGACTGTGGATGACCCATTTAACACCAACTGTAATAAAACATTGCATTGTTATATTGGCTGCATTAACAAAGCCAGGCTTCAACCACTTCTCAGCTCAAAAACTCTTACAGAACAGTAGTGAGGGTTGCCGGGACAAGTCAACAGGCTTGATTATGCTGTCACAGCTGATATCATCGATGGGTTCTCTAGAGCTTTTCAGACCACCCCCCACCCCCACCCCCCCCCGCAAGTGCCGCATACAAATATTAGAACCATATACAGTCCCAACAAAATACTTCCCCTCCCTGCGTATCCCTTTGTTTTGTGCCTGTCATGATTAAGTATTAGCGCTGTGCTTGCTACTCATGTAAACAGATGTATATGCTGTCAGGTTACATCAAACACAAAAGGAACAAACTTGACAGTTATGGTGGTGAATATGAGGTGGACTGTTTACTAGATCCAGTCACAGGTAATCGAGGACATCGAGGAGCTTTTTCTAAACACCATTAGCTCCATATCAATATCCAGTTGAAGAGAAAAACATCACATTTATGAGCAAGTACTCACATATATTCATAAGCACAGCTCTACTATCCCTATGGGGATTTCATCATAAATGACGAGTGCATTTCCAAATTGTAGGCTATTGGCTCAAAGTCGAGAAGTTACCCAATGGACCACTTTTGTCACAACAACATCTTGTAGATTCCTGGCTGAATGCTTTCAATTACTTAGACCATTGAAACAAACCTCTCATTATCAATTACAAATGATATCACGTCAAACGAAACATCCCTGCGGTCAGTGATGTGTTAAACAAGGCGATTAAAAGAAAGCTGGAGAATACAGGGATTTGTGCCACTATAGCAGCCACAAGGCATCTGCTGCTTAGGGGAATGTAACAGAACAGTGAAATAAATTCACATTAAGTGAGGAATTGAAACAGAGGCATCAGACAAGCCCTAGGAAAATTCCACATAAAGATGGCCTGAAGCCATCATGGAGTTTATAAGTGCTCTTAAAAACAGTCATCGATCCTCATTGGCCTCAGTGGAGTTCACTTCAGCCCGAGCCACCTGGGTAACAACTCCACCTATTCTCCACCTTTGCATGAGACGCACTCAAGTTTAAGACTCAGGAGACTATCCAATCCATTCTGATCCATTGCTGCAGTTATTTTTCTCACTAATAAAGCAAGCAAGGCCATTGGTCAAAACATTGGGTATATATGACAATCCAGTTTATCTTAAAATAGCATTTTGGTCTTTAATTCAAGTTTGAGTTACGATTTGAAGGAATATCTGTCTGTAATTGGTGCTCCAGTAAAGGAGGGACTGTGCATTAAATTAAGTTGATTTCAGAGTTTTGAAAGCCCTGGTAAACTAAACTGCAGTGCTTTGAGTTTACAGTGTGTAAACAATTGTGACCAAACATACTGGGTGCAAGATTTAACACGACTAGGAATACATCTAATTAAGACTCATTCTGTCATTATTTTCTTTATTGTTTGTTCTGTTTTCAGTGTAAAACTTTTAGTTTTCACTACATTCATTAATACTAATTAAACATTGATTAACACTAACAAATAAGACACAAAAGTCAGCAAATTCAAGAGCGCAAGTACAAACACATTTTCAGATACAGATTCTCTCAAAATAAGCCAAACTGTCTTATTCGCAATGTGTGCTTCCACTGAAAAGATGTCTGTCTCCTTATATAACTGTGGTATATCTTGGTCGTGTGTGTGTGTGTGTGTGTGTGTGTGTGTGTGTGTGTGTGTGTGTTAAGCCTTGCAAGGATTGGCAGCGGTGATGTGTCATTCTCCCTACTGGTGGCCTTCAATATATCTACTCATTGATCTCCAGAATAAGATCATCTCCTTCCAGGGTGCTGTCAGCCGTAACGTACACCTTGGCCACGGTGCCAGAGAGTGGAGAGTTAACCACCGTCTCCATCTTCATGGCACTGAGGACGCAGAGTGGCTGTCCTTTCTCCACCTGCTGGCCCTGCTTCACCTTTACCTCCACCACCTTACCAGGCATAGGAGCTCCAATCTGCCCACGAACATCCTTCAGGGCTTTAGGGTGGAAATGCATCTCCTAGAAACCCAAGAAAATGAATAGAGGTTGATAATAATGGGGGATACAAGTGTGCATTTACGCTGCAAGGTCTAATGCACAGATCTGATCTTTTGACACGACTGATTTTTGTTCTGTCTGTTTACATTCACTTCCTTTATAATTTAAGTCATTTTTCACTCTCAAATAAAATCATTTCACTAATAAAATCCATAAGCAGCAGTGAAATCCAATAATTAGTTGATTAGTTTTGAGAGTGAAAAACGACTTTAATTTTGGTCTCATAATACAAACTAATTGTATGCCTTCAGAAGACTTGTTATATGATGAACAAGTCACATGGATAACCTTTATGACAATTTTGGGTGCTTTATTTATTACAATGAGTCAATATGTACTGCCATTGTATTGAATTAAGCCAACGGGACATTCATTAAATGATTTCCTTTTGTGTTTTTGCACAGAACAAAGCAATTCATATGGATTTGGAATGACATGAAGTTGAGTAAAAGACCCACTAAACTGTTAGTCAGCACTGTCTAGGGTTGTTGGAACTTTTGTAGTCTGTAGTCTTGATGAGTGTTTAACATGAACATCTCTGAAAATGACATTATTTTACATGTCCTTGTTCTTAGAAATATCCACAAAACATCACAAGAATGCAATTAATTCTTCAAACGAGAAGAAGAATTCCTTCACGACTCACATGTAGGAATTTCCTTGTATTCATTAACCTTGCCTGAGTGCCAATTGATGCATTCAGACCAGAGCTAGCATGTCTGTCGCATAACTTTGACCACATTTACATGCACATGACTGATATAGGTAATTATTCCAAATTAGTGTAAAGGCTTTATAGAGTGTACATCTATTCAGAATATTCTTGTATGCGTGGTTATTATGAACATACAAGCATGAGACTTTTTCTCACTATTCTCCACTGGAAATACTGCCATCTTACCATTTATTAAGCAACATTAATTTTTCATTCTAATTTAATGGAATAACTCACATTCATGTCCATCACATTGTTAAAATAACTGAAAACTTTAATGTATTGCAAAAGTTAAATGACTCAGTGAGAGACTTATGGTCATTGGCAGCTCTAGAGCAGGGCTTGCTGGGACTATAGCCCCGTCAGAAAACAGCCCCTACAAGGATTTCTTAAAGATGTTAATTTTTTTACTCTCACTTTCACTAAACATTTTAAAATAAATCATTAAAAACCTAATAATCTTAATACAGCTGCAATCGAAATTATTCTAAACTTTACATCTATATCAGTTGAGTGACACATTCAAAGTCATAGTGTGAATATATCACCTAATATTTGTAAATAGCAGGATATTTTTTTAAATACAGCCATGTCATAATTATTCAACCCCTATTGCATGTAGCTGTTTCTTAAATATGTAAGGCTACACAAGTAATTGTTTTAAAACAAAATTAAGTCATCAATCTGCAATGGCACTTATTTAAGTTTTAAAATTTAAGTTTAGCGTTGTAAGCAAAAATTTATTTCTATGCAAAAAATGCAATTAAAAATAAGCTGTCTGAAAAGCTAATAGAGGAGATTATTTCATTACACAAAAAAGGTCATGGCTAAAAGTACATTTCCAAGGCACTTCAATTTCCAATAGACAAATTTGGCAGCACCATTCATACATTTTTTTAATATGGTACAACAGCAACCTTCTTGGGGTGTGGAAGAAAGCAAAACTGCACCAAGGGAAATGTTGACTTGAATATTCAAGAAGTAATTAGGAAAGACCTGTGGAGTCCTGGAAGAAGGTTTTATAGACGTATGACACTAAATTGAAAATGAGTTTTAGACCCATGGGTCAGCAGTACGTCTGAGTAAGATGACAAGGTGATGACAAGAACGACACCATCCCCACAGTCAAGCATGGAGGTGGGTCAGTCCTGTTATGGGGGTGTTTTGCGGCTGCAGGAAACGGCTTTCCTGACTATGTGACTGACACCATGGATTCTTTCAGGTATCAGGCCACTTTGGCATGAAAAATGTGATGCCTTCAGTGTGTAAATTGAAGCTCGGTGATCACTGGACCTTCCAGCAAGACAGTAAAACCAAGATACATCCAAGTTGTCCAAGATAGGTCGTGGATTGTCCTTAAATGGCCCTTTCAGTCCATCATTAAAATCTCATTGCTAACCTTTGTTGCGATTTCAAGGAAGCAGTGGCAGCACAGAAACCAAAGAATGTCAGTGAGCTGGAAGCTTTTGCTCATGAGAAATGTGTAAATATTCTAATAGAGAGGTGTCCGAAGCCTGAGAACACTTACCTGAAACATTTATTTGCTGTTATTAAGGATAAAGGATGCTCCACAAATGATTGACTTTGGGGGTTGAATATTTTTGACATGACATTTGTGGAGAGAATTAGTTAAATTTTATTTTAAAATTTGGGTAAACTGAACTCTTTGTTCTCAAAATCACTCAAATGTGTATTAAAAACTTACTTTGACTGTTTACTGAGGATTTGGTTGATGTGTTTTAATTCACATCACCAGAATGTATTACTGGTCGTGGGGTTGAATAATTTTGAATGCAACTGTAACATTAAAATGTGAGTGTATATGTATAAAACAAACTCTATGGTTTTGAATATATTTGTTATGGGGAGGAGTCAATTAGGCTATGTATTCAGGTAAAGGCACGCATTAGCGATCATTTGAAGTTGATCATCATCATCGATCACAATGGAACGCAATCTAATATGAAGCAAAAGACCACAGACTTCAGACAAACCTCCAAATAGTTTAGAGGAGGACATTAACACAAGTCGACAGCCTCCGTTTGAGCTTGTTATTCAAGAAGAGAAGCAGTGAAGCAAGACGGCTGGATACGTGTAATACTAACAACTGTAGGATTTGTAGCACATGTTTCATCTCTGGTAAGTGAATGCATATGATGCATACACATATATCAAAATACTGTAAGCGCATATGACTATAAAGTCAGCAAATTCAAGCTCAAAAGCTCAAACACATGTTCAGACAGATTCAGACATATTCTCTAAAAATAAGCGCAACCGTCTTTCCTCTCTAATTTGTAATTTGCGCTTCCATAGAAAAGGTGTTTGTCTCCAAACTGTGCTTATTATAGTGCTTGCCATTTCACAACTGCTTGACATCTTGTAGCTCAAGAATAACTTTTGTTTAGACATGCATAGATAAAAAAAAGGATATTCAGTTAGAGTGATTTAAAATTGTGAAATAAGAGGTGAATCGGATACAAGACTTAGGTTAGATCACCATATATTGCATCTATATAGGATTTAGAACCACATCAATGTATGAAAGTTTTCCAAATTGAATGCGGAAAATCCAATCAAATGTTTTTGCTGTTTATACCCATGCAATAAGATCTGACCTGTGCGAGATGGTGGCAAAAAAAAATTGGAACTGGTAAATGTGGTCTAAGGGGCCGATCACACAAACATCCTGAAGGGGAAGTTGGGGAATGTGCAGGTTTTATTTTCAAGGAACATTTTAAAACCCTCACAAAAAAAACAAAAAAAAACCCCCAACTGAGTAAAATTAAGAAAATAAGAAACACACCTTCATGGCTACAGTGTCCTTCACAAGGACGGATCTCAGCTGACCATTGAGTTCAAAGAACACCTCTCTTTGGCCGGCTTTATTCAGGTCTCCTAGAGCCAAAGCCTTGATGTGGAGTATCTTACCTCTCTCCAACTCCACCTGAGAAAGAATGGGATTACAGTGAGGGAAGAAAAAAGTTTTGATGGTTGGAATGTGGAGATGACATGGATGACACTAAGATTTATGGCACAGTTATAGCAAATAAAAATGTTATTCTACTTATGTTTGATAAATCAAATCGTTTTATAAAAAAGCATCACTGCCACCTCAAATTCTTCAGCAATCTTGGGTCCATCCAGGAAAAGTCTGGTGTTGAGACAGTCTACTGGCCCAAAGGTTCTAGTGAACTCTTTGTACTCCTGGAACACTTTGGGGTACATGGCTGCTGACATCACATCCTCTGGGGTGATTTCATCACCGTGCGCCTCTCGTAGTTGCTTCTCCAAGGCCTGAAAATCCATCGGGGGGAGGGAGGCTCCAGGACGTCCCTCCACACGGGGAAGAGACTTCAAAACCTGAGCCACAAATAAGTTATGAGAACCCCAAATAACGTTGCAAGGTATCTGAATAGATATTTAAAGATAAATTCCCTGAAATATTAATGCTACACTGTAGTTTCAATGGGCACTGCTTATAAGTTTATGAAATAAAGCATTTGCAATCCCCTGAGCCCCAAACTGAATCTGAGAATATTTATATCTGATCATTAGCAGAAGCAGGATTAATCTCTCCCTATTGTTTCATTTAGATGAATTTAAGCATCTAAATGGCAGAATTGAGATACTCGAAAAACAGCAACTAGCAAAGTATTAAATTTAAGATGAAATGTACAGAGGCCCAAAAGATATTTGGACACTTTTGGACAACCAATTCACACTTTAAAAAATATATATATATGAATTTCATTGCATTAGAACATAATATCAAAACAAGTGTCATCTGCAAACAAATGATGCAAGACCTTTTTTCAGAACTACAGTAACTTTATTTTTCATAGCGACTATATTATTGTAATTACTTTTAATCAAAGATCACAAGGTGATTTTAGTAAATATATAAAGTCAGTTCCCCTCAAGTTCACACACAGGTGGGCAAGTATGGTTATTTATTCTGAATTTCAAACCTTTGCCTGAAAAGTTTTTACGCTATATTTCTTAAAATAATGAAAATTGTATCTGTCTGTCTATCTATCTATCTGTTTTAATGTTACAGTAACCCTAATAATGTTACAATTAGATAGATGGGGAAAAATAAGACTAGTTCCACGTTGCTTGAATGTTATGCTTGTTATCTAAAATATAAGCAAAGCAGATGACCAACTAATTCTCAAAAAAAAAGAACCATTCTAAATAAATGACCTGCGTATCATGCACAGAAACGCTTTACCGCAGGCATTGTTCCTGGTGAAGTGAGAAACATTTGTCAGGGAAACAACTGATCTCGCTCACTACTGTAATTGGGGCGTTCAAGACAATGGGAATAGCACAGTTTTCCCGCATGTATCTCTGACAAGCACAACACAGTGTTACTGTACATCAGATACTGAAGGAAACCCTCTAACGAAAAACTTCAAACAGACTGAGATCCAATCTACCATCTTTTTAGTGAGAGGGCTGATTATTAATTGATGTGGTACACTACAGAGATCTTCAATAATTTGGCTATTTGTATTTATGCAATACTGTACAATACAAGATTTTCTTTTCTCTGGCCCAACCCAAACTGAGCAGAGACCCTCCTCATACACACATCTACACAAGCTACAGGACCCAAAATGATCACTCGGCAAGCACCAAATGAGAGTAAAAACTGGCTTTGGAGAGTAAATAAAACATTGTTACATGCCAGAACTGCAAAATGATACAATGTTTAAATCATATTATAAGAACGATAGTCTGACCGTGATGTAAGTGACACACATTTTTAAAATCAAAGACATTCAAACTTCAGTAAAACTTTTGTAAGGGTGTACTTGTTCATATAATTTAACTAGATTTGTTAACATGAACTAACAGTGAATAACACTTTTGCAGCACATATAAATCTTAGTTAATCTTATTAATGTATATTTCAACATGTACTAGTACATTTTCAACATTAAAAATTAAATATGTTAACATTGCATATGATAGAAATGTTCATAGTTGATGCATTATGAACTAACATGAACAAACAATAAACAATTGTAAACATTTAAATTAACATTAAATGTAATAAATACAATAAAACATTATTGTTTATCGTTTGTTCACGATATCTAACAATTAATGTTAATTAACTAATTTTAAGACACAGAATCTGATTGTAAAGTGTTACTCAAACTTCTACTTAAGAAAACATCTTTTGCAACTTTAAAATTAAAGCAAATACACAATGTCTTGTTTGTCCACAAATACAAAGGGGGGGGGGGGGGGGAAACAGTAAAATAATCACTTTGTCATGTATTTTTAGTATAAAAATAATGCAAAATACAGTTTCAATGTCGATCAATGTTTTTTTCAATTCACCCGCCAGTAGCAGTTGTGTTATGAAGTTCATTTGTACATGTACCGAATCTCTACATGGACTTCTCTAAATCTCTCTTTGAGATCAAACTCTACGTTAAATACATTTAGCCTAGGTGAATAGCTATACAGGAGTTTTAAATTTGTCTGGACTGGTTTGTTTTCTCACAGCAACTTGGGAAATGCTCTATGCAGGATAGGGGGTCGTACCTTTGACCTGAATGGTTCCGGGAAACCTCCATGGGGGATGCCGATGTGTCCTTGCAGGAACTCCACCACAGAGAGAGGGAAAGAGAGCTCATCTGCTCTCTCCTCCACCTCTGCCCGACTCAGAGAGTTCTGCACCATGAACTGCGCCAGATCGCCAACAATCTTAGAGGAGGGTGTTACCTGAAGGGAGGAGAGATAAGAGAGAAAGGAAAGACATGCTTGCTTACAGCTCCATCAATACAACTCAGCTCTCTCTATCAGGCTTATACTCCCTCAGGCTGCTTGGCCAATATGAACTTGGAAGAGAAGCAGTAAATTGCAAAAATAATTTTCTTACTCAGTATTTTTGTCTTGTCCTCCAGAAAAAAATCTGAACATCCTGTAAGGACTGTCTAAAGCCCCCACATTATCAACATGATCAATAATTAGCTGAAAAACCTTTTATGTAATATACTATATGTGTCTCCTGGTGAATATGTGATATGCATGCTGTTCTACTTCAAGAAGTAGAAGGCCTTGTAAAATCAATTCCAAAGTAGCCATCTCTACATGTCTTTTGATGGAAAATCTTTGTTGATTTTTATAAAATAATGGCAACACTAACATGTGCACTGTTTCTGATATTTCAAAATGAATATTTACTGGATTGAAACAACTTGTGCTTTATCAATATTTTGTACATTATTTTACAGAGAAATCACATTGAAAAAGTATCAAATATGATACATCAGGTATTTGATGGATATCTTAAAAGATAATTGTATTGCATATCATGATGTATTATGCCCACCACAACAAAAATACAGTTCAGTCATAACTTTAAGGTGGATCTGACAAGTTGGTAATTTTAGTCTCAGCAGACTAGATCTGTGTTGAGCATGTAAGAAAAGCTGCTGCACAATCAGACATACAGTACATACAATCCCACTGAAGCAGAGCTAGACCCTGTGGTACTGGGGAGGAGGAGGGTTTTAGAGTAAAAACTCTCATACATGCAGTAAAACCAGCTTACCTGCAAACTACTGCGAAAATTTTAATTCTAGACAAATAGAGAGTACGCAAGTTAATTGGCTAACAGAAAAATAAACTTAATTCGAAGAGAAAACAAGTTTATTTTTCTTACACCATAGGCAAAATTATGATTATTTTTTTCCTGTTTTAAGCATAAACCTCACTAAACACTGTTAGGTTGCTCTGAAAAACACAACATATTTTAAGCTTACTTTACAGTATATACCTTTAATATCTTTTTTATCCCCCTCCCCTTTTCTCCCCAATTTGGAATGCCCAATTCCCAATGCGCTCTACAGGTGCATCTCAATAAATTAGAATGTCGTGGAAAAGTTCATTTATTTCAGTAATTCAACTCAAATTGTGAAACTCGTGTATTAAATAAATTCAATGCACACAGACTGAAGTAGTTTAAGTCTTTGGTTCTTTTAACTGTGATGATTTTGGCTCACATTTAACAAAAACCCACCAATTCACTATCTCAAAAAATTAGAATACATCATAAGACCAATAAAAAAAACATTTTTAGTGAATTGTTGGCCTTCTGGAAAGTATGTTCATTTACTGTATATGTACTCAATACTTGGTAGGGGCTCCTTTTGCTTTAATTACTGCCTCAATTCGGCGTGGCATGGAGGTGATCAGTTTGTGGCATTGCTGAGGTGGTATGGAAGCCCAGGTTTCTTTGACAGTGGCCTTCAGCTCATCTGCATTTTTTGGTCTCTTGTTTCTCATTTTCCTCTTGACAATACCCCATAGATTCTCTATGGGGTTCAGGTCTGGTGAGTTTGCTGGCCAGTCAAGCACACCAACACCATGGTCATTTAACCAACTTTTGGTGCTTTTGGCAGTGTGGGCAGGTGCCAAATCCTGCTGGAAAATGAAATCAGCATCTTTAAAAAGCTGGTCAGCAGAAGGAAGCATGAAGTGCTCCAAAATGTCTTGGTAAATGGGTGCAGTGACTTTGGTTTTCAAAAAACACAATGGACCAACACCAGCAGATGTCATTGCACCCCAAATCATCACAGACTGTGGAAACTTAACACTGGACTTCAAGCAACTTGGGCTATGAGCTTCTCCACCCTTCCTCCAGACTCTAGGACCTTGGTTTCCAAATGAAATACAAAACTTGCTCTCATCTGAAAAGAGGACTTTGGAACACTGGGCAACAGTCCAGTTCTTCTTCTCCTTAGCCCAGGTAAGACGCCTTTGACGTTGTCTGTGGTTCAGGAGTGGCTTAACAAGAGGAATACGACAACTGTAGCCAAATTCCTTGACATGTCTATGTGTGGTGGCTCTTGATGCCTTGACCCCAGCCTCAGTCCATTCCTTGTGAAGTTCACCCAAATTCTTGAATCGATTTTACTTGACAATCATAAGGCTGCGGTTCTCTCGGTTGGTTGTGCATCTTTTTCTTGCACACTTTTTCCTTCCACTCAACTTTCTGTTAACATGCTTGGATACAGCACTCTGTGAACAGCCAGCTTCTTTGGCAATGAATGTTTGTGGCTTACCCTCCTTGTGAAGGGTGTCAATGATTGTCTTCTGGACAACTGTCAGATCAGCAGTCTTCCCCATGATTGTGTAGCCTAGTGAACCAAACTGAGAGACCATTTTGAAGGCTCAGGAAACCTTTGCAGGTGTTTTGAGTTGATTAGCTTATTGGCATGTCACCATATTCTAATTTTTTGAGATAGTGAATTGGTGGGTTTTTGTTAAATGTGAGCCAAAATCATCACAATTAAAAGAACCAAAGACTTAAACTACTTCAGTCTGTGTGCATTGAATTTATTTAATACACGAGTTTCACAATTTGAGTTGAATTACTGAAATAAATGAACTTTTCCACGACGTTCTAATTTATTGAGATGCACCTGTAAGTCCTCATGGTGGCCTAGTGACTCACCTCAATGCAGGTGGCAGAGTGCTCCGTGTCCGAGACTGTCAATCCACACATCTTATCACGTGGTATTTTGAGCGCATTACCGTGGAGACCTAGCACGTGTGGAGGCTTCACGCACAGCATCCATGCACAACTCACCACGCGCCCCACCGAGATTGAGAACCACATTATGGTCTACTCACCCTAGCAACCGGGCCAATTGGTTGCTTAGGAAGCCTGACTGGAGTCTCTCAGCACGCCCTGGATTCGAACTTGCGACTCCGGGTGTGGTAGTCAGCATCTTTACTTGCTGGGCTACCCAGGCCCCCTATCTTTAATATCTTTAAATATATTGTGCTCCTTGAGCAAATGTGTCTTGTTTTATTGTTGTCTATATTTTATTTCTGAAGTATGGAAAACATACATGTGGCTTTGAGAGAGCAGATAATATTCACAATCATCACCAACAAAAGGAAAAAGGAAGAATGGCAGAAAAAGAAACGGCGTGGCACTAATGAAATCCAGCATTAACATGTTGCTTGTTAAGCAGAGCACTGCTCAGCCTCCGATATTTACGATATTAACAGCAAGGGGACTCTGAGGAATGGGCACAGAAAGCTGGCTATCTTCGATCATTTAATTAAGCCCAGGGAAATGAAAAGCAGCAAGCCGAGACAAACACTCACAGATGCCTTTGATTGGGGGAGATCAGACAGAGCCTCTGTGAAACATAACAGATAAGCTTTGCTTAAAGCTCTCTCAGTTGATCTGTCTCTGGGCCATAGGAGAGACAGGGACAGGATCATTTCTTCTCTCCCTTCTTCTGCCCCCTTTTTTTGCCAAGTTATTTTTATTCAATTTCATCTGGAGATTGAGACGGTTGCAATGGAATGAGAGGGATGAGGAGGAGGCAGAAGGAAAGAGAGAGAGAGCAATTAAATCTGTGATTCAGAGAGCAGCTCTTGGGGTCCACGTGGCTCATGATCTTGCGAGCGTGAGCGGATTTTGAGAGTTAGGGTGAGACCCTTCTGAGCGCAGTGGGTGACAATTAAGCTCTATTTAACCAGGGAGAGTGCAGTATATGAACGATTTAAATGACGCCATTCAAGATGGTCATGTGACACAATTATGGCACAAGAATGTTCTTAAATGTGCAATTTGCTGATGTAAGAAAAAAAGAAAATTAAAAACAGCACCCAATTTACACACAAATCTAAAGCGTAATGTTTGAGATATTTTGCTAATCATGAATTTCATAATTGGCTTCCAACTTGGAATGCAATAAAGGGGTAAAACAATTTAAATCTGAGAGAATTACTAATGAACTGGAATATCAAGAATTCTAAAAATGAAAAACTAGATTTGACAATATGCTGGAAGAACAAAGTTGAAATTGGCTTTGATGAAGTAAACAAAGCTCAGCTGAATATTGGTGCCCTTACTGTGGCACCAAAACATATTTGGACTTTTGTTTCACATTTAAAATGTATGAAAGTCTTTGCATAAAAGTTTTTGTCTTCATATACAGTGTATGTATATATGTATAATATATATATATATAAGTTTCAAGGCTTCAAATTATAAAACAATTGATATATAAAAAAGGTATTTGGACATTTTCTGGTTGACAAACTAGAAAATGTCCATAATTAATGTGAATTACACCTGTGGTTACTCAGCCATTTCTGCTATTACAGTATTTGTAACAATCTGGCAAAGAAAAACTAGGTTAATTCTGAGAAAAGGTATCATTTGTTTGCTGATGCCACTTGGTTTGATGGTTTGTTTCTAATGCTATGACATTCATAGATGTTTAAGTGTGACTTGTGTCCAAATATTTTTAGGGGTTGTATGTAATATCTAGCTGAATAATTGAGGTTGCACATCATGATCCCAATATAAAAAAATAAATGTTTTATTAGATTTTTAAAACTTTATTAAAACACTGTGCTTTAAATATAAAAAAAAATGTCTTAAACCTTTTATGTCTTGGTAGCAGCATTTTTCGTCTGCTTATGCTAAGTTCTCATAAATATAACCAAATGATCTGAGATACTAAAGTTTGTGGATTTTATGATGTTAATTACATCTTATGACAGAATTCTTAGAGGTCTTTCTAAAAGCTATAAAGCAGTCTCTATAGAGATGTCTTTTATTATTTGAGGAGTTGGAGTGTTTTGAAAAAATTTCAGGCCAGAAGTCAAACTTTCAGCATAACTAGTTTCTAAAGAAAAACAGAGAATTAAACTACATATGCATTTCTTTACAAAACTAGAAAGTTTATTACTTTTAAGCTTGAAGTTGGTTGAGATAATTCCCAGAGTGTGCAGCGCTGTAATCTAGGGACAAGTGACTTAACATTTCTTTGGTCACTACATGCCCATACATCCATTTGTGCTTTCTCACAGTTTTGATGGCTTTCCTGACATTCTAAAATGAGGAAAATAGCAATAGTAAAGTACAAATAGATTTATCTAAATATTTGACTGGTAGTGTAGTTGGAGATAAATATTTTGCATTATGATGGAAAAATTGGTACAACACATTTGCACTTTTCTATTGAACAAAATACATCAAAGTACTGTATGTCACAAAGAAAACTGACTTTTGAACATGCTTAATATCAGATCTAATATCAAGCAAGGCAGGAAAAGGAAAAGTCTGATAAAAGGAATGACTCAGAAAGCATGAGCATTTGGCAACATCACGACTCAATCTTTATATATATCACACGTGTGTAAAACAGAACATGCCAGGAAAAGATGTTGAACTAATTAGTTAAGAGGTGCGTTATCTTTGGCTTTATATCATGGCTAGGTTCTTTCTAAATGCACTTTTGAAGGGTTGAAGGGGTTTATCTTGTCTTGCTTCACATGCACTTGTTTCATGCACACCATCTTGTGTCCTGCAACATTCAAGGGATAGTTCACCCAGAAATGAAAATTCTCTCATAATTTACTCACCCTCATGCCAGAAGAATATCTCCGCTAAGTTGGTCCATACAATGCAAGTGAATGGTGGCCAGAACTCTGAAGGTCCAAAAAGCACAAAGGCATCATAAAAGTAATCCATACGACTACAGTGGTTTAATCAATGTCTTCTGAAGTGATCCAATCGAAGAACAAACCAAAATATAACTGCTTTTTCACTGTACATTATGAATGTAGTCTGGTGCGAAAAGTGCAAATCAATCCCAGAGCAACAGCAAAGGACCTTGTGAAGATGCTGGAGGAAACAGGTAGACAAGTATCTATATCCACAGTAAAACAAGTCCTATATCGACATAACCTGAAAGGCTGCTCAACAAGGAAGTAGCCACTGCTCCAAAACCGCCATAAAAAAGCCAGACTATAGTTTGCAAGTTCACATGGGGACAAAGATCTTACTTTTTGGAGAAATGTCCTCTGGTCTAATGAAACAAAAATTGAACTGTTTGGCCATAATGACCATCGTTATGTTTGAAGGTGAGGCTTGCAAGCCGAAGAACACCATCCCAACCGTGAAGCATGGGGGAGGCAGCATCATGTTGTGGGGGTGCTTTGCTGCAGGAGGGACTGGTGCACTTCACAAAATAGATGGCATAATGAGGAAGGAAAATTATGTGGATATACTGAAGCAACATCTCAAGACGTCAGCCAGGAAGTTAAAGCTCAGTCGCAAATGGGTCTTCCAAATGGACATTGACCCCAAGCATACCTCCAAAGTTGTGGCAAAATGGCTTAAGGACAACAAAGTCAAAGTATTGGAGTGGCCATCACAAAGCCCTGACCTCAATCTGATAGAAAATTTGTGGGTAGAACTGAAAAAGCGTGTGCGAGCAAGGAGGCCTACAAACCTGACTCAGTTACACCAGTTTTGTCTGGAGGAATGGGCCAAAATTCCAGCAACTTATTGTGAGAAGTCTGTGGAAGGCAACCCAAAATGTTTGACCCAAGTTAAACAATTTAAAGGTAATGCTACCAAATACTAACAAATTGTATGTACACTTCTGACCCACTGGGAATGTGTTGTAAGAAAGAAAAGTAGAAATAAATCATTCTCTCTACTATTATTCTGACATTTTACATTCTTAAAATAAAGTAGTGATCCTAACTGACCTGAGACAGGGAATGTTTTCTACGATTAAATGTCAGGAGTTGTGAAAAACTGAGTTTAAATGTATTTGGCTAAGGTGTATGTAAACTTCTGACTTCAACTGTAGGTGTTATATAACTTTTTTGCTTCAATAAAAAATATATATATCTGAAAACTGTATTTTGTGTTTACTCGGGTTGCCTTTGTGTTTGAAGACCTAAAACAATTTAGTATGAAAAATACACAAAAATAGAAGAAACAAGGAAGCAGGCAAATACTTTTTCACAGCACTGTATTCTTTTAAAATATTTCTTTGTGTTCTGCAAAAGAAAGAAAGTTACACACATCTGGGAAGGTATGAGGGTTAGTTAATGATGAGGGAATTTTCATTTTTGGGTGAACCATTCCTTTAATATCTTCTGTTTTTGCCATCATGTTTAATTTCCTTTATTTCCTATAACCATTCTGGTTCTTCATGTGAAATTAGCTGACCTGATTCCTCTTTTAAAATACTAAACAGTCAGAATTCATGTGGAAGAGTGAAGTGTTTGGATTGTATAATTACTAGGGCAAATAAAGATTATTCAATGATATTATTGTGTCAGACAAGATAACATTGAATAACCATTCCAAAGCGTGACTTTAGAAATCAATGTATTGTTTGTTTTATTTCTATATCATTGAACATAAGTCTACAGTCCACAACATTTCATTTTGCAATCAAGTTTGTCAATGTGTCCAAGCTGGACTAGAGGCTGTTAACGTATCCGTTTGCATAATTTTTTTAATTGTTTCATCTATGACATACAGTATGTGTCAGATGAGTATATTTGGCCACTACACCATGTTCTTTTTTACCTTAAATTATCACTGTAAATTGAAAGCAATGATAGTTGCCTAATCTCTATGATATCACAATTCAACTGAAAAAAGTTTTGAATACTTAAAAAAAATAAAAATAAAGAACATTGAGTGAATGCCCCAAAACACAAGGGGTAATTGCTCACTTTGATGAGGTCACCGAGCAGCTTGTTGGCTTCTGCGTAGGCTTTCTTCACCTCCTTAAATTTGGTTCCCAGCCCCATACTGTGAGCTTGGAAGTGAAGGTTGGTGTACTGGCCTCCCGGAATCTCATTCTCATAAACATCAGCATTCCCAGACTTCATGGTGGCTGTGCAGTCAAACGGCGCATAAAGGCCTCGGGTTACCTCCCAATACTCACTGTAGTCAAAGACCTTCTCAAGAGAGATGCCTAAGAAAAACATGCGGGTGGGGTGAGAAAAAAGGAAAGGAATGAAAAGAAAGAAAGAAAAGGAAGGAAGCAGACAGACACAGATAAATGTAAAAAAAGAGAGGACGAGAGAGATCATTAGTCTACCAATATAAAAAGCATTCTGAGAAAAATTAGCACAACAACTGACTATCTGATATTAATATTTAATAAAAAATAATGAAACTCCTTGTCTTTTTAACAGACTGCGCAGTTAATCAGGCATTCTTCCAGAGCTTTCAGTCAGCCCCTGAAAGATCAGCTCACGGGGGCCTGTATATGGCATAAGCGGGGAATTGGTGGCGGAGTGTAGATTGCTTCCTGCCACTCACGGCTTCATAATTTACCAGCAGTCAGTCGATTAATCGATCAATGAGGCGTGCCACTTGCAACAGAGTTTACATGCTCATTTGGCTCCCTCATCCTCACTAATTGCCCATCACTGTGATCACAACAGCTTTCCTGTGCAAAAAGACACGCATATAGGCGCTTTAAGATGTGTGCGTGCGCGCCCGCCCATTATCCCAAAGACCCACCGCAGGAATAACAACAGCACCCTTATAAAACTCACTCACACACATTTTTCTTCTCTTACTCACTGCCACCCTGACTACAGGCTATTAGTCACTATTGATGAAACGGTGTAAAAGCTGCGTGTCCAGCTCGGCCCATGCCCAGCGATCAATCAGCACACGTCAGTCAGCCCATGCATTAACATCAGGCCACACAGCCTTTATGATGATGAACTGGCTTGAGCAGAGGAAGAGAAAGACACTACGAGAGGCGGAGGGACCTGATCACAGAAAAGGAGAGATTGATGAAGAAGAAGCCAGATTAAAAAAAAAAACAAAAACAAGGTGACAGAAAACTGAAGGGGAACCAAGGAAGGTGACAAAATGTTACTTTCCATTTCCATTTTTGTTTTTCAATGAATCATGTCATAATTGTTTTAATGTTTTGCTGTTTAATGCAGGCGTAAATTGAAAGAAAGGGATAGATTTTGTTTTAGTGGTGCTGGTGGAGGGCCGACCGGAGAATGTGCACCCCCACCCCCCACCACCCCAAAAACTTCACATGAAACGTACACCATTAGTTTAATGCATACTGCATTGAGATAACTTACCCATATAGTGTGCCAACATGCCCTGCTATTGGGGCAAGTTGTCAAAATTGTTTGTGTGTTCAATCAATTGTATCTTCTGTTCTGGGCAAAAACAGTATGAAAGTTCAATGGCTTTTTTGTAAGCAATGCTTCAAGGTATGTGACTATGCAGAAATATCCCTGCCCTGAGAAATATTCAGTGTGACAATTAGCCGCGGTATCCCCTATATTTGGCAGAACAAAAATGCAATTAAATGCCAATGACAGATTATTCTTATTAAGGCTTGTTCTTATTTCTTACTGAAATTCTTGTTTCTAATTAAACATTGAGTTATGTAATAAAGATTCACAAGCTATATGAAAATGTGCTTCACCTTTGCTTTTTATTTAAAAATTAAAGTGATATTGGCTTGGTCAGAATGCAAGAGAATACAACAGACTGAAAAACTATCGAACATTTATCAGCCCTGTCTCTCTTTCTTTGCATCAACACATACAGCACCTTGATTTTAAACGCTGTAAACAGGTGATTAATACTGAATGCTGCAGATGGTGGGAAAAATGGTGTGGGGAGAGACAGAGACTACAATAACATTTCCTTAGGAAACCTGACAGCCTCCAAACAATTCAATTACCAAGCAACTTAAACCAAATAAATGTTCTGTGTTGGAGGGGGAAGGGGGGTACGGATGAATCTTGGGGGAATAAACAAATTGAATCAAAGCGTCAAACACCTCCTCATCATGTGTGTGATGTGTCACACCCACGCCATGAGGACCTCGAGGGGAGGGATGTTGCACATCTACATAAAGGATGGCCTTTCACAGAAACACCATCCAAGGCTTTCTGGCAAGCAAGTGCCCCAGCTCACATCTCTGTATTGCATTAGTTTTTTGTTTGCTGGCTTAATTTGCATGCCTTGGGTATAAAACTGCTTTGTTGGCTTACACAGCCTATAAAGTGGCCCCAAAAAGTTATTTGGATACGTGAGTCATGTTTCATACTTATGTTCGAAAATGTGTGAATTTCCTTACATTATATAAATAAATATCAAGCCAAATGCCATTTATTTTAAAGAAATATAGCATATACACACTTTAAGCAAAACGTTTCACAACAAGTTTAGAACTTAAAAGAAACAGACTTTATACACTTTAATCACCTTGGGAGCAGCTTGTTAAAAGTCATTGCAAAAATGGTTCAGAAAACTGAAGTTAATTCTGATAAAGGGTTTGAATCATTTGTATCTAATGCAATGATATTTTCAGACATTTTCAAAAGGTGACTTGTGTCCACAAGTGCACTTTTTTTGGGGCCAACGAATTAAAATTAACAGTGTGTCTGAGAGGTACTGTAATCCTTATGATCTTCATGCATTTGGCAATATAGCAGCAGATGACGCACTGACCCGTGACTGGTAACAGTGACCACACTGCAGCCCTGTGTCTTTGGCCACACACACAGACACACACTTGTGTGAGTAGGCACCTGGCCACAGGATTCATCAGCCCAGGTTAAGCACCAGCAGCCACAGTAATGTCACAATTAAGCAAAGGTCAAGAGACCAGCCACCAACATCCAAATGATGTCTGTCCACTTTGACCCCTCTCTCCACTCTTTTCATTCTGCCCACTGTCATTTTCTCTCAGTTCTCCTCCTTACCAACCTATCTGTGACTTGTCCAAACTATAGTATTATTTTGCAATTTCTTTCAATACCACTTCAGCCCTGCTCTGTTTGCTTTTCTTCACCTTTAGCAGACTTTCCATGACCTCATTCACCCCTGGATTATGAAGGAGTGGAAAAAAAGATGAAGAAATTAAAGTGTGGGAGCATTTGCATGTAATGTTGCAGTTGAACAAACAGTTACAAGTGTGTGTGAATATTAAACACATTGAAGAGCATTTTAGGAGGCAGTGAGCACTGAAGATTGGGGGGTAATTGTTCTTATCCATAAAGACATGAAAATATTTCCATGGCGGAAGAGTTATATATTTATACTGTTCTTTTTAATGCATGACCTGAAATATGAGTGATGGGGCTGTAACAAGGAACATAAAGGGAGGTGAAAAAAAAAAAAAAAAAATCAAGAGACTATTTCATTTGCACAGAAAACAACAGAAGACAAAACAAGCAATTAATCACCCTTAAGACTGCTTGCGTGCATGTTGCATTACATTTCATTAAAACCTTTTGCCATTAATCAGCTCTGTTGGGCGTCCTGCTTGGTTTAATGAGACACAGTTTGATTGACAGCCCTCAAAAGGGCACCTATTTATTTGGAAGGGGACACCCAATGGAAAACCTGGCTTACTTTAAGCCCTAGGTGGTAGACATGACCACATTTTAAGAACTCAGTAATTGATGAATAAGTGTAGGACATGCAAGTCTAGTGGTGTAGTTGTCATTTAGCGTGCAAGTGTACCCAGGTTCAAATCCTGACTTAACCTTTATGAACGTTGAGATAAAGTTCACCAAAAATAAAAAATTCTTGCAGTCATATCATACAATCATGCTGTTCCAAATCTGTACGACTTACTTTCTTCAGTGTAACACAAAAGGAGATGTTAGGCAAAATGTTATGGACTGACAGTCTCAGTCATAATTAATTTTCATTGTATATTTTTTCCATACAATGAATGTGAATGGTGACTCAGGCTGTCATTCTGCCTAACATCTCATTTAGGGTTTCATGGAATAAGGAAGGACATACAGGTTTGGAACAACATTAGGGTGAGTTAATGATGACAAAATCTGGTAACACTTTAAAATAAGGCTCCAATTGTTAAAACTAGTTAACAATATTAGTTAACATGAACTACCAATGAATAATACTTTTACAGCATTTATTAATATTGGTTAATGTTAATTTTATTTTAAAAATCACAATTTTAATTTAAAATCAAAAGTTCAAAATGATATGTTATGTGAACAATAGTTAATGCACTATGAACTAACACAAACTAACAATAAAAAATTGTACACTATATTGCCAAAAGTATTCGCTCACCTGCCTTTAGACGCATATGAACTTAAGTGAAATCCCATTCTTAATCCATAGGGTTTAATATGACGTCGGCCCACCCTTTCCACAAGGTTTAGGAGTGTGTTTATGGGAATTTTTGACCATTCTTCCAGAAGCGCATTTGTGAGGTCAGACACTGATGTTGGACGAGAAGGCCTGGCTCACAGTCTTCGCTCAAATTCATCCCAAAGGTGCTCTATCGGGTTGAGGTCAGGACTCTGTGCAGGACAGTCAAGTTCTTCCACACCAAACTCGCTCATCCATGTCTTTATGGACCTTGCTTTGTGAACTGGTGCGCAGTCATGTTGGAACAGGAAGGGGCCATCCCCAAACTGTTCCCACAAAGTTGGGAGCATGGAATTGTCCAAAATCTCTTGGTATGCTGAAGCATTCAGAGTTCCTTTCACTGGAACTAAGGGGCCAAGCCCAGCTCCTGAAAAACAACCCCACACCATAATCCCTCCTCCACCAAACTTCACAGTTGGCACAATGCAGTCAGACAAGTACCGTTCTCCTGGCAACCGCCAAACCCAGACTCGTCCATCAGATTGCCAGATGGAGAAGCGTGATTCGTCACTCCAGAGAACGCGTCTCCACTGCTCTAGAGTCTAGTGGCGGCGTGCTTTACACCACTGCATCTGACGCTTTGCATTGCACTTGGTGATGTATGGCTTGGATGCAGCTGCTTAGCCATGGAAACCCATTCCATGAAGCGCTCTACGCACTGTTCTTGAGCTAATCTGAAGGCCACATGAACTTTGGAGGTCTGTAGCGATTGACTCTGCAGAAAGTTGGCGACCTCTGCGCACTATGCGCCTCAGCATCCGCTGACCCCGCTCTGTCATTTTACGTGGCCTACCACTTCGTGGTTGAGTTGCTGTCATTCCCAATCGCTTCCACTTTGTTATAATACCACTGACAGTTGACTGTGGAATATTTAGTAGCGAGGAAATTTCACGACTGGACTTGTTGCACAGGTGGCATCCTATCACAGTACCACACTGGAATTCACTGAGCTCCTGAGAGCGGCCCATTCTTTCACAAATGTTTGTAGAAGCAGTCTGCATGCCTAGGTGCTTCATTTTATACACCTGTGGCCATGGAAGTGATTGGAACACCTGAATTCAATTATTTGGATGGGTGAGCGAATACTTTTGGCAATATAGTGTATTTTTATTAACTAAAGGGATAGTTCACCAAAAAATGAAAATTCTCTCATGATTTACTCACGCTCATGCCATCCCAGATGTGAATGACTTTCTTTTATCTGCTGAACACAAAAGATTTTTAGAAGAATATTTCAGCTCTGTTGGCCCATTCAATGCAAGTGAATAGGTGTCAAAATTTTGAAGCTCCAATAATCACCATAAAAGTAATCCATGAGAATCCAGTGGTTAAATCAATGTCTTACGAAGTGAAATGATAGGTGTGGGTGAGAAACAGATCAATATTTAAGTATTTTTTACTATAAATTCGCCTCCCTGCTCAGTCAATCTCCGCTTTAACGTTCACTTTCACATTCTTCTTCTTGTGTTTTTGGTGATTCACATTCTTCGTGCATATCACCCCCAACTGGGCAGAGAGAAGAATTTCTAGCAAAGAAATGACTTAAATTTTGATCTGTTTCTCACCCACACCTATCAGATCACTTCTGAAAATGTGGATTAAAACACTAGAGTCTAATGGATTACTTTTATGATGCCTTTATGTGCTTTTTGGAGCGTCAAAATTTTGGCACCTATTCACTTGCATTGTGAGGACCTACAAAGCTGAGATATTCTTCTAAAAATCATAACTTGTGTTGTGCAGAAGTAAGAAAATCATACACATCTGGGATGGCATGATGGTGAGTAAATGATGAGAGAATTTAAATTTTTTGGTGAATTATTCCTTTAACAAAGAAGAATAAATACTGTAAAATATGTATTGTACATTATTTGTTCATGATCCCTAATCCATTTACTAATGTTAACAAATGGGTAAATTGGCTAAACTATCCCTTTCAAGAAATATTTCGGGTTCAATACAAGTTAAGCTCAGTTGACAGCATTTGTGGTCTAATGTTGATTAACACAAAAATTAATTTCGACTTGTGCCTCCTCTTCTTTAAAAAAAAGCAAAAATCTGGGTTTCAGTCAGGCACTTTCAATGGAAGTAAATAGGGTGAATCGTAAACATTAAAATACTCACCGTTTCAAAAGTATAGCCACAAGACATAAATATATGTAGCATAAATGTATGTGTAATGTAAAGTTTCATCCAATTTTACAACTTTGTTACCATGAGGACGTAATGCGCAAAACACAGTATCCTGAAACGATGATATAAGCAACTTTACAGCTTAAATAATACACAAGTTTTAAAAGAAGAATTAATGAAAGTGCTTTTATAAAATTATAAGCTTCACATTTCTGTCTTCAAACCTTACAAAAATGGGCCACATTCACTTTCATTGTAAGTGCCTCACTGTAACATCGAATTTGTTGTTTTTTTGTTTTTTTTGAAGGAAGGATGAGTCAATATTAATTTTTGTAGTAATCAACATTTTGCTACAATTGCTGTCGACTGAGCTTAACTTGTATTGAAGGAGGTATATATTCTTTTAATGATCAAAAATACAAAATATCATTTTGGAATTTGCATTCAAAATCTGTGGGGACACGTGCTCTGTGCTTCTGAGCCCTCACCAGTACTGAGTTTGGTGCCTTTGGCACATGCCACAATGGCACCCATGCTGGGTTGGGACGTCATTCCTGCCATGGAGTCAACCGCCACGTCCACAATGTCAGCTCCAGCCTCTGCACATGCCAGCATGGCGGCCACTCCGGCCCCTGCGGTGTCATGAGTGTGCACGTGGATCGGCACATCAGGGAAGCGGTCCCTCAACGCTCTGACCAGTAATTGGCCGGAGTCAGGCTTCAGGAGACCAGCCATGTCCTGAGGAGCAGAGAGACATAGGGAGAAAGAGAGAAAAACCAAGAGAGAATGCATTAGAAACAAACAAGAGTACCACAGAGACAGTGATGTTTTATGTGTGGGTGAAGGCAGAGTGGGAGCAGTATTTGAGAATAAAAAATTGAGCGAGAGTGAGGTTGAGGGTGAGAGTCAATTTGCCATCAAAGTTTGATGTGAAAGAGGTTTTCTGAACTGGGGTGCACACCACCAAATGTGAATGCAGCCTAACAAACAGACAAATGGCTAAAACACTAACAAATAACAACACCTTGATACAAAGAATGTGTGTTCCAGCCTTAACCAGCTCATCTGCTACTTTAAGATAGTAGTCTAAGGAGTATTTCTGTCTTGTGGGGTCAGAGACGTCTCCAGTGTATGAGATGGCCGCCTCTACCACTCCACCGGCTGCTCCTGCTGCATCCATCCCCAAGAGCATGTTAGGAACATAGTTCAATGAGTCAAAAACACGGAAGATGTCCATCCCGTTCTCTTTAGCCACCTCACAGAACCTAACAAAAACAGAGAGTAAATGATATGTGTGACAATAAAGTACAGAGCTTTGTATATACTTTTATGAGGAGTTAGATGATATATGCCTTTGTAACATTCCTGTTAGCTTTGGCATTTTACTTTAGCAAAAATTTCAGGGCCCATTAAAGTTATTGCATACAGTTTATGTTTTATTTTTGATGGTGATGGAAATGTTCATATTGGTGGCAACCATTATACGGAAGGTCTGAAAAATGAGCTTTGCCTCAGTAAAGCCATTAAATTAACAGAAATGCTCCCCAGCTTCACATTTCTGTATGAATTAAAAGCCATCTGAATGGTGCTTAAGGCCAGAGTCTGTGACAGCGAGAAACCAAGGGGAAGAATAAAGCTAATAAAGATGCTACCCAGGCAAAAGACTTTGGCTTAGAAATCAAGAAACCCATTTATCAAAAATAATGTATAACAGAATGATTTTCATGATGGTTGGTTTAATTCCTGTTTCGGGATCCTTTGGAAAGGACGGAACTCCATACTGAAATACACTTGTGTTTCCTGCACTGCTATTCAGCACCGCCAGTGCAATCCAATTCGCAAATGAATGACTTCTGAATCAGTCTTGAACTAATGTAACCAGTTTGAATCTCTCTAATGACTCGCTTGCACACTGAATCATTCTGAGAGGTTCTTGACTCACTGAACCACATTGATTTACTCACTGAACAGCAAGTCATTACTTTTGTCATCTTCAACAGGAAATGAACCGAGACCTGTAATGTTTGCATGCATACTTGAGGTGTCACACTTAAATACTTAAAGTACTAAAAAAAAAATTGTTAAGTGGAACTGGAACCAGAATCATTCTGATTCCCATCTCTAAACAGACCGTAAAATTCACTATGACTGTTAACAGGTTTGAGTGCAAGACAGCACATAACTGACTTGTAGACAGCATTGTCAGGATAGTTGGTGTATCCAACGGCATTGGCACCTCTCAGGAGCATCTGGAAAGGTACGTTTGGCATCAGAGCCCTCAACTCTTGCAGCCTCTTCCAGGGGCACTCACAGAGGAACCGCATCGCCACATCAAACGTAGCTCCTGGTAAAGACGGAAAAAGTCATGAGAGAGAGATGACAAAGTAAGTGGAAATCATCAAGCATGCAGAGCATCATCCTACTGGAATCCTAATTCCATACTTTGATTCTAAAAAAACCAACACACAAACAAGACCTTTGCTGTAAATTCAAAGCAAAATAACATTCATATTTCATTAAAAGTGGAATTCCGAGTGAATCTTTTGGATCTTTTGTTATGAAAGGCTGGTGCAAGGCTTTGACCCTGGCTTTATGGGAATTTCACAACTCAATAAATGGGCAGTTGACGTGACATGTTTTCACTGTGCCTTTATAAAAAAGATATAAAGCATATTTAAATATGAAAGTACATCTGGAATTTTAAGATGAAATGAAGTGTTTTATATGATTAATTATTAACTTTCTCCGTCTCAATTTTATCATGCAATGTTGAGCGGAACATGGAAATAGCCTTATTAGAGCCTGTCCCCTGTGCTGAACAGCAATTCTGATTATTTTTTATTTTTTTTCTAAAAAATAAAATAAAATCTCTAAAAAGATGACACTTGATATGATTCATATAAAAATTATTGTAGCTCCTTTAACATTGCCTCCAAACTTTCCAACAATTTTTCAGCCACACCTTTATGACCCAATTTGATTTGGGGACCTAAGTTCAGGAAAAGTGTCTGTAAGATGTTGTTTTTGCTTATCATAATCTCTCTCTAAAATAAAAAGAAAATTTCAACTTAATCATTAAAAGGTGCCATTTTTACTGTACTGCAGTTTGACTGTTTTGTTGATTCCAAAGGTTGTTTTCATTAGTGAATTTATGTACATTACCATTCAAAAGTTTGGGGTCACTTGCCTGAAAAGTTTCTCATGATAATCTTTTGATCTGAAGGCGTATGCTTAAATGTTTGAAATTAGTTTTGTAGACAAAAATATAATTATACCAACATGTTAATTTATTTAAAACTAACATTTTATTTAAAAAAAAAAAAAAAAAGTTTTTGAAATGGATGACTTGGACCGAATAATTAAGAAAAGCAGCCACTAAGTGCCCAGCATATAGATGGGAACTCCATCAATACTGTTTAAAAAGCATCCCAGGGTGATACCTCCTTTGTTGTGAAATGCAAAACTCAATCTAAAACTAATTAAAGTAGCATTTTTTAAATCATAATTCAAGTATTGTGAATTACATTTTCATGACGTCGTCTGGAACTACACAAAAAAAAATTAATACTTTAAAAAAAATTCATTTGTCATTTCTGGCTTTTTCTTACCAAAATCTTGTGTATGCCTTCAGAAGGCTTGGAATATGACGCATAAGACGGATGGACTACTATAATAATATTTTTGGGTGATTCTTAAGCTGTTAAGGGAGTCAGCTGCCACTCTAATGAATAAACAGACTGAGATAGTTTTCAGAAGTTTTCCTTTTGTGTTCCGCATAATAAAGAAAGGAAGTCATACAGGTTTGGATGGACATGAGGTGGAGTAAATTATGACAGAATTTTCTTTTTTGGGTGAACTATTCATTTAGAAGACATGGTGACTATTTATAGTATCTAAAACATATGCTTTTGAATCCTATACAGTGCAAATAAAAGTTTAATGTCCATTTGTCAACTACCCCTTTTCAGTTGGAAAAAGAAATGTTAGTCAAGCAGGAGAATAGTAGTCTGGGTCTAGCTGCAAGAATACACGTGAAAGGCAATAAGGAGGCAGGGAGGGAAGGAGAGAGAAAGAAATCGTGAGAGGGAAAGCAAACAATAGTATTGAACTAGTGCCAAACCTCCCCAGTTTTCCACGCTGAAGAGGTTGCTGAAGCTGTGAGCCACAAACGGCGCGATGCGCTTGAGGTCGTGAGTGCGTACACGAGTGGCCAAGAGGGACTGGTGGGCGTCTCTGAATGTGGTGTCCATAAGCAGCAGACCCTGGTGGGCACGCACCGCCTTCGCAAAACCATCTGGACCCTCTCTCAGCAACACATCCCTGAAACCCACTGGTGGCTCACCTGCAGAGCACACACACATACACAACCAAATAATAGCACAGAGATTATTACAAACACCATGCTGAGAAGGACTACAAAACCACTAACACATCCATATTATTCACATCCAGACACAAACACATCTTAATAGATGAAATAGTAGTTTTTCAGTGCTAGGGAATTGGTTTTTCTGCTCTTCGCCCACATGCTCTTAAACAAATCAAAGCCTTACAGGGTGGAGGTAAAGAGTGAAGGCAAACAATCGTGGAGGGAAAGGGGGCTGCGTGATTCTTTTATAAACACACACCCTAATATTATCTTCCTCTCTAGATTCATAACAGTGTCAGAGGTAAGGCTGGGGGGGGGGGTTGATTTATGGCTGGCTTGTATGGGAAATAAGCATAACTCTACCTCATGCCTTCTTTATTAAGGGGAGAATTCTTACCTACATCATTCTGCAGTGCACAGTGTTGGAGAAGCTGCTTTGATGCTGTAGCTTCCCAAGCTACAAGCTACTGCTAATTCAAAGTAGTTCAACTAAAGTCAAGCTACCTTTTTCAAAAAGTTGTTACAATGGAAATAGTCACTTGTTGCTGGAAAAGCTACTGTCACCCTACGGAAAAATTTAGTGAAGTTAGTAGTGTTTCTACTTTTAGATAGAGACAGCAGTAGTTAATCAATAAAATCTCAAGGCAACCAAGAGTAACAGATGCCATCACTGAACTGGTAAGTGTGAGAAACTGACAGAGTGAATGCATAAGATAAGGTAAAAGGGTGTGTATGAGGCGTACCGAGAGGAACTGGTGGGATGACCGGATCGATGGAGGAAGGCTTAGCCTTGACAGGTATCGGAGTAGTTGGACCATTCACCATAACATGCCCTGAATGAAGAGCACAAACCATCACACACAAATAGTCAAGACAGCTTCAAATCCACCTCTGCTGATGTAATACACAGAGTGGATGGTCAAGTAGGGTGAATTCTGTGCAGCACACATAATTTTAAAGGTTTTGTCTTTTGGCATAACTTGACCTGAAAACTTGGTATAAGAGTACTGAGAAAAAGCACTGACAGTGGAAAGTGAAGATCTTAATGATTTCTACTCAAATTGTAAGTGGCACTGGCTACATTTGGACTAAATTAGAAACATCAGACCATAGATCCTTACTGTTTATCATATCCGATGTTTCTAAAACTAATAGCACAAATACAGTATCGAGTATGCATATGTGAACTATAATATATAGTACAGCCCCAAAAAGTATTTGGACACTTTAGGCACCCAAAAATGTATGAACGTTAATGGATTACATAACAAATATCAAAACAGATGCCATTCATTTTTAATTGTATAATTTTAAACAATTAGCATAAACACTTTTCAAGCAAAGGAATTTATAATTAAAATGTTGTTTTAAATGATAAAACAATATATATGCCTAAGCTTTTGCCCCTACCACACCTGTGGTACCTCTTCTAGGTAAGCCGAGTGAACTTGAGGGGAACTTTATACATCCAATATAAATTACCTTGATGAAAAATAATTGCAAAAATGTTAGTTATGTAGAAAAGGTCTAGCATAGTAAGTTTACAAATGGCAATAGGTTTGATATATTGTTATCAAATGCAAAGAAATTTGTACATTTTAGGTGTGCCGCAAAAAATTTTGAGGCCACTGTACAGTATGTTTGTGGTAGAAAGTTTGGTCGAGATGTAAAGTTCAGAATTTTCTCCACATTAATTGTATTGATATTAAATACATCATTATGGAAACATTTAGTTAGCATTTCTGTAATAGGATGACTAATTAATTAAATTAATTAAAAACACCTTTTCGTGATTTCGGTTGAATCATTCTGTTCATTGAATCATGTATCGAATAATTAATTCAATAAAGTGTTACCCAGGTAGTGAAGCAGTTTTTGGGCTCTGTTCTGCACCGGTTTGAGGTTGAAGAGATCTGGATTCTCGTCAATGAACTGAGTGTCTACTGTCCCATTCAGGAACTGATTATTATTCAACACGTTCTGGAGGAAGGGAATGTTAGTCTATGGAGAGAAAAAAGAAGAAATACATACATAGGTTTTTTACTATAATTAAAAGTCGACAGCCTTAGCCTTAGACGGCACATCCACAGACCACCCACAGTCCATTCACTGACCATATGCATATTGAACACAAAACTAGACAGCAGTTTCTCAGTGCAGAAAGCTTTAATCTTATTGACTGGCTTTATGCAACTTCTGCAAGTAAGGGCATACAGGAATTTTTAAATCAGTCTAACGCAGTCTTGCGCAAACTGGGCTGGTTGTGACGTCATCACAACAACATTCTGCAGACAATGTGGCCAATTTATACCAGATCAGCTTCAAAGATTGTCAAAATCACAGTGACTGACTAGTTAGTTACAGTATGTCTAGTCTGCTTACACAGTTCAAATGTTGACATAATATAACTAAAGTGATTAAAATCTGCTTCCGCACCACCAGCACAGAAAGAGGGGCAGGCTATACACTTGTCATTATCTTCAAAGTTCACACATTCCTTTGATGAGGCAGCTGTATTCAGATACTTCTGGAACACTGTATTGGTTCAACTGCATGTGCTTATGTATTTTTTTTTATGTGTCTATTAAATCGTTTGCTAGTCTTTTATTGTTTGTGCCTGCATTCGACAATGTTCCGCAAGCACAATATGTCCTGTGTTTTATACCGATTTTAAAGCAGCATATGGCATTAGACATTGTGTGACTTGAAGAGGTAAGGGTAAAAGTTATTTACTCATCCCCAATAATAGGATACAAGGCAATATTTGACTTTATGACTGAATTAAGACAAATTTCCCTCTTGAAAGAAGAATAACATGAAACACACATAGAATGTTAAACTTCGTTATTTTACTTGATAAGCTTGATGATACTGTGCACAAAGTTTAGCTTCATAACATTGTGCAAACAGTATATGGTCATTCTACGACTACCACGTAAGTCATATCACGTTACTATTTGCAGAAACATCTGGACTTGTGTATAACAGAACATCTCCTCATGGTACTACACGCATCTACAAACAACACAGAATGGCAGTGACAACTAGACAGCATGCTCCCATCCACTTTCATTCATGGTCTGGGGCTTGTGTAGATCAGTGGTAGACCGATCCTACATCTGCATTTTTTCATTTTTCTTAGTGTAAAGGGCAAAATGGCACATTCATTTATTTAAATGAATACCAGGTGCTAAAACTACATCGAATTATAGTCCTTACCAGGAATATCCTGTAATGTCTGATGTTGTTTATGTTTGGGGACTTGCAGTTGGCTGTTGTCTTTGAATAATTAACTAGATACATCTGTGCAGGTTTTGGTGACTGTTTGGGGGAGATATTATTTAAAAGTAATTAAAACTTTTATAATTATTATAGTTATAATTATGTTTCAGTTGCTGTTGAATGTTAATTATGTTGTTTTATGTTATGACATGTGTTTAGGAAAATATTGACTCATTGATGCTACTAATATCTATACAGTCAACTTCCACGCAATACTATTGATTACAGTTTTAGAGAAATAATTAGTAATTTGTAGTGGATTACTTTTGTTCGGTAATTTACCAAGGTTAACATGGGTGTCTATAAATTTTCAGCAATTTTTTTTTTTTTTTTGTTTCTGTATGACTATATGCTGAACAACTGCGGCATTACTGACATAATTTTTTCCCCAACACCATTCTATTATTGTTATATAATCCATCACAAAAAAAACCTGTCCCTAAATGGCACATAAAAACAAAACAAACTGTGATGGATCGTTTAATATACATGTCAAATGGCTCGTCCTGTCAAAGTAGGCTGTTCTTGGCCAAAATATGCTTCAGTATGGACCAGTTCTTTTGTCTTGTAGCAAAGGTCTGACTACGTGAGACTAAGTGATTGAAACGGCCAGCTCTTCAAAGAGGAAGACCAATCCAAGATTACGCTCACACACACTGAGCTTAGGTGCTAATGGTCATACACAGTGCTGATGGGGCCATTCGGTAGGCAGTTCTACAATCAATACCATTATCTAAACACTCGATATGCCTTTCCATCACTATCAAACCCAGCCTGCAAGTGTGTGCACATTTCGTTCGGGTCACTAAAGAAGCTCTTCTCACTGTTTCAGCACAAACAAATTACTACATATTCAAAGTTGACATGCAATACATTTAAAATCCTCCATGTTGTGTGTAGTCTGCTACATGTGATCCTGCAGCTCTCTAAGCTGAAACTAACCATCGGCATAAACATTTAAGAAATTTCCAGAAACCATTAGCGCAAATGCCAACATTGGACTCCGACGGAGGAGTGGAGATAAAACGAAATATGTACAGGAGCGAACTGGTGTCAGTAGAGATGAAAGCAAGAATACGAAATGGGCTTCGTTATGAGAAGAGTGAGTTGGGGCACAGATGTGAGAGACTAACAGAATCTATAGTTTTAGTGCTTTGCTTTTGCACCCTTGCCACCTACATACTTACACATCACACATTAATTCCTGATGGAGGGTTTAGCAGATGCCTTAAGCAAAGAAAGAGTTAGAGAGATTGAGGATGAAAAAAAGAAAATAAAGCAAAACAGACACAGAGTCCATCTCCTCTTCCTAGAATTGAGGGTTGGAATAGACTCAGCTTAATCTGCCAGCAGTCTGACCCAGATTCTTGTGACTGCAGAACCAAGATGCAGAATTCTTTCTGCTTCCAATCAAATGCATGGACACCTACTCATTCTTTATTATTACTACTTTCAAATTGTATTACTATTTTTAAATAATAAATTAATCAAAACTATCAAATACACAAATAGAAGTAAAGGAATTATATAGTGACCAAAAAACCAAAACTAAATTCAACTATAGCTTCTTCAAAATAGTCACCCTTTGCATAGATTACAGCTCTGCACACTCATAATATTCTCTCAGTTAACTTCATGAGGTGCCTGTGATGCTTTTTAACCAGTATTAAAGGAGTTGTTACTGTATGTATGCTGAGAAAATCTGTTTCTGTAGTGGTTTCTTCCAGCGTTAGTGCTACATTGCGAGTTATGGTCTCAAACAGAGAGGACGTTTTCTCATTGGCTGCATTGGAGGTAGCATTGATATTACCTAGCTTGTGAAGGTAATATGCCTTGAAGTTAATGCCTTGAGCCTGAAGTCGTCATTTGTCTGCTTGGGATATTTCTGCATCCTCTTAATGTCCCCAGTTTCTTTTCAGGACATTCAGGACTTTGTCAGCTAAATGTATTTTCTAGCAATTTAAGTTCAGTTTTAGATGTTAAAGGGATAGCAGCATTCATAATTTACTGACCCCCATGTTATTCCAAACATGTATGATTTTCTTTCTTCCATGGAACACAAAAGGAGACATTAGGCAGTATTTTAGTCTCAGTCACCATTCACCTAGACTGCATCTGTATTTAATACCATTAAAAAAATGGTCACTAAGGCTGTCATTCAGCCTAACATCTACTTTTGTTCATTCTCAGTAGAATAAAGGTCATCCGGGTTTGTAACAAGATAAGGGTGTGTAACTGATCAAATCAATACATTTTTGGGTGAACTATGCAATTAATTAAAATAATTTCACATTTTAGACTACATACATCATAAGCGATTTTCTATCATTTCGAATCAGGAACGAAACAGAGCCAATGGAATCGCTTTGGGGTCCAAGGGGACTGGATTCTACCAGGGGACTGAATCTTGCACGAGACTGGAAAAAATCTTTTCCCACAAGCTTTTAACAATGGCTGGATCAAGTTGAGGAGTAGTGAGAAAAAAAAAGAGAGAGAATAAGTGAGAGAGTTTAATCATTAAAGCACAGATAGCCTGCAGAAATCTCAACACTGGATTTTCTAACTTGGAAATAAGCGCCGGCCATATTGAAAAGAGCAGGGCTAAAATGAGCAGCTAAAATACCAACCATCTAGCCACAGGACCTGTACAGCGAGACAGATGGAGGAAAAAATGGTGCTATAATAAAATTGTCTTGCAGAATTAAACAGTTTGACTTGCTCAAAGTTTGGTGCTGTAACGACACATCTATGAGTTTCTACACTTTAATGTAGCTGTCCATGGTGCTGAAACATCTCAAATCCATGGTCCTTCTTCAAAGCAATAAACTGGGGCTTGGATCCAGCAGTTGCTTCACTTTCTTTATGCAGGTGCAACTTACACACACATATGAATCATTCATTGTTGTCATATGGTACTTAGATGTATTATTCATCATTTGTCATTGTCTGAAATATAATTTAACTGAACCGAGACTGGCTCACTGGCCAAATCTAGCTCTCAGAGTGTGATACGTCAACCACGGTGAGGTTTAGCAGACTTTGAGCCTTCCGGTTACATGTTCCAAAAGCATGGATCTGGGCTATAAGCGGGCGCTGGCGAGTTTGCGTGCTGTCCGGTTAGCTGTGCTTGCATGTACTCAGGCCTACATATATAGCCCTGCATAGATACTGTGAGTGACTCACACACACCTTATATCACTGAGCTCAGAAAAACAACAAAGATTATGGGAATCTGAGAGAGGACATGAGAGATGGAGAAAAAGTGTAACTTGGACTGAACATATTTAGCTGTTTCACAGCCTTTCTGGTTCAACATTTGCTGGCTGTGTAAAGCTGTATTATAAAAAGGATAGTTCGACTCTAAATTCTAAATGGACGAGCCATGTTTAAAGCCATTGTAAAATTACTATAAACCCACATCCTTGTAAGTGCACATTCTATATTAATGTGTCAAGCTGCAACTGCAAACTACTGATTAGGATGGGACAGGAATCTCTGTAGTTTTAACAATGATGGGATTGTCTATTGTCTGGATGTGGGCGCTGTGGAAAGGTTATGTGCTCTGGATCCATGCATCACAAAACTCATTGAAATATGACTTCAATTTGTGATATTATAACCTTTTAGTATTTATATATAGATGTATATATAAAGAGATTTAATTACTTAAGTTGAGGATCATACCTGACCTGATATGAAGTCAACTGAGTATCATCTGAGTTCAGAACAGCATGATGAGTAAATGATGGTCAAATGTAAATTTTTAGGTCGAATTTTCATTTTTAGGTGAACTTACCCTTTTATTTTCTCTTTAAAATGCATAAAATAAATCAGGAGAAGCATTGTGAAAAAAACAAATAGAAAAATAGATGTAATTTCACAGATATTCATATAGGTTTGATTTCTCAAGGTCTCCCAAGTTAGCCAAAAAACAGTAGGTAATTTGCTATTTACCAAGGTTGTGTGAGGAAAAACATGTTCAATTCAAATGGGATATCAATTACAGAGTAAATCTGTCAAACATGATTTTTACCAATGTCCTAAAAAATAAAAAATAAAAATAAAAATCTGTCCCGTTCATTTAGGGCTTTAGCCTTAAACTTTGATAATATTGAGGTAAAGACTGATTATGTTGGTGAGCTTTAAAGGGACAGCTATAGAGTTTAGATGATCTACTCCTTTAGTATCGCTTTTCAATGGGACATAATGATTTGGCATTTACAGAGAATGAAAATCTACTCTATTCTGCTGATAATGACTTTGGACAGTGTTTGTGGCAAAAACTCAAGAGGCAAAAGCTTAGGCAAATTCCACTCTATATCCAACAGCCCAGTCAACCGATGCAATTTCGTTTTACCCACTGCATTTAGTCTCTCCCCTCATACAGAGAGCCAAGACTGCTTCAGGCTCTACCACTCCCCCCGTCGCTCTCTCTCTCTTCTCTCCCTCCCGCTTACTCTGCCCTTGCTTTAGCAGACACATTGCAGTTGCACACGCTCGCACTCACAGACATCGACTTGCTCCATGCATCAAAAGCAACAAATCACAGACTTGTGCAGCTGAAGAATACTAAGCGGGAACAAAACAGCAAAAACAAGGCATTGATCGACCTGGAAATAAATGACAACAGCTAAGGCTCATGTGCACGGTTATTTGAAGGTTCTTTCTGGTTGTAGGTGATGGTTTCCTACTTTGAGAGCAGGGTTTCCTGAGATCGTTTGCAGGAGTAAAACAAAAGCACGGCAGTGGTGAGAGATGAGGATGCCACCCAAAAGCTCTCTTGGAGGAAGCTGAGAGAAGAGAGGATGTAGGAACGGGACCCATGGAGAAGACTACAGATCTCTCCGATGGAAATGGAATTTGAAAAGGTTGGTAGATGTTTTTTTTTAAGAAAGGCTAACACTGAATAGATGAGGGGAGACAGATGTAAGGATAGAAGGCGCAAAAGAGAGATAATTCAAGACAAGAAAGACTAAATCTGTTCAGGATGGATTAATCAGAGAGAAAACAACAGGGATTGAAAGCTGGAGAAGGGAATCATGCAATGAAAATGAGTGTATCAGAGATCCATCTAAACTAGAGTGTCCACACAAACATACACATACTGTTAGTCTCAGACAGAATCCACAGGGTCTGCTTGAAAGCAGGTCTAATTGGATTATTTGCTTTAATACGGCAGTTTACAGGAAGAATCCATTAATTTGGGATCCTCAATAGCATAAGACGCAAACATCAGCAAACACTCCGGAATGACACTCAGCATGTTTTGCATTCCGGTTAAATAAAAGAATTGAAGTACGGCATTGAATGTTGTAAGGCAAAGGGAGATAATATGCAAAAGAACAAAAAGAGACCAAAGACATGATGATAAAAAAGAACAGAGATCCATTATCAGCCTTTTCTTTTGGTAACATTTAATTTATTAACATTTATTCAACAACTTAACATTTAAATGGGATTTTTGTTCATTTTTGGCAGTTTGCTCTGAGATGAGTTGGATTGGAAAGCAAATTCTACTTAAAGTCCCTTTTGCAGATGTAAGAAGATTTGAATTAAAAAAAAAAAAAAAAAATCATCAGATTCACCAGAAAATGATCTGTGGTAAAATTGACTTTTGTTATTGACTAAGGAAGGAGAATCCTGTCATACGAATGTTTCAGGACCCAGGATATAAAGACATGACAGCTAATGACTATCAAGAAAAAATGATCCAGACATACCTTCTTCTGTGTAACACTGAGGATTATCGACATGGGGCAGAGTGACTCAAAGCAAAGCAAAGTACGCCAAAGCAGTAATGATGTGACTGTCCGAAATGCATCCATTTGACCACTGCTCAAATTCATAGTGTCATAATTTTGGGTCATTTACCTAGAGGAACAAATCAACCCTCAACACTTCAACCCTCACCTCAACTGAATATTTGACAATTACACACCGTATACCCTGGATTTTCATCGCAAGTAATGAGGGGTCTAGCTGCGCAGTTCACCTTTAAAAGAACAGAACGGAAACCATTTTAAATCTCAATGAAACAGACACAACAGGTATGAAAATGGCAGTATGTGTACACACACAATGTTATTGTTTTCTGTCATTTTATCCTTTCTTTTTTCTTCCATACTTAAAACTAATCTTTATTGGCAGGCAGAAGACAGTGGAGTTTTGCCAGTTGTTTGCAGGATGTTTAGTGTGTAATTCCAGATGCAGCACACAATAAACCCAAATTCCACTGGGTGTTCACTCTTTTTATGCACTACTGAAGCAAATTTGCACACATACAGCTTTGAGTCAATTCCATTTGCTTATTTATAGGATACATTTCTACTACCACACTGCCCCATCTCATCTCTTCATTTCTCCCTTTCCCCTGGCTGCGTAAAATCTCTCTTATTCAAAACTGTGCTTTGTGAGTGTGACACTGGAATCATTATGCAAGGCTGAAATGAGCAGGCCAAAAATCACAAAGAAACAAATGCAAACATAATGCAAATGTGTTGATGCCAACTGACAGGCTAATTAAACCCAGTCAAGCATTGGCAAATATTCAGGGACATTTGTGCCTTAGATACCACAGGGCTTCGGTCACACTTATAAAAGCAATCAAACTTCATTTACACACTCATTGCAGTCCTGTCTGCTGCTCGCCTCTCTCCCAACTGTCCTTGCTCTGACTGGTTGGTAAACAGAAGACAGAAGACACACACGCACGCACGCACGCGTTGGTGCAGCTATCCTTACGAGGACTCTCCATAGACATAGTAATTTTAACTGTATGAACTATAGATTCTGTCCCTTAACCCTACCCCTAAACCTAACCCTCACAAAAAACTTTCTGCATTTTTACATTTTTTTTTTTTTCTCCCAATTTGGAATGCCCAATTCCCAATGTGCTTAAGTCCTCGTGGTCGCGTAGTGATTCGCCTCAGTCTGGGTGGCGGAGGACGAAACCCAGTTGCCTCCACGTCCGAGACTGTCAATCCACGCATCTTATCACGCGGCTTGTTGAGCGCATTGCCACGGAGACATGGCGCGTGTGGAGGCTTCACGCCATCCACCGCGGCAATCACGCTCAACTCACCACACGCCCCACCGAGAACGAACCACATTATAGCGACAACGAGGAGGTTACCACATGTGACTCTACCCTCCCTAGCAACCAGGCCAATTTGGTTGCTTAGGAGACCTGGCTGGGCATTTTTACATTTTCAAAAAAACATAGTTTAGTATGCTTTTTAAGCAATTTGAATTATGGGGACACTAGAAATGTCCTCATAAACCACATTTATAACATAATACCCTTGTAATTACCAGTTTGTAACCTAAAAAATTGTCCTCATAAACCACCCAAACCCACACACACACACACACACAGGCACAAAGGGTGACAGTTATGTATCAGGTTAATGGAGCAATCAGACCCCTGTAGAAGAACAGGGAGCAGCAGCGAGAAGAGCAAACAGAAGGACACAAGACTTGGGTAAATAGATACACTTTGTCTGCACACACAGCCACAACAACAGCCACCTAATTTCACATCTGCTATATAGAAGACAGCCAATGCATTCATCACTTAGAATGTGACTGATCATCTGGGGATTGTCCCTGGCAGCCACAGAGTCTTTTTGTCTCGCTCACAATCCTAGGGAAAAGTTTAAGGCTCTTCCTGCATTTTCTGGGTACAAGATAAATGCCTTGAAATCTAAACAACTGTAAGGATTTCTGGTAGACCATCAGTCTGAAGCACTGGACATCAGTTACTTGGCTCCAGATTAGCTCCTCTGTGAATGGATAACTTGTTAGATGAAGCATGCTTATACTGGATGAGTGGCAAGGCAAAACACCTCAAAATCTCCCAGGTAATTAATGGAGAACTGCATTTGTGCTGCGGATCTGTGAATGGAAGAGTAATACGATGATTTAGGGAGACAGAAAGTGGAGATGGAAAGCATGTCACTTTTTTCAGTTTTTAAAGCTAGTGTGTGTAATTTTTCTCTCATATCCCAATTTAAAATGCAGAGTCATCAATAAGTAAGCTTTTGTAGGTTGATTTCATCTAAAAGTTAAACACTGTAGCTTTATGGCACTATCAAACATTTCTCTGTTTGTTTGAGCAATCTGTCCAGGCTGACACAGCAACATTGGTTCGGCCAATGGTGTGTTTAAAGCGAGATTATAGCTACTTTTCCACCATCTTGCCGAACAGTTTTGAGCATGCCAAGTAATGGTTTCAGTAACATTTCCACGAGCATGGTCCAATACTGTACAATTACAAACCATTCACAGGCCAGGTTTCCACTCAACCGTAACTGGTGGAATGCCTTTAATGACGTGGCAACTCACGATTGGTCACTAGCTCAGTCAGTCCATTCTAACTCTGATTATGCCACAAAAGAGTGGAAAAATAATCTGTAACTGTGCCGTTAAGCTGGAAATGTTACAGAACGGCATGATTCAGCAACAGTAACCATTCAGCCCGATGATGGAAAAGTGGCTCATCTGTTTGTACAAACAACTTGTTTTTTGGAATCTGTTTGCAATTATTCTTTTTTGCAGTTCCGTTTAGTGGTGCTAGTCGCACAGAAATTACACACTTCTGCTTTAAGAAATAGTTATAGTAAGGGATAAACAGATACCACTTTTTCTCTTCTGTTCCGATACCTGAAATCTCAGTATCGGCTGTTACTGATCCGATACCAGTGTTGTTGTTGTTTTTTTCAAAATCAGTTAGGAATATCTATACCTCACTCTGTGGTACTAATTGGGGGTACTCTTTTATATGTAAATAAAACACAAACATTTAACTACACATTATTTCAATATAAATGTATAGCCTTGTAAAGGAGTTAGAGGGAAAGGAGGCAGCAAGAACCGGCTTGACAATATAAATAATAGTTTAATAATAAACTTAAACAAAAACACACAGACAAACACATACAGGGCAGCTTCCTGTAATTCTCTCTCTCTCTCTCTCTCTCTCTCTCGAACTGCCAACTCCAGTCGCCTTTATCCCTCACTTGCCTCATCAGGCTGACTGGGGTCCGGGCGTGCGTCATTCCGGCCCGGCCCCGCCCTCCTCCACGCTACAAGCCTATTAAGAAAAACTTTGTTAACTAGTCTACTGGATAATGTAACAGCAAAATTAACAGTAATTCAAGTGACAGTCTTCAGTAGAATAGAAGCCAGTTTTCACTGCACAATTTTTTCAACTTCTGGTCTTTAAAGGATTCAGATCTGTTTTTTGTTCACATTAGTTGTAAGATATCAGTCCACTTTTCATTCATGCAGTTATTTTTTGGCACCGAGTCAACTTAAATACTGTTGTAATTTGTAAACAAATAATAATGATTACAAATAATAATAATAATAATAATAATAATAATAATAATAATAATACATTTTAGAATGTTATAATACAATAGTAATATATTTTAGTTGTGCACCTTTAAAACCCTCTGGCTTTTATTCTGACAGTCGGAAAACTCCAGGAAGTCCTGTAAGTGTCTGTATGTGGGCTAGTTCACAGTAGTTTAATTCACTTCATTTTCAAAATCTGGTGAAATGCTACTCCGGTGCCACTCTCATTGCATGTTATAAGCAAACCGAACTATTAAGCATCTAGAGCTGAGATTTAGTTTGTGTGTGGCAGTCACATATTGTGCACTGCTCTAAGATCTGAAAATAGCCACCAGCACACCACCAGCCTACACGTGATATGTATGCGTGTCAACAGAGCCGCACCATTCAATAACACGCTGGCGCTGGGCATGCAGATTATATATTTACTTATAAAACACAGCCTTTTCACAAAGCTATTGCATGTCTTCAAGGGGCTTTGAATAAAATGCAAATATCACATGGACTACTCTAACACTAACAGTTCTATGGTATGTCATTTTTGGAGCTTGACAGTAACGGCCCTGACTAACACATAGTATCAGATTTGGATGGAGCTCGACAGATCGATACCCGATCCGTCTAAAAACATCAGCATCAGAGCAGATACCAATCCAGATATCGGATCGGTGAATCCCTAGTTATAGTTTTCAAGTGGATAACTATTAGAAAAAAAAAGGTGCTAATGTTTTTTTTCCCTGCACAGGTCTGTGGACAACCTGGATTACCATGCCACGCAAAGTTCCAGGGAGTCCATCTAGAAGAAAAGATCTGCTGCAAGAACAGGACAACTCAAAATGGAACCAGTCAAGGAGATATCCTGCATCATCTTTCCCTGTCAGCGCAATTAGAGTCCACCCGTGTCCCATGCCACAATCATCTGTTCTCTGGCTGGGCCTCATTGGCTTTGTACTGCTGAGGAGCATACCTGGTGTGTCGGCAGGGGAGACATGGGGTATGGTGTCCATCTGCCCCATCCACTGTGTGTGCCGGAACCTATCGGAGTCTCTAAGCACACTCTGTGTGAATAAAGGTCTTCTTTTCGTGCCACCAAACATTGATCGCCGCACTGTAGAGCTCCGTCTTGCAGACAACTACATCCTGGAAGTAGGAGGTTCTGACTTTGCCAATATGACAGGATTGGTTGAACTGACGCTGTCACGCAACACCATCCATGCTCTAAAACCACTGGCCTTTTCTGATCTGGAGAGTCTGCGTTCCCTTCACCTTGACACCAACCGTCTCACTGCTGTGGGACCTCAGGATCTGACAGGTCTTGTTAACCTTCAGCATCTCATCATCAACAACAACCAGCTCACCAATGTTTCTGGAGATGCTTTCGATGACTTCCTGCCAACTCTGGAGGATCTAGACCTTTCCTACAACAACCTGCGCAGGGTTCCCTGGGAAGCCATACAGAATATGGCTAGCCTACACACCTTAAACCTGGACCACAACCTAATAGACCAGATTGCTGAGGGTTCTTTCAGCGAGCTCTACAAACTCTCCAGACTGGATATGACCTCAAACAGATTACAGACTCTTCCCCCTGATCCACTGTTCTCCAGGTCACAGATTGGGGTTGTCAGTCCAACACCATACAATTCCATCACCAGCTTAAACTTTGGGGGGAATCCTCTGCACTGCAACTGTGAGCTGTTGTGGTTGCGACGACTGATTCGTGAAGACGACATGGAGACATGTGCCACACCTGCTCATTTGGCGGGTCGCTACTTCTGGTCCATCTCAGAAGATGAGTTTACCTGTGAGCCTCCACTGATCACCCGTAATACCAACAAATTGTGGGTGCTAGAGGGCCAAAGAGCCACACTTAAATGTAGAGCCATTGGTGACCCTGAGCCAGTCATTCATTGGGTGTCACCAGATGACCACATAGTGGCAAACTCCAGTCGCATTTACTCGTACTACAACGGCACACTGGATTTTCTAGTGACTCGTGCCAGAGATGATGGGACATATACATGCATTGCCATCAATGCAGCAGGGGAATCCACAGCTCTGGTGGACTTAAAGGTCATCCCTCTGCCCCATCGGGGAAATGGCACGATATCCCTAATCAACCATAGAGACCCAGGCTCCTCTGATATTAGCAGTGGGCGTAGTGGGGTTGAAGGGGCAGGGACTGGCGTGGTGACTGTAAAGAATGTCACTGGAGGCAAAGCAGAGGCTGAACCGAAAGGATCAGAAAACTTGGTAGGAGTTCTGGGTGTAACATCTAATTCAGCCCAGATTCGATGGAAAATGAGTCATTCTTCAATGCCTTACCTGGTGTGGATGTATCAGATCCAGTACAATAGCACAGCAGATGATACACTTGTTTACAGGTAAGGACATTTAGTGTCTTGTTCTCACAGCAAGTCTTTTTTTTTTATTTGGCGGCACAATATTTTTGACAAAAAATTAAAACAATGTTAGTTTTCAGTCATTCAGTGGTAGTGATTGCATATAACCTTATATGTTGATAAAAGGATAAGGTCAAAAGAAAACAGACACAGCCCCAAAGTGGAGGAAGGATTCAAGTTGAGGCTAAAAGAGATACAGGTGGCTATTTATAGCCAGGAAGGGTAAAGAAAGCAGAGCAGTGGAGTGAGAGGACCTGCTGACTCTGGGGAAAATGAGGATGGACCCTTTAAAAGAGCAAAACCTACACATTTGAGGATGGTGTCACAATGCATCTGGAAGAGTGAAATGGATATAAATGAATGTAGAGATGTGGCAGAACACAAGGGAACGACTGTGGGAGTAGCTTATACAGACTCTTTTTAGACAATGTACACACTGCAGCTAAATAAGGTTGTCACTCCCATTTTGGGTACTTAATGTGTGCATACAGAGTTTGGCTAATTATGGGAATTTCATCCACATTTTTAAATCAAATTTACTCCTGAAAAATTCAGGTAATGACAACGAATTAACGCTTAATCTATGTAGTGTGAACATCAACAATCTGAACTGAACCGGTTGTTGTTATGTAATTAATAGTCTGTCTGAGATGTGTCTCTGTTACTGTTGTAAATCACAGAGACAGAGTTGTCTTTACTCATTCGGACATCAGTGTGTCTCTCTCCGCCATATTTGCTCCCACCATCCTTGTTGTTGCCATCCTATATGGCAAGCCATATACTGTATTACACCGTGTCCTAACCAGAGGCGACGCCACAACACGCGATAAAAGGTATCTTTTCTATGTTAATAAGAATTTTTATACTAACCAGCCACGACACATGACGAGGGACAGGGCTTTCTATTTTTGGAAGGGTTTCTGTTTCTGCAACGTCACGCCAGTCAGCGCAGTCAACAAATGGGTCTAAATTTAATATTTTTACAGTATATTAAAGCCGGCATCTCACTATCCAGTTTAGAACAACTTGATTTTGACCGAGGGTGTCACACACATACCATATATTGTGCTTAAAGTTTCGTTCTCTTCAGCCAGAGCTCGGTCTCACACACACAGAGTTTCAGAATAGCAGAGGGGAGACATAACAGCTCATTCTGACTTTCTCTCTGCTTTCGAGAATTAAAATGCAGTTGTCGCTCCCAAAACTTTGCAGTGCGTATGTGGCCTTTGATTTTATCAAAGTAGCTTTGCCAGGCTGCACTCAAATATCCTATGTGAGACATAAATAAAAATGAAATTGCTCCATTCCATGCTCCATTCCATGCTCCATTTTACCATCTGATTTTTTAATTCCATTCTCTCATCTTTTTATCTTTTACTTGACTGTCTCAACCCTCCTGGAGCTCAGAGCCATGTACACTCAATAACTCAGAAGGGAACTCACAAACAATACACAATACACACATGCAACATATTCACTCACTGCATATGTACAGTATACAGGAATCAATTCAGACATGGTAAGGACATATCTTCATTGGCTTAACGACAGGAAGGAGCATTTTTGGGGATCAATAATGCATGATGAAGGTCAGAGGCCATGTCTATGTGACATGGAGAGAAATATATATAGACAATGGTGGATGGGATCTGGGGGAGGGTGTAGCAGAGGAAGCAGCAGTTGCTGAGTGATGGCAGGCAGAGCATCTTCACAGACCTGTTACTACAACTATTTCGATCAACATGTAGGATTCTCTAAGTGTAAACACAGTAAGACACTCTATAAAAGAAGATAACATACATTAACGCACAATGACTGCCAACCCTTTGTGCATCGCTAAACAGGTCTTATGAATAGAAAGACTTATTCTTTGACATTCTTCCATTTATTTTATTAGGGAATTATATATAAAAAAAAAAAGTCCTACCATACTTCTGGTTTGAATATGCCATTTATCTGAAAATCAGTTAAGTGTTTATAAGAGTGTTATTTCTGCAAAACTAGTGACCCCAAACAGAAAAGGCATAACAAAAAGGATGGCTTGCTGGCCTGGGGCCAGTGTGAATGAGTTTCAGGCCAGTTGACAGAACTGTCACTCGCCCCATTGGGCCAGTGCTGCATTGTTGCTAAATGTTACATCTTGTAAATGTGTTTTATTTAAACATTTCCATTTCTGTGATATATTGAACATTGTTGTTGCAAATTCTGCTGATTAAGCTAATCACCAAAGTGACATGATCTGGCTTACATCAATAAAGTTTTGTTGAAACTGTGAGAATGATTTGTGATAGTCTTGGAGGCATCAGTAAAAATCAGTTGAAATGTAAAAATCAATCAATTAGTAATGTTTTGTTTCGTATGCCATGATTTTATAACAAAGCTAGTTTTTTTTTTTTTTTTAAGAAATCTGAAAATTAATTACAATTAATATTATTTGTAATACATATACAAACAAAAATATACTGCTAAAAATAAAATGCATATTTTTTACTTTTCTTTTTTGTGGTGGGGCCAGTGAAAATGTTGTCAGGGCAAGTAAAACTCTGATCTCCCGGGACAGCAGAAAAAAAAAAATCCTTAACATTGAGCCCTGCTTTTAAGTGAAATCAACTTACAAATATTTTACTTATAGATGACTACATTTTAAGCTGGGATAAGATAAATAATTTTAACATTGTAAAAATTACACACATCAGCTTTAGTTTATATTCAAAAATAATGAGCATCACAATTCATAGTTAATAAAATGTTTCATAAAATAAAACTACATGTTCTGTATCTGCAGCCAGTCATTATTTACTCACCCTCTTGTTGATCTAAGCCCTTGAACAAACTCAAACCACTGAATGACTTTTTCACAAAAGGAGATGTTAGGCAGAATGACAGCATTAGTCACCATTCACTTTGATTGCATGGGTTTTGTTCACTTTCATTGTATGGGTTCTTTTGGTTTTGGAACAACAAAGTTTAGAAACTGATGACAGAATTTAAATTTTTGAGTGAACTATCCCAACTATTAACAGCAGATCATCAAGACAAGTTTCCAGTGAAGCTTGTAATTCACAATTATCCATAAGATATTGGAAATTTAATAATATGCAGATAAGCATGCAAATGTCTCATTGATATGCAGTTTCACACTGAACTCAAAAATACTGCTTGCATGTGAACAGCCTTTAATTCCTTACAGTGTAGAGTTTATTCAATAACACTACAGTTCTTTTTACTGAGGTCCTTCACAAGTAACCGGCAATTACCTCTAAATGTGAAACGAATTAAGAGTCTTGAGTCATGTGTAGCCATCCACAACATTTTCATTAAGGACATATACTGTATACCAAGAAACCAAAGAAGATCCTGAGGACACAGTCAATTAAGTCCATTAAAGTAGACTGTATAGATCACATTTCCAGCAGAGATTCTGGCAGATTTGAGATTGTAAAGACTAGTGTACAGACTAAAAGCCTGAGGTTTAATGTAAAAATGCATCATCGAATACATCTGTAGTTTTCTCCAAATCTGCTAATTTCCCAAATCCCCTTCACACAAGGATATTAGATTGAAGGCTACAAAACAGAGCTAAATCGCTCAAGTTCACCTAGTTATAACTTAAAGGGATTGTTCACCCAAAAGTGAAACTTCTGTCTTCATTTACTCACCCTCATGTTTTCAAATCCATATGACTTTCTTTGTCCATGGAACACAAAAAGAGATATTAGGCAGAACATGGCCTTATTTTTTTCCATAAATATTCAGCCTCATTTGTGTTCCATGGAAAAAAAGAACATCACATAAGTTTTTTTGAAAACCATAAAGGTGAGTAAATTATGATAGAATGTATTTGATGTGTACAATCTTTACCGTGTATTTCTTATCAATGTTCTCTCTTCTTTTTCTATTCGGTGTCAGAATTCTGCCTCCATCTAGTAATAGTTTCCTGCTGAAAAACTTAGTGTCCGAAGCAGACTACAGCCTGTGCGTCTTGGCCATATTTGATGATGGCATCTCCTCCTTGGCGACAACGAAGGTGTTGGGCTGCATCCAGTTCAGCACTAAAGAGGATTATCCAGAATGCCGTTCTCTGCACGCTCACTTCCTGGGCGGCACACTGACAGTGATGGTGGGTGGCGTGGTCGTGGTAACCCTTCTGGTCTTCACTGTGGCCATGATGGTGCGGCATCGTGTCTGTGGAGAGTGTCGGGATGATGCCAACAGAGCAGGCAAGTTTTTGCCAGCTGAAGGGGTGGATGTTTATGCCCAGACAAACGGAAACAACAGTATGATGATGGTAGCATTGCCAAATGGCGTCTTGGCTCAAAGACCAAAAGCAACACAGGACAAATCCAAACACAAGCCTGACTCAATCCTCAAGCCTAAACAGAGCCCAGAGCCACACCGTGACCAGAGCATAGTCACATGCGGTAGAGAAGACGGGGTGGTGAGGGAAAAATGTTTAACACCACTCACACCAGAGAGTGAGAGATTGATGCTCTACTACTCCCCGAGTAACACACTGCCTCTCCCGACACACAAGGCTGTGAAGCGAACAGGAAGGCTCAAGTTACGGAGAAAGTCTTTGGAGAAAGACAGACAAGTCTTGGCCTCCTTTCCATTGACACTAGATGGAGAGGAAGGAAGGGAGGGAGGGTCAGACTTGAGGCAGGCACTGAAAACCAAGCGTAGCTGCTCTTTCGATGTGGGTGAAATTACCACCAGCACGTGCTACAGCTATGCCAAACGGCTGAGCGTCATATGGACCCATCGTAGCCAGTCGCAACATGGCATGTTGGTCGACTGTGCCTCCACAACCAGCACATCCAGCACAGGAAATGAGCAGTACGGCAATGCCCTGGCACAGAACTATATCCACGCCTTTGCTTCTAACAACTCAAGCTCTACTTCTAACTCAAGCAGTAGCATGACTGTAAATCCCAGGGACCTGGAAGAAAGTGTGGTATAGAGATATGAGGAAAAGAAAGACTTTTGTATAATAACTGCCATGAGGTGACACTCGCCACATTCAGGCGTGTCAAAAGACCAATACAACCTAACAATAAAAATGAGATAATAAAGAATTATCAGGGGCGAGCAGAGTCGGTGAGGTGTACTGCTCCAGACACAAAGGAATGGCCATTATTTGATGACCACTATTATTCCTAGCTACCACAAGTCTCAAAATCAAATTATGCGAAGACAAAGAATGACAAGAACAGAAATGAGCATAGGTTTGCTTTTTATTAACGGGCCAAAGGCATGGGGGATTAAAACCTAAGCGGTCTGTTTCAACGAGATTAACCAATTAATATTATTGAATAAATCAGACGCTACTTTGTACCATAGCAACACCTTTTAAATGCAAATGAGTTAAAACGAGGGGGTAAATATCACAAAAACAAACTCAAAACCAAAAGAGAGAGCGTATTATCTGTTGAAATATACTGCTGTAAAGAAGCACACATGTCTGAGCTCTCTGATGAGGGAAAGTACACCCTGTAAAGTTTCTTTTCACTCTTTATTTCCAGTGGTAATGTTTTTTTTAATTATAACTGAAAAAATGGGGGAGGGAGGTTCACTTAATATTTCTGAACACATTTGCTACAAGCATTTTAATGGGGGAACCATTTGTTCAAATGTCCTTCAACAGTGGTCTGAATAGTCATAAATGTTCTTGTCTGACAAGCCCTTTTTCCAGAATCATAAAAAGAATAAAAGCTGTTCTGTAAAAAATGGTATTCTGTTCTAATAGCGATCAATCTGATATGATAGCTCAATGGTTAATTGCTTAAGAAAGAGGCTGGTATTAAAACCCACATGGCACACATAATGCTTCTAATACACAAAACAAAAGCTTTGCAGTCGACTGGCACCACAGAACCTACAAACTTGATTAAAATGTCAGATAGGATAATAAGCTTAATGTCTCTAATGTGCTTATACAACTCCATTAGAGCAAATATTCTAGCGCCGCTCACTTAACTGGAGATTTAATTACTGATAATAACAGCAAAAACAAGGTCTGTTAATCTGGGAGACCTCAAAACAATTCATGAGTCATCAGCAAAGACTTTAAAATATGATCTTATGTCATTTACAGTCATATTTCTTCTGGTGTGAACATGATGTGCAAAATATAGTCGTGAGAGGGACCAAGTGCAATGTAGACCACTTTATATAACAGCTGACAGAGGAGAGGGAGGCAAACAGGATAGAGATGAAAGGCAAGAGATAGGGGTGGAGGTATGGACCAGGACAAGATTACAGTGGCGCAGTGAGGTTTACTGCCTGAGACGATATGTAATATGTCGGTCACACGGAGTACTTTATTACAACGAATATCACTGTATCACAAATAAAGCACCCTGGAGCACAGTATATACTTGGATAAGACACTATGGAGTTGGACAGAGATAATTTATACATATGCATAAAACATGCACAATGATTTTTGGAATTGACAGTATCTGCCTTCAATTGACACATAAGTGCTGTTCCAAAAACCCAGTGAGCTGTGGCAATCGCTGACTACTGTCTACAGAGGAAGTTACCTTCTAAGGCAGCTGGATTAGATACAAGGCCAAATATGATCAAACCATGATTTTACACCACCATGGAAGATCTAACGGGACGAACGGCACCCCGTCTCCACCACTGCAGCACATGCAGGCTACTAAGCATATGCAAATAAATGTAATACTTCTAAAATATGTCTTTGAATTTATTTTGACTGCAGAACGTAACTTGTTCAATTAAAACCGGCTGTTATTAAGTTTGAATAATTATACTGACATCAAAAATTATTATTTACTGTAAGTGGACTAATAATTTAAGTAGTAAAGATGTATATTGCATGTCTAATGGTAGTTTTCATTTTTATATGGCACATTTATTAGGCTTTAGAAGTGTGTTAAACATGTGAGGATGTGTATTAATCAACCTGTTACAAATCCAACTAAATCATAAACAGTTTTCAAATGAAGTTCAAACTCGTTTTGCCGATAGTTCAGAAATAACCTTCATAACCTACCTTTATATCTTCCCTGTATACCATAGATCTCCATTTATAATAACTTTTATTACTATAAACATTATTACATTATGAAATGCTTAAAAAATTGCAGCGCTGGCAATATCCTCCACTGAAATCTGCTGCTCAAAAGAAACCTGGTAGCGTGGTGGCTACCAGGTTTCAGAACAAGACTTTAAAGAAAAAAAAAATCAATCATTTGGGGGAAAAGGTGTTAGTCATTAGACCCAGATGACTGAAAAAAACAACAAAAAGCATTGCTTCTCACAGATAACTAGTTCCAGGCAGAAACGCCATGTACCAATCGCATTCTCTCTCTCTTTTTTTTTTTTGATGTCTAAAATTTTGAACACGCTTTATATTTCTAAAGCACCCACAGAGGGCATAAATGTCTTAAAACACTCCGTGAAGAGCATGCAACTTCAAATGCAGGAGAGACAATGTCAGCAGCCAGGGAAGGAGGTGGTGGTGGCGAAGATTGAACTGTTCCCTCTGATTGCTACAGGCAACACTCTGGCCTCCTTTACCTAATTAAAACCTACTGATTGGCACATAGGTGGTTAGCAGATCACGCATACAGGAGGTGCAATATCAGTGATGCAGACAGAGCCGGCCTGTTCTCTCTCTGGCTGTGATGATCCACTGCAGCTGCACCCACTGAGCTCTCACTCACTCTTTCTCACTCTCTCTCTCTCTCTCTCTCACCCATCTCGTTCTCTTTCTTTTCTGAGAGCCTTGACAAGATGATAGCTAGTGCAAGCCACAAGAACTCAGCAGTGCACAAAATGCAGCCTAAGCAACTTTAGTCTTTGAGCTTCAAACTCGACCCACTGTACCCTGGGCTTCACCACAAAACATATGACGGTTCAAATTTGTAGTGCACAACGGGGGAGAGTTTCTCAAAAGTGCCTCTTATACACAATGACAAAAATATTTTCATCTGTCAAGTTTTCAGTTCTATCGAGTGTGGCCATAATCTCCACACCTCCACATAGCCCTTAAAGCTGAAGTGTGTAATTTCTTCAGTGTTTAAATACCTTCTCTTATTATCCTAACCTTGCTATGCAGAAACAAATTTAAGCAAGCCATCTGGAGGCTGATTTCCCTGAAAAGTGTAAACACTGTGTCGCTATCAAAACATTTTTCAAAACATTATTAAAGTACTTAGTCTTTAATATGAGAATGAACTAAAGATTTTGTTGTCCATATATTTAAAATGAACTGCAAGTCGTTTTAGTTTCAGCAGAAGCATATACCATTGATTAACAACATGGGCACACACGGTAGGTCTGTTTTTAAAGTTTTGAGTTGATTGCTAAAAATCAATTCCCCTTTGGAAAAAGTAATGGGGTTTTACTTCCAGAACCAGACAGATGCAATCTATTCCACACTGTAAATTACATATTGCTGCTTTAACTGAAGACACTCTGTCAGTTATGTTCATGTGTCACAGTGCAGCTAATTAGGACAACTTGAGAACAATGAGCTATTACAATTATTGGGAAAATGAAGGACCAGGACAAGTTCTTGGTCAAAAATAGACAAAGGATTCAATCTGGATCATAAAGGTGTATGGCAATACCTTCAACTCCACCAAATAGCCCTCTCACTCTTATTTTTCTCATTTTTGAGCTCTCTCCCCTGCTGTCTGAGCTCCTTTCTTACAATCCCAACATCAAGCAGAAAGGACAGAGGAACACTGGTAAGTTTGCATTTTGACTTGCTCAACTCTCTCTCTCTCTCTGCCTGTAGGTCATGATGTTCCCACTTTGCTTTCAATTTAAGCAGGACGGGAAGATGTGAAAGGAGAGAAGAGGGAAGAGACATATCTTTTAGAAGAGCACCACCTCGGTGACTTTTAAACCACCCCTTCTCTTATCCCCCTGCCAGCAAAGAATTAACCAGTCACCTTAGGCTGCTCTCTCCTTCATCTCTTCTACCTCCCCTCCAACTCTTATCAAGGCCCACCCTCCATCCCAATTGGACATGGCGAGTGTGGGAGTCTGACAGCTTTTCTGTTTGGGTTCGAGCTGTCAACCCCGTCTTCACCTCCCTAATGCCTCCAGGGTGCATTCATTCTCAGTATTAGTAGTTCTCTCTACATCAGTAGTAAGATTTCTCATTCATAACAGGCCTCAGCTGCCAGTGCCGCTAGCCAGGACTTTGAAAAGGCATTAAGTAATACCTCTTAGGTTGTGAGGTGTTGTGCTCTATTCATGCTGCTCCTTTATTCCCCAAGCTTTGATTCTGTTCTCCTGAGCACCTACTTGATTTTTCATAGAGTCGAGTGAGAGAAAGAATTCTGAACAGATTTTTGGATCCAAAAGGAATACATATGCTCATGTAGTCGCATGAGGACTTGCAATTCACATCGCATCTCCAACTGTGAACCTTTGTAACTCTGTCTGTGTGACGAGGAGGGCGGGGCCGGACCGTGAGTCCTCACAGCCGGCCCCCAATCAGGCTAATCAGCCGAGGAGAGGTATAAGACCGAGACGGATGCAGCAGTTCGGGAGAGAGAGAGCCACACACAGCTGCCGTGTGTGTTTATGTTTGTGTCTTTTTGTTTAAATTAAATATTACTTTGACTGTTCAGCCGATTCCCGCATCCTCCTTGCCCATTTTTAACTGTGGTGACAAAACACGGGAAGGAGGAGGGATGCGCTTTTGTGGAGTCCTCGCCACTGCTGTCCGCCCAAAGGAGCGGCCACGTTATTTGCAGGAACAGCCGCCATCCGCGAGGGGAGGAGGGGCTTGCTGCCGGCCGCCTGGAGCGGTGCAGCTGCTGCCAGAGGCGGAGGGGCTCACTACCAGCCGCAAGAACAAGGAGGGGCATTCCATCCGCCAGGGGTCAGAGGACTCGCTCCAGTCCACCCGGGGAGGAGTGGCTGTTGTCCGTCAGAGGGTGGAGGAGTGATCGACGGTGTGTCGGTGGAACCGGCAAGCACATTTTATTTTCTCTATCTCCTCTCTCTCTCTCACTGTTGCTCCGCCTCGCTCTTTCCCTCCCAGGTCTCGAAAGGCGGGGAAAGCCTGCCTGCAGACACGGCCGGAAGGGCAACGCAGTTTGCAACGTTACAGTTTGAGCTAATGTGCTTTTATTGCTTCCCCATAATCTGCAATAACGTCACACTGATTCTTGAGATATGGGACAAAACAGGCCACAAAACTGAAAAAAAATGAAGGTTTATGCATTAAGGATGCATGTTCAGAGGTATTCACCTATGTTTCTCACAAAATGTAAGCTTTTGCCTTTCCTAGAACTCACTATGGGTCAACACTGTCAAATACAAAAAATAATGTCAAATATTTTATTATACTAGATAGGTAGGTGCCTTGATGTTGGCTTGACAAAGTATTGTATGAAAGTTTTAGAGTTTTAAAAGAGCAAAGTTTGATGGTTAATACAGACATTACAGTAAGACAGACAGACAGCTAACTAACTAGGCAAATTTTTTTATACAGTTTTAAAAAATATATGACAGTGTTTACAAAAAACAGAGACACAACTGTGAAACCTTATATATAAAAAAAGGTATATTTAAAATGAACATTTTCCTTTCTGTCAGAAAATAGTAGTAATCATCTTTAAAAGATACATATTTATTTTTAATTACATTTATATATAAATTACATATATGAAATACTGAATTATGGTCTGAGGAGAGATGGTTGAGGGGGGAAGGGTTAATGTAATTTCATAATTTTGATAAAGAGAAAATTAGATGGAATGGTAAATTTATGTTAACATTCTAGGGATCATGACTGATCAATATCAAAGTGGAAATGTTGCTATTTTAAAAAACTAACAGCAGGTCAAGTTGTGGGACATGTTTTGTTCCATGTCTCAAGAATCAGTGATAAATTTTGGATCCATTACAGGGCTCAACACTAAGGATGTTTTCTACTGGCCCGGTCTACTGGCCAGTGCTTCAGATTTTTACTTCCCCTGCCAAAATTTTCAGTGGCCCCAACACAAAACTGTTTTGACCATTTTGGCTTTGAAATAATGTGTCCGAAGCGAAATTTATATATATTACGTTTCTAAGACATTTTCCCCCAAAATTGTATCACATTTATAATTTGCAAGATATGATTTATCCCTTATGTAACCCCATATAAGTCCTTTTCAGATGTAAATTCATAAATACATCATATTAACCTCAGCCGTCCTGCCATTTACACGTCTTTTTAAGTGAAGAGTTCTGTGAAGGAAAGGATGGGTTTTCGGTCACCCATTTAGTCATGCTGTCAACTTTGGGCCATGTGTAGTGTTTTCACAGGCAGGATCAAAGTTTTAGTCACTGAGTTAAAGATTTGATTATTAGCAGAATGAAAAACATTAATTTCTGAGAGAGGAGACCTTGCAACTAAATCGGTTGTGATGTGTAATGTACAGTAGGTGGATATCAGGCCTAATCTGTGAATTAAGAGTGTGGATATAAACATAAAATTAGACAACCCAAACAAGACCAAAACTGAATGATACCCAAAGCACAGAAAGAAAATACCTGTAGGCTACACAAATGAGAAATGTAAAAGGTGTGTTATGAGGATGACTGTTTTAAACAGTAATCTTCAGCCTGCAGCTGAACAGCTCTGAAAATAACAATAGCCATAGTGATCTTGCTTCTTTTCATATCAAACGCCATTATCATGGCGAATTAATGATTACGTTTTGAAACATTAATTAAATGCTGAGGTGGGTAATAACGTGCTACATTTACTTGAGTAACTTTTTGGGAAAAAATTACTTTTAGAGTAGGTTTAAAAGTGTGAACTTTTTACTCTCAAGTAAATTTAGAATGAAAATGTTTTACTTTTACTCGTTACAGTGGGTGGCGTTCCTGTCTTTACATTACTGGGTTTAATTAAGGCACAATTTATTGAGAGATTATTGAATGGGACTTTTACAACAGTGGAAGTTTACACAACTGTGCGTGCTGTCACAGTCACTCAAGCCGTGTCCATCACTGCTGCAGCATCATGCTCTTCTAACAAGGTGAAACGTTTTCTTCGCTCTGCACAGTGAAAAAATAATAGTTTCGTCATGCAACACCATTTTACACCAAGTCAAGCAGATATTTCAAGGTATGAGGTAAGCTGTGGCTCTAATGATAACGCGGGCTTTTCAGTGTCATGGTGATGGTCATTTTCAGGGTGATTCTGTAAATATGGGTTCGTGTGACATCAGTTTTTAAGTGTAAGCCGTATTTACGCATTTACCCTGTGTCCTTGGGGGGTGTACTGGAAACTATCGCAGCTACTTCAGGTTTATTAACAGTATAAATCCATGTAAACATCCACGTTAAATGTAAATGCCTTTTGCTCTGCCGAATGTGTAATTGACAACTGGAGCGCAACAGACAGCATTTTTTCTCGTGGTGCACTACGCAGGCTGTGTACTCTGTGTTTAGGGAACAGCGGTACTGTGTACAGAACTAATGATCCAAATACTTTCAACACTGAAAACTGTAACTACACTGAACTAACAACTAAAAGCTATGAAATAGTGAAAGTAGGTATTAATACAACATGATTAATGATGGCTTAATGATGATGATCTTGCTTTGGTTTATATTTCAGAATTATATATAAAATCCCTGTGGGACATTGTTCACATTTTCACCGTAATAATTACTAGAAAGGTTTCAAAACCTCTCTTCTTATTGACAGATTCATCCAGATCTGACAAAAGCCCTTAAAGGGATAGTTCACCCAAAAATGAAAATTCTCTCATCATTTACTCACCCTCATGCTATTCCAGATGTGTAGGGCTTGCTTTCTTCTGCTGAACTCAAATTAAGATTTTTTGAAGAAATTCTCAGCTCCTTTGGTCCATACAATGCAAGTGAATGGGTGCCAAAATTTTAAAGCTAAAAAAATCTAACAAGTCAGAATAAAAGTAATCCATAAGACTCAAGTGGTTAAATCAATATCTTCTGAAGCGATGTGATAGATGTGGATGAGAAACAGATCACTTTCACATTCTTCTTTTGTTTTTAGTGATTCGCATTCTTCTCTGCATTTCACCCCCCTGCTGGGCTGGGAGAAGAACTTCTAGCAAAAATACTTAAATATTAATCTGTTTCTCACCCACACCTATCATATCACTTCTGAAGATATGGATTTAACTACTGTAGTTGTATGGATTACTTTTATGGTGCCTGCATTTGCTTTTTGGAGCATCAAAATTTTGGCACCCATTCACTTGCATTGTACTGACCTACAGAGCTGAAATATTCTTCTAAAAATCATAATTTGTGCAGAAGAAAGGAAATCATACACATCTGGGATGCATAAGGGTGAGTAATGAGTAATTTCATTTTTGGGTGAACTACCCCTTTAAAGTGACAGACCAGCAATAATTTAATATTCCGTCATCATTTCCATACCCTCATGTTGTTCCAAACCTTTGTGACCATTTGTATTCTGTGGAACACAATATGTAAGACAGAATGTTAGGGACTGACAGTCTCGGTCACCATTCACTTTCAAAACAGAGAGAGAGAAAAAAAAACACATTCACTGAAAGTAAATGGTGACACAGGCAAACATTCTGTCTAAAATCTCCTTATTATGTTGCATGGAAGAAAGTCATATGGGTTTGGAACAACATGATGGTGAATGATGACAATTTCCATTGATAATAATAATAATAATAATAAAAATAATAATTCTGTAACACATTAAATGTGTATTATGTAATGGAATGTAGGGAGTTAACGTCCATTATGTAATTTGTGAAAGTAAAGAGTTACTCACTACTTGAGTACTCTTTTAATTGGATACTTTCTTACTCTTATTCAAGTAATTATTTATGTTAGCACTCTTCTACTTAGTCTTCTACTTTTTTTTTTTTTTTTTTTTTTTAAAGTAATTGTACTTTTACTTGAGTACAGTTTTTGGCTACTCTACCCACCTCTGATTAAATGTGTTCTTACATTTTGGATACAGAGCAGCGCATGATTTCCAGCCACATGTATAACCGGGGTTTAACAACATTTATTAGGTTTCATTCAGTGTGAGCACTTATTCTCTAAAGGCAAAATAATGAAAGAATTTTTTGTTTTGTTTTTTTACTGTGGGAAATTGCTCTCCCTTTGTGAGTGCACATGCACGTTAAACAGTGTCTACACTGCAAGGAGAGAGATGGACAGTCCAACAGAAAAAAAACTGTTAATTGATGTGTGGATTACTAATTTTCACCAACATGTTAAATCGAAAAAATTTGGGAAATTTACACACTGTGAATAATGTGCGGGGATATTTAAAATGTTTCGCAAGACAATCCCCCTGGGAAATTCCTGAAGCGTTTTTTCTCCCTGCTATTTTCTACACATTGGTAATTGCTGCTGCTAAGACACTTAGAAAAGAGTGAGGACAGTTCTAGGGGAGCGTGCTCTGTGTCTGCACGCTCTTGTGCACTCACGCGGCTGTGCCTCTCTGTGTCCAGTATATTATGCACTCGTGCATCTTTACAAACTAAATATAATCATGCTCACTCATCTCCGAGTGCTCAGTTAGAAGACTTTGTTCGCTCCATGTATTTTTTGTGCTCTCTCGCTGGTTGTCTGTTAACACTAATGTTATAAATGCAGCACAGCACTTAAAGTTCTTTCAACTGGCCCGAACCTCTCACACTGGATCCAGGCCATCGGGCAGTCCTTGCAATTTTGAGGGAAAGTATCAGAACTTCCAAGTTCTAGAGTATTCCAAGTTTATTGAGGATTATGGGCAATAGCACCCTGATAAAACAAAAGCATCCTCATGGGAGAATTCCACTGGAGGCTAACAGCAGGCTGTGTCAAGAACCAGGGGCATGTACAGATGGGGGGGCAAGCCCCTATAATTTTATTGGCCACCCCAAATTCTAAACTGTGATTTGTCACTTCCAAGTTGGAGGTGGGCCTTCAATAAAACCAGGCAGAACCTTGTATAAATAACCCGCAGTTATTTATAGCTTAGTTTTCAGTTGATTATATTAGTATAACATTGAAAGCCACAAGATGTGTGTTTTTATGTTTTTACTGTTATTATTTCCCCTTTTTTTAGTTATTTTGGAACGGAAGAGGAGAGAGCAATCAGCACACACACATACATAACAGTTAATGACCCACGGTGTAGTTAAAGGTGTTGTAAAGTGGAAATTTGCACATTTTGGTTTTTTTAATCTAGTACCTGGTTGATAAGGGCACAAGGTCAGTAATGTTTATTTTATGTGTTAATATTTTGCATATCTTTGTCTTCATGTCAGTTACTTTGGTTTATGTTCAGTTTATGTTGTTTAGGTTATAGATGTTAGGATAATTGTGTGATTTTGTTGTAAAATAGCCACTTGTGTTGTCTCTGGTTTGTTTAAATCAACTTCCCCCTGCAAATACCCATACTATTTTATTTGCTTGTTTTAGCTCTTATGGTGTGTTGTGAAGAATATGTGAAAAGAATAAAAGGATGACAATCACAAACATCGGTGAGGGAGAGCAAAAGTGTTTTATTCAATCGGGCTGCTACACCTCATTGGTTTAAATCGGAGCAGAAAGCAGTATCAGGAAATTATAGTTATCCGAGTGGTCTTGGGGTAACACTGCGTACAGTCATTCGAAATGAAATATGGCTTGAACGTGCACTGTAGATCACGCTGCATGCCACTTGATTCTCGAGACTGGACACGACTAAAGTGCACCCGTGAAGAGGGCTTAAGTAAATCAGGTGAGGGACCATTTCACTATAAACAATGGTTTACATTCACTGCAAACACTGTACAACGTGAAAAAAGCACCATGAACATCCATCCCGTTAGAGCTCTGCACAGGACTGTTTTTTCCATACCGCTCCTGTAGTTTCAATCCCACACCCAAACTCTCCCGCTGAATTTTATTCCATGTTTACCCGCTCTCTGCCCACAGTAACTTCCCATTCCCTCAATCCCGCATTTGTTTTCCACACAGGGCGAAAGCCATACAAATAGACAACAACTGTACACAAAAACATTTTATTTTTCTGTTATTGTTATTATCAGATGAGCATGATGCCCATCTGACTTGCCTGAGGTTGGTTTCTTAACACTAAATGGATAATTTTCATTTGATGACACAGTGTGCCCACGCTTTGTTCTGCCATTCTTCTAAAGCCCTGGTAACTACCCTTACCCTAATCATGTGTTGGAGTTCAAATTAAATTAATACACCTATCAATTTATTAATTAGCAGACATTTGAGTCTTCAAATAGCCTAAATTTATTTCCTTTCAAAATGTAATGAATTCAGTCTTGATTTGAAGTACGTCTCTTAAGATGCAAAATTAAAAAAAAAAAAAAATGATGATCAGGAAAACGGTTTTCATATCAAATGAAGTTGTTTTTAAAGCACTGTTTGATTAAATAATCAAATATACCTTTGGCAGTACCAATATATGGCTAAATTGAGTAGCTTACAAAAAACTGAATGCACATTCACATTGTACATTGCACATTCTTTATGTGTAGGCCCTTGATAAGATTAAGAAATATTTTCAATGTCTTCTGTCTCAAAATAAAACAATAGCCTACTCGATAAGCATTACAAAACGTCATGTCTCAAACTCCAAAACTACCATGTGTTTAATGATGCATTGTTCTTAAATTGTTCATATTAACAGTGTCCATAACATTTATGCAGTTTAAAGAGACACTACTTAAAATTATTCTGCTATTTATGCTATTAAATGCTATTTGGAGTCTTCTGTGTTTTGTAGTATTAATAACAATTAATCATTTAGGTAAGTAACATTCGACTATTAAAAATTCCTGAAAAAGTACACATCGTCTTTATCTAATTATTATTAATATCAGGGATGTTGAGTTACGCTTCATGCCATCCTTAAATGAGTCTGTGTGCCACATAGGCCAACCCAGTCAAAAAAGTCTGGACACGCCACTGTCAAGAACACCTCTTGGGATAACTTGTTCAGCAATAATGAAGAGAAAAATCGACAGAGGCAATATTTACATCGTCTGTGATTTACCAGATAACTATACTGCCTTATAATTAACTAGAGGCTGAACGAAACTGACAAACAAATGGCGATGGGCTATACAAGTCCACTGGTGACCATAAATGCTGCACTGTGATCGCCAAACAATATGCTTCATCCCAGTAAAGGTAGATATTGATTCTGCGGCACCATGCTGAGCAGACAAGGATCACTTGGAGCTGTAGGTAAAGATCAATTCCACTCTTCTATGGCTGGTGGGAAGTTCACTGCAGTCAAATTGCCACAGTAATACTACTAAAAAGCAGTTTTTCTGCATTGTTAACAGAGGACCAGAGGTTGCACTATAAACACAATCAGTAAACACGTTAGTTGGAGGATAGAATGGGTAGAACAATTTTCATCATGTTCTATATGTTTTGAAAGTCAAAAGTTTAAATTATTGCATTTATAACAAAGTTAAAGTTACCTTGTCTTTGTTTAGTAAAATATTGTAAAGCTTGGTATTTTTAATGCGACTCGAAGCTTCTGTGGCAAGAGCTCATTTAGGTTTACCAAGCACTGTGTTGCACGTTCTTGCCTTTTCTTTTTATTCTGCTCGCACAATATGAAAACCCGATTAACAATATTCCATTAATTATTCTCCTAGATCACACTTGGAATCTCTTGTTTTTCTCCACAAATCCTAACTCGCGTTTCATTCCTGGCCTAATTTCGCAGGGTGCGCTTTAAAAACTTTTTCTCCACTTTTCTTCAAATCTAATCCCTATTAGCATTCTTTCCTGTTGGGAATATTTCTAAAGTAGACCAGATGTATTATTTGTATCTATCAAAATGATAGAAAGCAGTTTAAATTGTCCGTCAATGCTTTTAAAATTCAGTAAATGACAGAAAAATGTAGTCTAACTCAAGCTCTGCAGAGGACAGTTGGCACTAAAGAAGTACAGCTCTACCGTGATAGAGGGTAAAAAGGCCATGATGAAAAAAGAAGGACAAACACACTTCATACTCATGGCCGTGACTCTCCAGGGGGATGGTGTATTTGAGATTGCGTTGCTTGAATCAATTTCACATATTTACTTAAAGCGAGATGACTCGTCTTCTGTTTTTTTCCCCCTCCATACTCCCTCTTTCTCTCTAGGGTTCTTAGTCTTTGTAAGCTTCCATCACTCTTTGTCTGATGCCTTCCTGCAGAGACACACTCCTCCAGTCTTGCTCTATGTCTCTCATTCTCCACATCTTCCACTCGTATTCAATACGGCCTCCAGGCTCCTGACATGGCTCAACATCCTGACAGTGATGAACATATCTTGATAACATGTAAAATCAGCCCTCACAGAGAAGAGGCAGTGCAAATAGAAATGGAAAGGCAGAAAGAGAAAGCAGAGAAGGCAAAGCATTGGAGGATACCATTGGGAGAACTAAATGTTCAGTGAACCTGATAACTTATTTTCTACATACAAAATAGCCTGCACAGCAGAAGCATTTCAAAGGCAGCAGGATTGTGCAAGAAAACAAAATTAAATGTTCCAGACTTTTATTTAATCATGTAGCACTGTTAGGAGCAGGGACGCAGCCTTGGCTTCAATCCTTTCTTCTCTTTATACCCCTTTCTTCAAGGCAAGCGTTATCCTGTGGTTTCTTATTGAGGTTACTTGTAAAAGAAACAGCCTGCTCTCACAAACAAACATCGGTCACGAACACCATTTTCACCTATTGAAGTATTCAGTTATGGCCAATGCAATTTATGAAATGAAAGTACAACCCTGGGTGTTACAGAGAGGGTTGTCAGAGCATGAATGTGTGTGTTTATGCATTGACATGAGACTTTTGTAAAGGAATAGTTCATCCAAAATGAAAATTCTGCCATTGTTTACTCGTACTAATGTAGTTCCACACCTAAATGCTGTTATTTTTTTTTCTTTGGAACAAAAAACATCAGTAAACAGTAAAGTTCCAAAAATCACCATGAAGTACAATAACAGTAATCCATATGACTTGTGTGCAATATTACAAGTGTTCTGAAGCCAAATTATAGCTTTGTGTGAGGAACAGACCAACATTTAAAGTAGTTATTTACTGCATGGGTAGTGTGGACTATTTGATTGTTTTGTTTTTGTTTTGTTTTCTGTCCTTTGTGGAGCTTGACAACTGTGGTTTGTTGTATGGAGAAGAGTTGTGTAAAGATTCTTCAAAATTTCTTTTTTTCTTTTTTTTTTTTTTTTTTTTTGAATGAACTATTTATTTATAGTCACCAAATCTTAACTGTTCTAGTCATACATTATTTAATCATATATATATATCCCCACAGTGGTTGCCGCGGTGGATGGCGTGAAGCCTCCACACACGCTATGTCTCCGTGGCAACATGCTCAACAAGCCACGTGATAAGATGCGATAAGATCCGCTACCCGGATTGAGGTGAATCACTACGCGACCACGAGGACTTAAAAGCACATTGGGAATTGGGCATTCCAAATTGGGTGAAAAAGGGGAAAAATAATAATAATAAAAAAAGAATCATATTTCAAACATACAATCATTATGTATGTCTGCTTGTTTGTATTTGTGTGATCTGATCTGCAGTAAATGAGAGATATTTTAGCACAAACTGAAAATGCAGACAGAGGGCTCTATTTTTGTGACCGTGCAGCGTGTAATGAGTGTGCACAAAGTCTTATCCAATTTTTGTGAGAATGCTAATTCTAAGCACAATTTTTTAACAGCGCAAAGCACAAGTGGGCGTGGGTGGGAATGTTTGTGCTATCTGTGGGTGTATGCACACAAACTGTGGGTGTATTGTATGTTCGTGAAATGGCGCAAAGCGCAATTTGCTATTTTCCTGATAAATAGGTCATTGCGCCAAGACGTTTGAGAAGCATGTCTAATCTCGGCGCAAAGTCTAAAATCAGTTCCTGCATTTGCAGTTTTGGGATTCCACCAGCAGATGATATTAAAGAGCTATCAATCACTTTTAAAACCATGATTTGTGTGTCAGTAGATCAATAATAATAATGCTAATAAGTTTATTGTACAAAGAACAATGGGAGAGAAGCAAAGCAAATTTCAAGCAGGTAAGACACGGGCGAGCAGGATGAGAGCTAACAGTCCCAGAGAGGAAACATATACACACACATACTGTATACATCGCTATCCGGAGCAGGGCAGGTGACATATATAGTCACTGAGCAGGGGATGCATTGCATATAGCCCATTGACACTATACTAAATTCTTATGAATGGGCTGTCTTCATTTATCATGCTGCTTGACATAAAATGGAATATATAAAAGGATGCAGACTGTGCAATAACCAGAGATAATTTCAATTGCACTTGACCCAGCCCATTAGCACTTTTGCAATTTTGCCAAACCTGCTTACGCCTAGGCGTAGCGCATACTTGCATGAAAATATAAAAACTTAATTGCCATGCCCACTGACTTTGCCCGTATGACGTATCGCATAGTGCTGCGCTTAAGGCATAGCGCTCTTAAAATAGGGCCTTTTGTTGGCAAAAAGAATAAAAATAAGTGAAGAGTGAAAAGTATTTAAAAATTATAATTTCCTCAAACAACCCTGTTTGCAACAGTCAGGCGACACTTCAATCTTCTGCTCCACTTATACATTTTTTAACCTTGCTCTCACCACTGAAGAAAAACCTTGAGGGGAGAAAAATTGGTTCTGTATTTGAATTGCCACTGTCCACTGTAATTCACATAACAAACAATATTGTATACCAATAAATGTACACTTATTGAAGTACACAGTGAGGGCTAGCTGTAAGTGGATGTTCTTGTGTGTGTGATTATGGGGAGATTTAAGCACTGTACTAGTACACACTTCATTGTAAGTGCATATACAGTATATGGAAATTGGAGCTTTACTACAATTTGAAGCTGGGGAACAGTAGAAAAACACAGACATAAAAACACAGGCTGCCACGTTCTGTTATACTGTACAACTTCCATGTCCATAATACCCAATAACACCATGTCCTAACCAGGCACAACGTGACAAACGCCGTGCCGCGCGAAAAGACATTTTGGTCACTTGGTTTCAATTTCTTTTGTAACATGTCCACTGTGCCACAGCTCTGACCAACCACTGTTAAATCTCATTGCTCTAAAATACCACACTATATAGCTATGCATCAAAGCTGAAGTGTGTAATTATTGAGCCAATAGTGTCCCCAAACAAAATTGTGAAAATAATAACGGTTTTCAAACAGGTTTTTAGAACACTCCCCTTGTCTGCCATTGGTCAAGCTAATATTGCTGTGTTAGGCCGGTCAGGATGCTCACACAAAAAGTTAGTTTGTCACAGTGCCAGTGTTACACATTTCAGAGGAAATCAACCAAAAAATGCTCACTTGCAGTTGTCTCTGCATATTAAGCTGGTAAGTGCACTGGAGTCCCTGTAATAAGTGTAGTGAAAGTAACATCAGCTAAATGACAAATTGGTAATTAGTAGCTGTCTTCCCATACTTCTGAAGTCCAATACATTCACTGGTCCTGATCCAGACCTTTAAAGTATGCCAACAGAAAACCCCAAGGGAGATGCTGGTTTCCCAATTCTACCTCAGCTAATGGTGGACGGCATAACCACGCTTCATTATTTGAACAGTTAATTAAATCTTGTGGTGGCGGGTCTAGATAAATTGACTATTAGAAGATGCCTAATAAAAACAAGGGAGCTTTCGAGACCCACAGAATCCTTCCTCCTGCTGAGAGCAGCGATGTGAGCGTGAGAGAGAGCAAGCGATAGATGAAGAGAGATATATATATATATATATAGGGAAAAAGTGTAAGAGATCGAGATCGTGCAAAAAACACACTGTGTTAATGCAGTGAAGACGAGAGAAGGAGATTAATCAAATGTGGAAGAAGAGGGAGCTTGTAAATTAAGGAAGCAGGAGAGGTTTTAACTCTTCGCATGTCCTGAAGTGTTCTTCATCAGTCTTCATTAAAACCAGCCATTTTCAAGATATGTGCACGAGGCAAAAATAGGAGATTAGATGTAGAGATGTAGCCTACATTAGAGAGAGAATGTTAAATGCTTCCCTGATGCAGGGCTCCAGACTTCGACTAAAATGGCCACAAATCAGATGAAAAATTACAGTTGTTCAGACAAAATAAAAGTTCTATCATCAATTACTGACCCTCATGTTGTTCCAAATCTATATGACATTTTCTTCCGTGGAGCACAGATAGAGATGCTAGGCAGAATGATGACCATTCACTTTCACTCAAAACATATTTTAGCCTATTTTTAAGATTTACGCATTTAAATTTCATAACAAAACTCCAAACTGAATTGCATAATCTTTAACAAAATTAAATTAATACAACTTTATTCAAGTTTTATTAATTACATTTTTGTTAAAGATTACTCTATTCAATTTGATTAAATTTTGTTATGAAATTGAAATGCATAAATCTTAAAAGTAGGCTAAAATATTTTTGTGTTCTTTGTATGGGGAAAAGATGCAATGAAAGTGAATGGTGACTGAGACTGAGCACGAAAAAAAAAAAAGTCTTGGGTTTGGAAGTACATGTAAATATAATTTTAACATAATTTTCATTTTTTGATTAACTATCCCTTGTCAATTATACAATTTATAATCATATTAATATATAATTATATATATTACTGGAAAGTTCTAGAAGTTACTCCAAGTTTACTCAGCACTGAATCTATCTGGAATGTTCTGAAAAATAGGTAAATTTCAAAATATCACTGTCCTGGTCACAAAAGCCATTTTCTATACTTTTGAGGCATAAGCAATTAGGAAATAACACTTACTACCCAGGAACCAAAAAAATAATAATACAATTTGTTACATGGTGACAGATGATCTGTTACAGGAAGCATCTGTTCCCTGTCATGCCACTCTTTCTTAACACTGGCAAAAACCAGGACAGACTCTCTTAACAGGGCCACCATAATGAATTTCTAAAGATACTTACAGGAAAGTTCCTTCCCTTATGGTATTTATGTAAACACAATCATTTATTCAGGCTGATTAAGTGCAAACACTCCCTGACAGCTTCTCCTATCTGCAGCTCTCCCTTCCTTCTAAAACGGCACATCAGAAAGCGTGAGGTCTGCACCCTTTTTCCGAGAGCGCCATTAGTGCATTCGCTCAAACTCAGATCACATTATGCTGATAAATACCATATTATGTGTGTGTATTACTGTCTATGGGCTGATGTGCCTCATCCAGCATGTTCAGATTTATGTGTGAGAGATGAAGAAAAAAAAAAAAAAAACTCAAGATCTTCTAAATGGAATATTTTTAGCTCCAGCGCACTCAAGATCTGATCACCGGCTCAGACGGCAGCCAGCAAGACAGTGAAGTGCCTGGTGTTCAGATGTGTTTCAAAAACAGCACATTCAATGGGGAGAAAGGAATCTATAGGTTCCGTCACGGAAATAAACCGCACTTCTCATTTGATTACTTACTCTGTCTCAGGCTGTCATTACATTTTTGCCGTGTTCCAGTCTCGCATTTTCTGAGGAAGCCACTTTCAGCATTTTGCGTTTTGATATTCCTTGACTAAAGCATTTGCTCTAAAAATCTATTTGACCAGTATACTAGAATAATGACAGACATAATCTCAGCTCAGTTCCACAGCAGAGCCCTTCAAAGTGCAACTGAAGCGATTTTCAAAGGTCTCGGGTGATCACAGTTTTGCTGCTTCGGATCAATTACGCAGGCACTACTGTTCAGAAAGGTCTCGGCATTGAACTATATCTAGTATCAGCCTGAAATGACAAGGCCGTGGACCGCCCACTGTTTGCTGACCATATGAAGCATGTTGCACACAAAACTGAGAAACTCTTTCTCGATCTGGCAAATTAAAATCTAATTGGCTGACCTTATACAACTTCCATGAGTAAAAACCGACTGGTCTTTTTATTAAGTCAAGTTTAAAAGATACCAGGTTGATAAACCGAGTGGTTTTGAAGATGAAATAACAGTGGATTTGCCAAACATTTGCCAGGTTAGTGGCTTCTTTTTGAAAGAAATTCAGAGTACTGTTTGATGCAATTATGTAGCAAGTTAACTAGATCTTATTTCCTTAAAATCCCAGTGAGCAAGCTAAAAAACATTAACAAAAAAAAGATACAACACAAACTATTTTGTAATAATGACAAATTCTCTGAACATTCAAATTTTTCCGCTGATCCTCTAGCACCTCTTACCTTGACTCCACGGACACGGAACTCAGCTAATGCTCGGCTCATTTTGGCAGAGGCAGCTGGCAGATCCTTTCCACTGGCAATGACTTTAACCAGAAGTGAGTCATAATGAGGAGAGATGATAGCACCCTGGAAGGCAGAGGCACTGTCCAGCCTTATGCCCATGCCCTCTCCACTCCGGAAGACCTGTCCAGAGAAAAGAGAATGATGGTTAGAATACACATTAGACAGATCTCAACTAATGTGTCTGATGGACTAGACTTCAATCAACCAAATTACAGAGATTTCAGAAAATCTGTATTTAAAAATGGCACATAGACTACAGCCTTATTTTCAATTGGGGAAAAATTAAAAGGGAGGACCACACAATGGCACCCTGAGGGTGGTCTGCAGGTAAGCCAAAAAAGATCATTTGTACACCTTTATCACCTTTTTTTTTTTTTTTTTTTTTTACACTGACTGTGTTGGAAAACCTGCAGAATTCTGCAGAATATATTCAGTTATGGTGAAATATGTTAAAGGCCCCCTTTACACCTGCCATTATCATACTAGTTTTCATGCGTTTTCTGTTACATATACCACACTATTTCTGGAAACATCATCAAAATAACGTCAATATTTAATGAACAAACACGCAATGGGCGGCAGATGTGTTGAACTTTGTGCAGTTATAGGAATATTCCAGGCTCAATACAAGTTAAGATCAATTGACAGCATTTGTGGTATAATGTTGATTACCACAAAATGTATTTGACTGGCACCTTTTCTCTAAAAAATGCCAAAAACTCCAGGGGTGGTAGACAGCGTATTTTACCACTGAGCTACCCAGGCCCCCAACAGTGAGTATTTTAACGTTTATGGATTGGCCCCATTCACCTCCATTGTAAATGCCTCACTGTAACCCTGAATTCTGCTTTTTTTTTTTTTTTTTAAAGGAAAGACGAGTCAAAATTAATTTTTGTAGTAGTCAACATTATGCCACAAATGCTGTTAATTGAGCTTAACGTGTATTGAACCCAGAATATTCCTTTAAATTCCACAGAAATCTGCATGCAGATATTCGCAGGCATCCTAGTGAATGAACGTGTCAAATTGCCTGTTAAACTGTTGAGCATGATTTCACAATCTCAGAACATGTCATCTGTATTGAATGGTCTGAATGCAGTGTTGAAAGAAGCCGTTGAGCGATTTAACAAAACAGCTCTTCAGGGTGAGGCGCAAGAGTTAGCCCTCAGTCACTTACCAGCACAGGAGGTTAAAACAACAATAACAACAACAACAACAACAAAAAACAACAACACTTTAAAATCTAACATTTCTCAGAGAGCTGCCACTTGAACTCGGCAAACATCCTGCAAAAATACAGTAAACACTGACACAAGCACCTCAGGGGAGTGTGCCAGCAATAAGAACAAATTGAGGAAAAAAAACAGTGACACACAAACACACTCAAAAACACTCACGTTGAAGCCAAATGGCAGCAGTCATTTACTGTTGCAATTGTGCTTCGTCTCAGCCTCTGGCATCCACATTACAATCATCAGCACAGTAATATTGATGTGCGCAGCAGAGACAGACAACAACGGATGTATTGTAAGGGTGGGTGAGGATTGCAATAGCCATAGAGGCCTTGGCTTCATTACAGTTGGCTCTGGGTGATGGCTAAGATTGCTAAAGGTCGATCGCGCTGCCGACATAAAACATGCTAATGAACAACAAATCCACCAGAGATTATACAAGCATCGTCATGGCAATCCAAGAGAGTAATTTCATATCACTCAAATTGAGTGGAAATTTGATTTTACGCTGTTAACGGTTTCTGCCACCCAGAGAGATAAGCATCAGAGAGATAAGGCATGATTTCACTGTTATTCACAGCTTAAATATCACCATAGATAGAAAGCAAGCAAATTTTTTATTATTATTATTATTATTATTATTATTATTTGAGATTAGCTGTAAAAGAATAATTCATTCAAAAAATGAAAATTCTGCAATTATCTACTAACTCTCATGTTGTTCCAAACCTGTATGACTTTCTACCGTGTAACACAAAATGTGAATTTTTTTAAGAATATCCTGGCTAGGGGGGCCTGGGTAGCTCAGTGGTAAAGACGCTGGCCACCACCTCTGGAGTTCGCTAGTTCGAATCCCAGGGCGTGCTGAGTGACTCCTCTCCTAAGCAACCAAATTGGCCCAGTTGCTAGGGAGGGTAGACTCACATGGGGTAACCTCCTTGTGGTCGCTATAATGTAGTTCGTTCTCAGTGGGGCGCGTGGGGAGTTGAGCGTGGTTGCCGAGGTGGATGGCGTGAAGCATCCACACACGCTATGTCTCCGTGGCAACGTGCTCAACAAGCCACGTGATAAGATGCACGGGTTGACGGTCTCAGATGCAGAGGCAACTCCTCGTCTCTCCTTTTCTTTAAAAAAGCAAAAATCTGGGGGCCTGGGTAGCTCAGCAAGTAAATTCACTGATTACCACACCTGGAGTCGCAAGTTCGAATCCAGGGCATGCTGAGTGACTCCAATCAGGCTTCCTAAGCAACCAATTGGCCCGGTTGCTAGGGAGGGTAGAGTCACGTTGGGTTAACCTCCTCATAGTCGCTATAATGTTGTTCTCGCTCTCGGTGGGGCACATGGTGTGTTGTGCGTGGATGCCGTGGAGAACAGCGTGAAGCCTCCACATGCACTAGGTCTCTGCGGTAACGAGCTCAACAAGCCACATGATGTGTGGACTGACAGACTCAGACACAAAGGCAACTGAGATTTATCCTCTGCCACCCAAATTGAGGCGAGTCACTACGCCACCACGAGGACCTAGAGCACATTGGGAATTGGGCATTCCAAATTGGGGAGAAAAGGGGAGAAGCAAAAAAAGCAAAAATCTGGCTTACAGTGAGGCACTTACAATGAAAGTGAGTGTGGGCCAATTTTTGGAGGGTTTAAACAGAAATGTGAAGCTTATAATTTTATAAAAGCACTTACATTATTCTGTTAAATTCTTCTGTTAAAACTTGTGTATTATTTGAGCTGTCAAGTTGTTTAAATTGTCATTTTTAGTCATTGTAGGGTTTTAGGGTTTGTTGACATTACATTGTCATGGTAACAAAATTGTAAAATTGGCTTTAAGTTTACACAGAAAAGGTTAGTAAGTGATTTTATCACATTAAAATCATGTTTACATGCATATCCTTTATGTCTTGTAGCTATACATTTGAAACAGCGAGTATTTTAACATTCAAAAATTGGCCCCCATTCACTTCCATTGTAAGTGCCTCACTGAAACCTTGATTTTTATTTTATTTTATTTATTTTTTTAAAGAAAAGGAGGGACGAGTCAAAATAAATTGTGGTAATCAACATTAGGCTACAAATGCTGTCGATTGAGCTCAACTTGTATTGAAGCTGGAATATTCATTTAAACAAGGCTATCATGTGGCTTTGGAAGACTTGGAATATAATGCAATCTTTTCATTTGTCCATCATTATCCAATGATGACGTCTACTTTTTTTCTTCATCAGTGGGTTCTCTGATGGCTGAACAGTCCGATCCTAGAGCCGCACATTTTACTGCAAGTGGGACATGTATAAACAGTTGTGGTGGTAACAGTTTCCATGGATGTGTTCCTTCTGTCTTATCCTCTTCCAGTCTGTGAGTCCCATCCCACGTAATCTGCTGCCAGGTGTTGTGGTCAGCAGCAGTGTTTTCCAGGTCATCTGGTCTGATCTTACACTTTTTCAGTGAAGCCTTTATCTGGTCTTTATACAGTTTCTTCTGCCCACCTGCTGAGCGACGGCCATGCTGCAATTCACAGCAGAGCAGTCTGCAAGCCAGTCTTTTTTTGTTTTTTGGGATTTTGTGGCATCCTGATTACATGACCAAGCCACCGTAACTGACGTTGGGTAATCATGGCCTCCATACTTCTGCAGTTAGTCTTTGCAAGTGTGAGGTACACGATCATGCCAGGTGAGGCCCAGAATATGCTGCAGGCATCCTATGTGGAACCGTTCAAGAGACTACATATGGCGACTGTAGGTAACCCAAGCTTCATAACTGTACAGCAGGCTGGATATGCACACTGCTTGATATACGGCAACCTTTTTATATGGAGGTAGAGGTTCTTGTTTTGGAAGACCTGACACCCGAGTCTCCCGAAGGAGGCTGATGCAAGTTTGATTCGGTTATGTATTTTGTGGTCAATGCTGCAATGCTGTGAGAGGATACTGCCCAGGTATTTGAAAGATGGAACTATTGTGAGCTGATCATTGTTGATTGTGAAGACCAGAAGTGTCTGCGGTGTTCCAGAGCTCCACTGGCAGACCACCTCTGTTTTAGTGGTGTTAATAGACAATCCAACCTTACTATAGGCCTTAACAACTATGGCAAGGACAGACTGAAGGTCTTGTGGAGAGTGAGCCACAAGAGCACAGTCATTAGCATACTGAAGCTCTAGGACCCATTCTCTAGACAACTTGGTGACTGCCTGGAACCTCCTGATATTAAACTCCCATCTAGTCTGAAGTTCACTGCAACACCGCTGCTGTCCTCCAGCCCTTTATGGAAAAGATGGGTGACGCATAAGAGAAAGATGTTGAAGAGGACAGGAGCCATCACACAACCTTGTTTCACACCTGTATGTACAGGGAAAGAATCAGAATGTTGTCCTCCAATTGTCCCACAAGCCATCATCCCATCGTGGAAAGATTGAATGATGCTAACAAACTTGGTTGGACAACCAAATTTAACTAGTACATTCCAAAGGAGCTCCCTGTTCACAGTGTCAAATGCTTTGGAGAGGTCAATGAAGGCCATAAAGAGGTCCTGATGTTGTTTGCTGCACTTTTCTTGAAGCTGCCGTGTGGTGAAGTTCACGTCAACCATACTCCTGTTCCTTCGAAAACCACACTGTGACTCAGGGAGCACTGATTCAGTGATATTCTTGATCAGCTTCTGTAGCAGAACCTTTGATAGGACTTTTCTTTCAACAGCAAGAAGAGACATTCCCCTACTGTTGCCGCAGATGGATATCTCACCATTGTTCTTGTAGATGGTGAAGATGTTGGTGTCCTACCACTGCTGGGGAATGTCTTCACTTTCCCATGCCTCTGTGATAAGTTGGTGGAGACTTCTTGTGCAAAGGTAGCCACTCTGCTTCAGCAATTCAGCTGGGATGTTGTCAATACTAGGGGACTTGTTTTTTAAGAAGCGCACAGCTGTCAGAACTTCAAAGAAGGTGGGTGGCTGGATGAGAGAGTGAATAGTGGGGTAATAAGGCAGCTCTGCAAGTATGGAATGGTCAACATATGCATGCTGATTAAGAAGGTCATTGAAGTGTTCTGTCCACCTCAACAGAATCCTGTGCTGGCCTTTCAGGAGTGTGATACCATCTGCTGTTTTCAGAAGAGTGATAGAAATTTCTTGGGCCGTATATGGTTTTAACTGCATTGTAGAAATTCTGGATGTCATTTCTGTTTGCATACATTTGGATTTCATATGCCTTGTTTACCCACCAATCATTTTGCAGGTTCTGTATAAATTCCATATAATGCAATAAAAGTTGTATGGACCACTTTTATGGTGCTTTTTTACTGTTTTGAAGCTTGACATCCCCAGTTCTCATTCACTTACATATTATGGAAAAGAGTAGCCAAGATTTTCTTCAAAATTCAACTTTTGGATTACACAAAAGTAATAATCATACAGGTTTGGTACAACATGAATGTGAGAAAATAATGACAATTTCATTTTTGGGCTATTTTATTCCTTTCTCCCCATTGAATGTGCTATTTGAGCTATTACTTAAACTAATTTCATTTGCACACAATTTTTTGTTGTTGTTGTTGTTGCAGAAACACAAGAAATATCATGACATCGTTATCTGGCGAGTTCCATGCTGATCCGTCAAGCTGGGCTTAGACATGTCAAAGAAAAATGAGACACGACAGCCTCAGCAGTGATCCAAAGCTGTGCGCTTGGCTTTTCATCATCAGATGGATGCTTTAGGACAGGATTTCTGCTGAAGCGCTACTGATCTGGGTCACAGCAAGTATTCTGGAGGAAGTGAGTCTCACAAAGGAATAAAAAAATAAAAAAAAGAAGGCAAGTAAGCCAGAGCTCTGCATGGGTCAGTCTTATGCTCCCTTTTCTCCGTTTTTTTTTTTTCTCACTGGTTGTATTTAAGAATTTTAGGAGCAGGGCTGAAGTGAGTGCTGAAATTGGCGCTTGCGCATCCAGGAGTTTGCGAGTCATATCAGATCTTTAAAGGAATAGAACAACCAACAATGACATTTCTGTCATCATTTACTCAACTATGACTTTGTTATGTGGAACACAAAAGGGGAAAAAATTATGAATGCGCCATTGAATTAAATTATGGTCTGTTCATCATACAAAGTGATCATTTGCCTTTAGGAGACTTATGATGCACAAGGCGTATGGACTACTTTTGACACTTTAGGGTGCTTTATTAAATGTTAAAGTGAGTCACTATGTAGTGCCATTGTATTGAATTCGGCCGACGTGACATTCATTAAATTATTTATTTTTATGTTACGTGGAAGAATGAAGGTGAATAAATTATGACAGAATTTTAAATGTTATTTTGTGGTGAACTGTCCCTTTAAATACAATTAAAGACCCGTATGTGCCATGCCGAGAGGAGAGAGAGAGAAAATATAGAGTTTTATTAGAGTTGCTTCCAGAACCTCTCAGGTAAGAAAAAGAACAAAGTGATTGAGAGCAGGAGAGAGAGACATTTCGGCAGAGGTGAAGGGAAGCAAGAGACAGAGATAGTAATAGATGGAACAAGATCCCACAGTTTCTGAGCTCCTAGCAACCCTGCATGCCCTAACAGGCAGAAAACCATCACAGCAACCCAGGAGAGAGATAATTTAGAAACGTTAACCAGACTGTTTTATCTTGGAGGAGAAGTGAAATGTGACGCGTGGAAGATTGTGTCTTTAAATGCGTCAACCTGATCGTACACAGTCCTCATAAAAATAGGCATGATTTGAAAGGTTGTCTTATCTAAGAGAAGATGTGTGATAAGTAGTTTGGATCTCAAAAGTTGGATGCCTTCTGGCTGGTATTTAATGCATAAAGAAGAGCAGTTATTCCCAACCAGAGGGTACACATACCTCAGCAGTTACTTAATGTTCCAGGAGGTACTTGGAAAGATTGGTGCTTTGTTAAAAGCAATAAAACAGATATGACAACTAATACAAATATTAGAACTATCAAAAGATTAAAGCCACACAATGGAATTCTGGGCTCTCCATAGAAATCTGTGGTTGAAATATAAAATGGTTATTTTTAAATTTTTTGTCAGTTGTGCTTCATCAATGAGCTTCTATGTGAATGAATCTGATGGTTTACGGTATAGCCATAGTTGCCTCTGATCACCATATCAGAACAGATCTGATTAGCTACACCAACAGTTACTGATAGTAAGAAAGTCCAACAAAACGAATGTCAGAAAAAGATGTTATCAGAGCAAGTAGCATATCTGCTGCGGGACCTAAACTTATGGCGTAAACACGCAAGGACGAAAGACGGTAGCCAGACATTTTGTGACAAAAACCCAACAGCTCTAAATGTTAATCATTATTATCATTATCACTAATCAAATTATAAGCAAGTTTTTGTTTAAGTCTCAAACTGCAAATAACTTTTGTTTTGTTAAACAAACCATTTGTTAAACATTCTCCTGGAATTCAATTGTTAACAAATTTGCCGTTACGTCGCTATCTGATAAAAGTTTTTCTATGATTGTCCCCAGAACTGTCAAAACTTGTGGAGAGGATGTTACTTCATGAGTCTGCTTTTCACCAACAGCATGAAATGGATGGTTTTTGTGTGATTGAATCATGGCCTCTTTAATAATATTAATAATAATACTTATTGATATCCAGTATAATGTTGTGCTATAGAAAGTAACACATTTCTGGTACTGTATCGATGTAGGGGGCCTTAAGCCGGCACCACACTAGCCAATTACTCCAGTGGTTTTCAGGTATAATTAACATAACTGCAGGCCAGGCAAAGAGAGACCAAGCGTGCAATAGCATCTGCAAAGCAGGAGGTCGTTCACTTGACTAAATCACTTGACCGTTGGGACTCCCTGCTGAGTTAATGCCAAAACTGAAAAAACAAATCCAGCTTGCTTGAAAAAAATCTGTTCTGTCGCCAAGGCAGTTTCTTGTGTTCTCTTCAAGTGACTAATGAGCTTCTTCTTTTACTGAAGAACTGACAAGTAGTCAAGCTGCTCCACATCAGCTTGTCAAGCTGCTCCATATCATCACAAACGCTGATTGTAATCCACAGTGATTCTGTCACCAAGCATTTTTCCTACACTAAAATGGCATCAGAAAGTGGGTCCACAACAAGCGGAGTCTTTGTTTTTTTTACGTAATTTCTTTACTCACTGAAAGCTGCATATTGACATACTGTGTGTGTTCTATGGCAAACCTCGAGGGGATAGATACACAATCACACACTTTCACAAGGTATGTTACTTCCTAGCATTTGTTTCGGAAACCTGGTGTTTTCTCCCTTGGTTCGGTTCATATAAGCATATCAGGGCTCCAGACTGTGGTTGCAAATGCGACCAAAAATAAATGATTGCGACAATCATTTAAAATCTAGTCACCACTGGCGACAGTCAGGATGTGTGCTTTCATATGCGGTTTCGTCAGATATCTTGCGAGTTACTGAATACATCTTTAGAGCGCCAGTGTATCTCGTGCCGCTTTTCACCCTTTCTGTTGATGATATGAGCTCACTGGCTGCACACAACAACAAACACAGCGCGAGCCATGATGTCCAAATCGTGAACAAATTAGTCTTTTGAACCGGATCTTTATAATGAATCACCTGACAAGAGCTCGTTTGAACTCAGGAGCTCAGGTTAATGGTTTGAATTAGAGTCACTTTCTCAGCGAATCAGCCATCAGTGAGTTCACAACTGGGAGTGCAGACATTTCAAAATAGTAGTCCTGTGTGTATTTCGGGCTTGTTTATAATTAAAAGTCCTGTGTTATGTATTGATTGGGATTGGAGTGGCACAATAAACTGCATCTGAGATTTCATTCAGTTTGCACTCTTGTAGTCTTTGTGTCTGGGCCATCTAGTCACAGTAAAGAAAGACTAATATATATATATATATATACACATACATACATACACACACATATATATAAAATGTATTTATTTGTGATGCGAGATCCAGCTTTTAATACTCAGGGCCATCGAGGTACTCATACACAACTATTACACAAGGTACAAACATTCAATGATGCTCAAGAAGGCAACACACTACTATATGCATATTATACTTTATGTAAATACCTGTTATGTAGATTCTGAAGGGCAGTACTAATATATATATATATATATATATATATATATATATATATATACTCTCTACCTCATATCTGTATAAATTCTGAAAGGGGTGTGAAAACTTGACAAAATTGGAATGCAAATTTGTGCACTCAACTATACAGAATGTATAGAGCTATCAGCTGTCTTTTCTTTGGCTTTATGTCTTGTTTTTGAACAACAATCTAAATTGAGCAATTCTGTGATGTGGCAATTAAAACAGCCATTTGGCTCCTAAATGTTTCAGTTTAGGACTCAATGGCTCTTTAGTCATTTTTTTTAGTCTGGAGCCCTGCATATACAAACATGGATATCACACTTGGATCTGCACCAAAACAATTGGTCAGAGACCACCTGGACAGAGAAGAAATCTGCAGGTCATCTCATTGCTGTATTCATCATAAAAATACGGATATAGCCCTTTGGCAGCTATATTAGATATAGGTCAATCTTCATGATCACCTCACTCTTGTGGATAGCGGCAGAAAGGACACAAATAGGAAGGTGTCAGCATGTTTTTGATGGTTAAAAACGTGGCTTCACTCTTTCTGTGTCTATGTGTGTGCAAGTGGTTGTGTGTGGGTGCGACAGGGAGAGCGCTCCGTGACCATGAGAACAGGTACTTTTCAATGCTGAAATAATGCAAAAGGTAACAACTGATGGGTAAAAATAACCACAATGGAAATGTTACAGTTTTGGTTTGTTTTAAAATATAACCATGTGAAAGCGAACCAAACCATGAAGAAAAAAAAAAATCAACATTACAACTATTTTAACCTCTGTTTCGGAACAAATCAAGTAAGCTACAGGTCTGAAAATGACCTTGATCACTCAAATAATTGTAATTGTAATTGTTTATGCTCATGCGGTACTCATGTTGTTTTTTTGGTGAGTTCCACTTGACATGGAGTCAGAGAGAGAGAGAGAGAGAGAAAGAGTTGCATTAAGTAGGTATATCTGTCACCCCTCCACCATTTTGTATTGGCAAGTGTGTCATTCCTCTGACTGAAGAGAGCAAGATCTTAGCAAAACAATCTGCATGTGTGACACCCTCGGCTAAAATGGAGTTGTTTGGAGTCTGCTAGTGTGACAATGGCTTTTCTTGAGCATTACTTATGGGGCTGTGGGATACATAAGACACAAAGCTTGGCAAATTCTTTAGTATCATTCTAAGAGCAGTGATGCAAACTCATGAATTGTAAAAAAGAAGAAAAAAAGAAAAGGTAAGATAGTAGGAAGGTTTTCCACGAGGAGTATAGCTTCAGTTAGAAATATATAAAATATATTTAAAATAAATATAATTAAGTAAAATATATAAAAGTTAACCAAACAATTTAGGCAAATTAACTTAAAAAAAAAAAAAAAAAAAAAAAAAAGTGACTTTAGCCAAAAGGTAAGCAGTCTGTATGTCCCTGTAAGTGGCATATGGTGGAGAATTCGAGTTGAGACAGGCCTAGAGGACATGACCTGGATAAAGGGCATTGGTTGGCAAGTGAGAGAAATCTATCAGGGTAAATGCGGTCTTTGTGTGTGCTGTAGATGTGCTTTTGTGTGCAAGTGTGCAGTGACATTTCCACGTTACAGTGAGTAATGCCACAGGCTTCTGCTCATCGTTGAGCAGGTGTGCATGTTTGTGTGCTCGGGTGCGTGTATATCACTCCATCTGGAGAATGAACCAATCAGAGGTGTGAAATGTCATGATCTGGGAGAGTGGGTGCATCATAGGACAGGTGCATACATGCATATAAATAAACAGGACAAAATCTGTGCAGCAAGCCATGTGCGTTAATGTCGCCCTGGAATCTCTATAGCAACTGGGCAAACCTTAAAATGGCCACCTGCCAATCTGGTCTTTTCCTGCCCACCCCTTCTTTCTCGTGTTTCCACAGCATCCCCTCTCTCTTAAGTAGGTCACATCACCTCCCGTTTCCCCAGCAGCCTTAGATCTATTTACCCAGAGTTTGTATTAGCCTCTCCACTCAGCTGTGTTTAACTCGCACATGTCTGTCCCGGGGTCTGCCCAACGTCCCAGTGCAAGGCAAACACTAATTGTTGCTAAGAAGCCTGTTGAAACAAAATCTATTTGTACGATTCCTCTAGAGCTACTAAAACAATTTGAAATCACCCATTAAAAGCATTTGGCTACCCTGCATGGATTCAAAATGCACACCATTCTTTCCTTATATGCAAAGCTTTAAAACATGTGCTAAATGAAGATGTAAATTCAGTGGCAAACAGTGGACCACATGCAGTGCCACCAAAAAGTAACTGAACACATGCAAAGGCATTCGTGAATTTTGTGTGGCTTAAACGAGTGTTTCGGGTTCAATGCAATTTAAGCTCAATTAACAGCATTTCTGGCATAATGTTAATTTCCACATAAAAAAAATTTCAACTTGTTCCTCATCCATTTAAAAAAAACAAAAAGTGGAAAAAACATGGTTGATGGGGCTAGTCTATAAATGCTAATAAACACACATTTTTAAAAAGCATTATATATATAATATGATTTTGTTGCTAATGCAATAAAATTAATACATTGTGACTTAAGTGTCCACGATTGTCCAAATACTTATTGAGGTCACTATTTACACTATGTAGCCTAACATATAGACAAAAGAAATTGCATGCATAATAAACAAATCCTTGTTGTGGAACTTTACGATAAACATGTTTTTTTTTTGTTTTTTTTGTAAGAGTATACTTGTGAGTCTGATAGAAAATATCTTTAATGACTTTCTAAAACCTATTGCAAGCAATCGACTTCCCAGCATGCCATTTCCCACTGTGCCCCTGCAGCCAATTTCATAACACTGTAAACCCAGATTAGACAGATACAAAATTCAGTTTGACGTTCTACTGCAACCAGTGTTCTGTCTGTCTCACTAGCCGGAATCCCCCAACTTGGGGCCAAGCAAAAACACATCAACACTTTGAGTCCAAAAGGAGCATGTGTGAGCTTCATCGTGCTGAAAAATACATCACATGGTCTTGTCAGCCTCATCTGTAAGCGCTCCTGGGCTTTCTGAAGGAAGCACAGACTTTTGAGAGGGTCATGACCTCAAGGGCCTCCTAGGTATGACTAAAGAGTACTTACTCAAAGCAGCCTCACACAGTGCAGAAGGCTGCCCCGCTTCACTCACGAGGGATCAATATTTCTCTTAAGTTAGAGGCTTAACTGGATGTAATGTCGAAGAACAAGTGAAAAATGGATGTGATTTCTGATAGTGTGTGTGAGCTTGTGGATCACCCACATGGAGTCGAATCTGGAGAACATACAGAGGGAGTTTTGTTACATTAACAAGAATCTTAAACATTTTGGTTAATCAGGATGAGCTTTGTGGCATTTCTTTACATGTATAGCAGAGTATTTGAGCAGTGCAGCGTGTGGAGTGCATTTGCCTTCTTTTGCCTGGAATGGGGAGCAGGTTTTTTGAAAGTAGAATCATCTGTGTTTTGCCTCGCTTGAAGATTGCTCTGATACCACTCCATCATGAGCATAACATATAAGAAAAGTTAACTTGAAAATAAAAATGCTGTTATAATTTTATCACCCCACTGTCAATCAAAATCCATATGACTTTCTTACTGATGCAGAACACTTAAGCCACGGTGAGTGAGCTTCTCTCATAGTTCTCATGAATGAACAATGGATGTCAAGATATTTACTGAAAAAGTACTTACTCTCTCACCAAAACCTATTGTATGCCTTAAGACTAATAATGTAATGTTCAAGGTGCAAGGACTACTTTTATGATACTTTTGGGGGCTGTTTTGAGCTTTAAACTGTGCCAACATCAACTGTCATTGTACTGAATAGATCATTATATTCATTCAAATATTTTCTTTTGTGTTCTGCATAAGAAAGTTATACAGATCTGCAATGACATGAGGGTGAGTAAATGATAACAATTTTCATTTTTAGCTGAACTATTCCTTTCAAATTATATACATAAAATACAAATCTAAATGTAAGCTATGGAACAAATTCGGAGCAAGTTTTCTCTCAGCAGTGAGCGGAAAGCAAGCAAGGAAAAATAAAAATGTGAAGAAATTGAAAACCTGGAATAGGGTTGGAGTGGAGTTATTACAGAATTCTTTGAGCTTGGAAGAGGAATCCTCCACTCCATGCCACTCACATTTATGACCCTTTCGGCTGTGAATGGGCTTTTTATTTGTGTGTTTGGTTTGACTGCGTCCGGCTTCTCCCTCACAACACAAAATTGGCCCCTGATTCTCTCAAGCTTTCACAGACCAAACAAGTCACAGTGACATGGCAACAACCCAAACCAGCTGTGACTGCCACAGAGCAATTAGGGCATCAGGGAAAGACACCATCCCTCTTCTCCGTCACCTCTCCATCACGAGAATGTACAACACACAGTTCACGCCGTGGACACGTCCTCAGGCGAAAGCATCAGGAGCGCTGGCAGCTTCTTAACAGCGTCATAATTATACATTTACAGACGTCATGAAATAAAGATGCAACAAAGAACCCTGTGGATACAGGTCCAGCAAATCCAAGTGCACACACACTTAGACGCAGTCACGGACAGAGTCTGGCAAGATCACGCTTAAGTATACACTTTTTCACATCTCCACGCGGTCTCACACACTGCGCTGACGTGTTTTGAGAGAAAAATGTTTTTATCAAAGAGGCAGTCAGGTGGGACAGCCCAACTGAAAACACCATCTTAAACCAGACTTTGGTGGTTTAAGCTGGTCTAGCTCACCTCCAAACCTGGCCAAACTGATGTTAAGATGGCCTGCCTGGTCTTCCAGCCCAGCCAAGCTACTGTTAAATTGGTTTAGTTGGTCTCCCATCCTAGCCAAGTTGCTGTTGTGCTAGTTTAACTGGTCTGCCAGTCTGGCCAAGCTAAGCTGGTCTAGCTTGTCTCCGAACTTAACCAAACTGATGTTAAGATGGTATACCTGGTCTCCCAGGCTAGCCAAGCTGGTGTTAAGCTGGTTTAGCTGGTCTGCCAATCTGGCCACGCTAAGTTTTGTTGCAAAGTATTTAGCTGGTCTAGCTAGTTTCCCAGTCTAGCCAAACTAGTGTCCAGCTGGTTTAGTTGTACTCCCAGCCAAGCCAAGCCAAGCAAGCTGGAGTTTAGTTGGTCAGCCGGCTGTTCTCCCAGTCTGACTGACAGAAAAGTGTCCAAAACCCCTCCAAAACCATCAAAACAGATCAGGCAAACAAGCTTGGGCAAGTTAGGACACCAGTTAACCACATTATGCTGGTTTAACCTATTTTTTTTTCAGCAGCATGGTTAAAAATCCAACTTCAATTTTGTCAGATAAACTCAAATTGAAATTAGAAAAGTTCTGAAACTAAAAGTTCATTGAACTATCTAATGTAGGAAAAACTGAGATAAATTAAAACAAATCAATAAAATCAACTATTATGCCATTTAATTCACAGCAACTTAATTGTTAATACAGTGAGCACATACAATATTAAGTTTGGTGGTGAATTTAGAAAATACAGGCTTTTGAGCATGCCCAGTTTGATCACTGATGCTCAGTTCTGAGTAGACCATTTGTGGTAAAATAATCTTCTCCCATGGACATGGAAAAGCACAAAATATCAGGAATTTAAAAGGTCTTGAAAATTCATGGGTCAAAATCTGTGGGAACCTTGAAAGGCTAAGCACTCTGAACTTCATATTGTTGCATCTGCTACTGAGCATGCCCATTGGAGAAGCATTGTGTCTGAAGGCAATACCCACAATCCCTTGTGCTTGAATTAAAATTTGTTTGGTCAAAGCATGCCAGCTAATGAGGACATGTAAATAATATGTTTTTAATTAATATATGTTTTAGGTTCATGTGAGTGTTTTTAATGCTGTTTTGTTAATTCACCATCAGGGTGATAGGGTTAAGTTTCTTTAGTTATTAAGCTGACAACTTCTAAAAAGTTTGAAAACTTGATACCTATGCCACCTTTCAAGTTGGGCCAACTATTTTGTACCTTGGTGGGGCTGACACATGATCTTATGTAGAAACGTGGATATGCTTAATAAAGAATAGCTTGTTATATTACTTTTAAGAATATTGAAAATTATGGACAACTGTGCTTAATGCAAGTTTATTTAACTTAATCATTAACATTTTTGAGTTTGATTAACTTATTGTATTGAGTTCATGGAACTTACAATCCAACTTGAATTGCTAAATTGGTAGAATTAATTTTCTTGAATTTGAGTAAACTCAAAAAAATGCTTTGCAGTGAGGCAGAGACACACAGGGAGCACATAAAAGATCTTTACATTTTCTGCGGGGGAAAAAAAAGGTTTTTAGCATGTTGCTAGGGTGTTCTGGGTGGTTGCTAAGTCATTGTTTCAGTAGGTGGTTGCTCAGTGGCCCCTATATGGTTTAGGCCCTTCCTTCCTTTTAACCATTTAATCATCCACCAAGTGAAAAGTCTACTTATTAGAAACTTAAACACACGTGTCCTCAACAAGCTTCATAATTTGAGATATCATTAATGTCCAAATGGTAAGGGACAAGTTAGATGCCAAAGTTAAATACTTTGTTCAAAGCCCGAACCATAAATATAGGCAATAGCAACAGTGATGCCTGCCTTAGCAAGCACCACTAATTAGCCTAATTAACAACAAGTAGAACACAAACAAACAGAGGACTAAAGAGGTGTGGGGCAGGGACAGGAAAGAAGAAAGAGAAAGTTAGAGAAGAAAACAGATAAAGAGAGATTATCTATCTGATCTCAGGAGTCACAAGAAGGCAGGGCAGAGGGCACATACAGTGTAAATAAATGTACACTACTGGTGAACACATAGCAAACAACATTAAAGGGATAGTTCTCCCAAAAATGAACAATGTCATTTTCTCGCACTCATGTTATTTTAAATCCATAAGGAGATGTTAGGCAGAATGTTAGCCTTTATCACAGTTGACTTTCACTGAATGGAAAAATTATGCAATGAAAGTGAATGGTGACTGAGGCTGTCATTCAGCCAAACATCTCATCTGTGTTCCTCTGAAGATAGAAAGTCATATGGGTTTGAAAAAATATGAAGGTGAGTAAATAATGACAGAAGTTTCATTTTTGGGTGAATTTTCCCTTTAAAGCAGTTAGTAAAGAGTTAGATGTAGAAAGCAAAAATACAGTTTAGCAAGACCAGATGAGAGAGGGTCAGTAGTCAAAGGTTGACGACTCTGACCACCTAAATTAGCAGGAGAGGGCTGAACATCAAATATATTCATATTGAGTATACATTTTGCATGTATGATTTGTGAAAGAGTCTTAGAACCTACATATTACCCACTGACATCACCCATAAAAACAGTCCTTTACACCCAGACTGAACCAAAATACACTAGAGAATGAGGAACAGGAATTTATTCCAGCAATGAAAATGATGAAAAATGATGGTCGCATCCATGCGGAGGTCGGACATGTAAACGGCAAGCTTTGCGCACTTTGCTAGTTTTTATTTATTTTTTTTGTCATAAACCGGTGAGATTTGATACACCCTGTTATATAACTGTTCTATGAAGTCAACATGGCTAAGAATTCAAAATCCTCGGGCTCTGGAGATATTAAAAGACACTTACGTGCTCTAGCTGATACCTCTGACAGGGCCGCAAACCAAGGACTTGGTTTGGATGGTGCGGCGGGAGAAATTCAACGGCAACTGTCGAGCATGTCTGTAACGCTGACGAAGGTTGTAGCGGACCTGGAGGATCTTGCTGTAATACATAGAATGATTACGGTGATGGAGGCGAAATTCTCTGAGTTGGTTACAAGATTGTCGGACATCGAAAGGCAGATCGATTATCTGGAGTCATCGGAGAGGTAATCAGCTGCTAATCTGCTAGCGACCAAGACAGACATGGAATGCATCTGGAAATGTTGGAAGATTTAGAGAATCGTAATCAGCGAAACAAAGTCTGAATTGTCTGAATTCCTGAGCATGAAGAAGGTCAAGATATGGTGAAATTCCTAGACGGGCTCTTTCAGAGTCTGCTCGACATAAGAGGCCATAAACTGGAAATCGAGCGAGCTCGCAGATCCACTGAGGGAGACAGGCCCCTATCAATTCTGGCCAAATTTTTGAGATCATCCGATAAAGACCTTGTGTTACGTGAGTCGAGGAGCAAAGGAAGGCTTTCTTGGGAAAACCACAGCATTTTCTTGTTCCCAGACTTTGTGAATTCGATGAGAGAAACGTGATTGATTCAAGGAATCGGGGTTTGATTTTTGCACTAATGGGGAATGTGGTCTTTATAATCTTGTTTTTGATACACAATCTATTTTTTCTAATATGTCAAAATGTCAAATGTTAATATGAGTGGACTGTCTCCATGTGGAATGTGAATGGGTAGAAAAAAGAAGAAATGTTTTTGAAAAGAAATAACCTAAGAAATATGATAGTGTTTCTTCAAGAAACGCATCTTTCCCCACAGGAAGCTGAAAATTTGGGGAAGATATGGGGTGGACATTTTTTCTTTAGTGCTGGCTCAAGTAAGAGCAGGGGAGTCATTACATTGATAAGTAATCATCTACAATTCAAATGTCTCAAATAGAGTAAAGATAAATTAGGAAGAATCATTATTATTTTAGCTGAAATTCAGGGGCAAAGGTTGATTATGGCTAATATTTACACACCTAACGCTGATGATCAGGGCTTTTTTAAAGATCTTGAAAGGATGTTGCATGCTGCTGGCACCCCTCATGATATAATATTAGGAGGAGACTTTAATCTATTGATGGATTCAGTCCTTGATCATAGTGAAGCAAAAGTGTGTAAGTCCCCTAGAGCAACACTGATGCTTCTCAGGAGGTGTAAAAAGTCTTGCAGATATTTGGAGATTTTTGAACCCATCTGGTAGGGACTATACATTTTTTTTTTCATCAGTCCATAAGATTTATTCTAGAATAGATTTTTTTTTTTTATATCCAAGTCCCTCATTTCATCTGTTGTTGACTGCTCAATTGGAAACATCTTAGTCTCAGATCACGCCCTAGTGAGTTTAGAGGTGTTGCCACATATGGAGAAAAGGAAATAATATATTTGGCGCTTTAATTATTCACTTTTGCAAAATCCTGATTTCCAATAAATGTTAAAGGCTGAAATCAGTGTCTATATGGAGACCAACCAGTCCTCAGTATCTTCTGTGGGCATGGCTTGGGAGGCACTTAAGGTGGTTCTAAGGGGTCAGATCATAAAGTATGCCTCATTCATCAAATAATCCAAAGCATGAGAACTCATGGAGTTGGAAGGTAATATTAAAAGTACCGAGGCAGAGCTGAAGCGGCGAATGTCGTCTGATGGCCTCAGAGAATTAACGCGATTGAAACACAGATATAATACTATTCTGTCGCGGAAAGTGGAGTTTTGGTTATTCAGGGCAAGACAGTCATACTTTGAGTCAGGGGAAAGCAGGAAAACTTTTGGCTAGATATATAAAGCAGAGAGAGTCTTTTTCTACCATACCATGGTGGTGAAATATTTACCTCAGCCATTGATATTAATAATGCTTTAAGAGTTTTACCTTGATCTTTATAGTTCCACGTCTTCGTCTACTGATGAAGATATTAGAAACTTTGTGGAACCTCTAGAACTCCCTAAATTGACGACTGAACAAAAAAATTCGCTTGATTCTGAGATAACCTTGGAGAAGCTTGATGAGGTAAATAAGGCCCTGCCTACAGGCAAGGCTCCGGGCCAGATGGCTTTGCCGCTGAATTTTTTCTGAGTTTATACGGAATCATTAAAGAATGGAAAGCTTCCACAAACCATGACAAGCCCGGATCAGTCTGATTCTTAAAAAGGACAAAGATCCAAGCGAGTGTAAGAGTTACCATCCAATTTCCCTGATCCAGCTAGATGTTAAATTCTTGTCAAAAACTTTGGTTAATCGATTAAGTTATGACATCTCTTATACATATAGATCAGGTGGATTTTATTCGGGACTGCAGCTCTTCTGATAACATTAGGCATTTCATCAATATCACATGGTCAGTGGCGAATGATCATACTCCGGTCGCTGCCATCTCACTTGATGCCGAAAAGGCGTTTGATATGGTAGAATGGGATTATCTTTAAGATTTTGGAAATTTATGGTTTTGGGAGTACGTTTATTGGATGGATTAAGTTACTTTATAAACACCCTGTAGCGGCGGTACAAACGAATGAATTAATTTCAGATTATTTTACTCTGGATAGGAGCACCTGGCAGGGTTACCCTCTTTCCCCATTATTGTTCTGTCTTGCCCTAGAACCATTAGCAGCCACGATAAGAAAGGAGGATGATTTTCCAGGGGTGATGGCGGGAGGTATGGTGCAAAAGCTTCTGCTTTCTATGATCTATGCCTTGCCTCTACAGAATTATTAATTCCTTTTCTAAGTTCTTAGTTCACAAAGTCAATTGGTCTAAATATGAAGCTTTGGCTCTGACAGCATACTGCCCAGTAACAGCCTTCCAGCCGGGCGCCTTCCAGTGGCCCAAACAGGGCATTAAGCATTTGGGTATTTTATTCCCAGCAAAATTGTCTGATTTAGTTAGTGTTAATTTTGACCCTTTAATAAAAAGGTTTGAGCGATGTGTGCAGGTGGGCTTCATTACATTTATCGATTATTGGGAAGGTTAATGTTATTAAAATGAACTGTATTCCAAAATTCAACTACCTGCTACAGTCACTCCCTATAGATGTCCCCCTCTCTTACTTAAAGCAATTTGAGAGCATAGCGAAGTTTTTCATTTGGAATGTTAAGTGTCCTAGATTACATTTCAGTAAGTTACATAGGCCGATTGACAAAGGTGGGCTAGCCCTACCCAAGACTTTGTTTTATTATTATGCGTTTGGTTTTGGTGCATTTGGCTCATTGGTCGCTTCCACCTGAAAGAGCCCCTCCCTAGTTTTGTATTGAATAGGAAGTTCTTGCCCCTATTTTGCCATTGCAAAGCCTTTCTATCAATATATAAAAGTAATATAAAAGTTAAATTACACCCCTTTATCTCGCATTTGCACTCATATGGACAAAAGTGTCCAGTGTGTTTAATTCGGGTATTTATCTAAATGTTGCCTCAAGCTTATGGCTGAACCCCAAACAACATATTAATAAGTCCCCTTTCTGCTGGTCAGAGTGGATTGTGAGGGGGGTTACTACACTCGGTGACCTATATGAGAGTAGTGTGTTGAGATCCTTTGAATATTTGGTTCAACATTATGGGATCCCAAGATCTCAAATTTTTAGGTAACCACAGCTGCGCCACTTGCTCTGTACTATTTTTGGGAACAGCATACACCCCCCTAAAGCGGCAGATACTATGAGAGAGGTGATTACTGCTTTTGGAAAAGGTCATGAGGCATCAGTGTATTACTCCCTGTTAATTCAGAGTCTGGGGGACGGAGCCTCAACCACTCTCAAGAGATTATGGGAGAAAGATTTAAACTTGGAATTGGAGGAGGGAGAATGGGCTAGGATTCTAAAAAATGTCAAGACTGCAACTAGAGACGCAATGGTGCGCCTTATGCAATTCAAGATTTTACATCGGTTCTATTGGACCCCCTCTAGTTTGTACAGGCTTGGTCTTAAAGACACGCCCACCTGCTGGCGATGCCAATCAGAGGATGGAGACATAACCCATGTCTTTGGGGGTGCGTTGAGATCCAGGGAATTTTGGTTAAAGGTTCAGAGTCTGGTGTGCGATGTATTAGGCACTCGGGTATCATTTTGCCCCAGACTCTGTATTTTGGGCAATGGGGCGGTCATCGATATTGAAAATAGACACATAAAGAGTTGGGTCTTAACCAGTGTCATGATCACCAGGCAGATAATGTTAAGGGACTGGAGGTCGGCTGGAGCACCCTCTTTTCAGGAGTTGTGCTCGGAGATGGGAAGGGTGGCGGCCTTTGAGGAGGGGTCATTTAGAAGAATGGGGAAGCACAGCATGTTCATGGAGAAATGGGGTGGGTATATGTCATTTATGGATGGGTGATTATTATTATTATATTTCTTATTTTTATTTATTTATTTTTATTTTTTTGTGCGTATGTGTGTCTATATCATTTGCGACCACTGGGATGTTGTTGGGGCCAAGGTGGGATTGGGAGGGGGGGATGGTGGGGGTTAAGATTGATTCTGTGTATATATATTTTGTACTTCTGTGTTCATTTATGTGAATCAATAATAAAAAAAAAATAATCTGAAGAAAAAAAATGAAAAATTGCAAATACAAGGATATGCAGAGTCTCAAAATAAAAAAATAAAAAAACAACAGATGTTAAAATAAACAGAACAGAAAAGCAGCAGAATGGAACAGACTGCATGAAAACAGAAATGCCTGCTTGAGAAAGGAGAGGGAAGAAAACCAGACAGAAAGGGTAAAACAAAATTGAAAATTAGAAAGTGCACACATCAATAGACATGGCAAGAGGAGGGAGAAATCAGTAATAGAAGATGAAAAAAAGGGAAAACAAGGAGAGGAGGAGTGTGTAAGTTGAAATAGAGATAGGAGCTCTGGGGAAAGAAGAAATAAGTGGAAGAAAAAGTAAAGAACATAAAGAAAACTTGGGATGTGCCAGAAATAAAGATTTCATTGCCTCCACAAATAGACTGATTTCGGAGCATATTTAATTAGGAATAAAATGCCAATCACTGTTTAAGTCTAAAACTGACTATTGGGCCTCCTGTCAGGAAAAGAAGGGAGGGAGGCAGAGAGGATGTACATTTCAACACTCACTAAATGGAAAACTTTCAATTTCATTTCAGGGGCAGATTGAAATATACTGTTTCAGCAAGGTGATGGTATTCTGGAACCACCAAAATGGAGGTCTCCAGAAACGTATTACCCAAGGACACAAAATATCTGCTGTATGACAGGCCGCCTATCCAAGGTAATCTGCAGGAGATGTTCTGGAAAATAACAGGGAAATAGATGAAGATGTACAGATCATTTTATGCAGTGGTACCGCAGGGGGTCCGCAAATTATTGTTTGATCCACCATTGGTGGCATTTGTAAGACAGGAGTATGAATTATGCTAGTCAATAGAAGCGCGCAGCCCGGACAAACCCTTCACACGACCACCACTCTTCACGAGCCGCTCAAAGCGTGACACACATCAGGTTCAGCAGCGCTGCAGTATAGGGTCGCGTGAGTAAACATGTCTACTTTGCGTTGGTCACACTGTGTGGTTGAGCAGATGACAGCCTGCTTTCAGAACAATAGCATACTTGCCTGGTGTAAATAGTTACCGCTGAGATTATCAAGCTGGCATACACGGTCCTTAACGTTCCACACAAGACGGTGACTCTGAAATCAACATAATTCAAGTTGCACTCAGTCATTGTTTTCCTCAATACAAATGTTTACTCGAAGTCAACAGTAATTTTAAATATATGTATAAAATCGATCACTCACATGAGATGAAGACTAGTAACCTTATTAAAGTTGTTTTATTCTGCATGGACAAGGCCTATCTGTTTTTTTGTCTGTCTGTATCTATCTGTCTGTCTTTTTCTTTCTTTTTGGAGGAGGTTTGGCACAGGGATTTACAGGGGAAATTAAAAATGTCACTTCATGTCAAAAATGTTGCAGACCCCTGCTGTACATTCCTGCTGAAAAGACCAGCTAAAACCAGCTTAAGCTTTTGGCTGGTTTTAGCTGGTCGCCCAGCCACGCTGGTCAGTTAGCTGCTTTCAGAGGGAGTTTGAACACTTTTTAGCTTGTCAGGTTGGGAGGCCAGCCAAGACCACCCTGACCAGCTAAGACCATCCTAACCAGCTAAGACCAGCCTGACCAACCAGCAGGGCAGCATTTAATGATTATTTAAATGGCTTTGCAATGTAAACATCATGAAATATGTACATACAATAATATGGTAGCCTACCATCCACATTTTCATAGGCATAAAATGCAACACTCAATTGTATACAATATGTAAGGGGGATCCCAGCTCCATCTCTCTACCCACCAAGGGGTCCTTGGCCTGAAAATGGTTGAAGACCCCTGCTCTATTGCATTTTCAAAGCACCAAATTCTCCCACTATTCTACCCCAAAAGGGAGAAAACTGTAGAATTTTGTAATGGATGTGTGGAATCAATGACTCCTGGAGTCATAAACAAAATAAGACTTGAAAATGAAGGGAGAGCTCCTGACTATTGAGCACAAGTTTAGATAAAAACAAGGTTAAAACAAATGTTTTTTCCAGTTGTTCAAAAGAAACTAACTACAGTTAGAGCCCTAGATCTTACTGTACTGTAGCTGCAACAAAAAGTAACAATGTTATAACAAAGAATGCAAAACTAAGTTTATTCTGTTGCTGTTTATTAAAAAAAAAAGAAAAAAAAATTGTTTACATGTTTTCCAGTTTAAAAAAAAAAAGAGCTCTAGTAGGTTGAACCCAAAAGTGATGTTATAATAAAGGTTACATTTGTGCGTGTTTCGTTCATTAATGTCCGTGTAATGACAGGCAGATGGATGGGTAAATACACTTTTGTGTACACAATATTGTCTTAGCATATACAGCTATTGAGCTGTATACTAGTGAATTAATTTAAATTTAAGCACAGCTTGTTAAGGTGTGTAGTTACTCATGAAGTCCACTTAAGTAAAATCTATATAACATTTTATTTTACAGTGATTAATACTATGTAATATTGTATAATTCTAATTTAATTATGAAGCCATTAAATGTATTCACCTGTGTACTGGTGAGTTAATTTAAACTTAACCTCCTGAGACTCCCACGTGACTGCTGTGTGCATTTTTCATTTCCATTTTTGATTTGTTAGTAGCACCACCTAATAAACAAGCCAAAAAAAAAAAAAAAAAAAAAAAGTCTAGAGCAAATAGTTTTCATAAAAACTGATGTCTACATATGTGCAAAGCAGGACTAAGTTGTGAAATGTTAAGTAATACCAAGCTATAGAAAGTCATATTTTTTTCATCATATAGTTTATTATGTATACAGGAGTGTTGATTATTCATGTTATTGAGATGTTACAGCTGATTTTCTATAAAGCTGAATAAATAATTCTGATAGAAGTAATGGCAAACATCATCAAATCACTGCCAACCATGTTAAAATAAAATGTTGAATTATAAAATTCTAAATTTATGTGCTGATTATCATTGTCCCATGTCTGCCAAACATGTGGAGTGGTCCAAACATCATCTGCAACCTAAAATAAAACTTTTGGTCAGACTTTAGGAGTGAATGCACTTAGCTGCACAGAAAGCTATAGGATGCACCCTTGCTCCCTATTTAGTGAATGACTTAACCTCCAATGTGCTGTCTGTCTGCACTGGTCTCAGAACAGTTCGAAATGCACCTTATTTTCATCCTAACTCCATATAAGGCCTCTGAAAGCAAACATTTTCAGCTTTTGCATGAATACATTTATTCCCAATGTGAAAATGCACAGTAAATATGTAGGAATGCATTGACTAATGTTAATGAATAGAACCATATTCTACAGTGATAAACAAAACAAAAAAAATTATATTAAATGAAGCGAAATGACCCACAGATTTGTTACTGTGTTTTTGGAACGTCTGTCAGAAAACCGCTCAACAGCACTCATCCGAGTACTTCATGTTAATCAGCACGAAAAATGAACGAAATATTTAAAGCAGTAGTTGAAATGAAACTAGAGACACTGCTCTTTACAACCAAACAGGTTTCAGTGAAAACATTTGAAGAGGTTTCTTAACAGAGGCACTTTTGTTGGCACTGCGCCCATAGAAGCAGTTCACGGTAATCGACGCCATGGTGTTTGGTCACGTGACTGTGCGTCAGAATTTAACCCTTAAATGACTCCTTAGAATGTTCTGAACAGTATGCAATGAGTTTAAAATTAATTTAAATTATGCATTGCATATAGCAAATCAGAAATAGGGAGCATGAGGCAGTGGGTTCGCACAAGGTTAAGCACAGCTTGTAAAACTATGTGTCACACATGAAGTACACTGGCAGTCTAGATTGCATAACTTGGTGTGTATGTAAAATATATATATATATATATATATATATATATATATATATATATATATATATATATATAAATGCATTAATGTGATATTTCAATGTTCATCTACTTGGAACAGAATGCAACAATTGAACAGTAAAACCAATTTTGACACAACCTGACTTTTGCCCATACCCACAATAGATCCATGCTGCTTCAAAATAATTTAAGTGGAAATGACAAACACAGAGATGCAACTGTCTAGGTAGTACTTTTATTTATTTATTTTTTTTTACAGTTGGGATAGTCTTTGACCATTCAAAGCCTGCACAAGCAGCAATGTTTTGTAGTAAAATGTGTCTGTTCTACATTTGTAACAAGATCTTCCTATTACACAAATAGGTATGTAACAAGACTGGCCTGTTACACATATGTAATAATACTTGTCTATTACACAATCATAATTACAATATGTAAGTGCATGCTGTTGTTTCATGTTATTACATTTAGTACTCTGTACTTTGGTAATTACAGTGTAACAGGGAAACTGAAATAAAGTGTTACTGATTTTTTTTTTATAGGAGGAAACATCACTTCATCTAAAGAGCCATTGTAGCCAAGTAAATTCAATATTTTAAAGGCATTGAATAAAAATATATTTCAAAACAATAAAAGGCACGTTTCCCCTCAGTTTCCACTAAATAAACATGAGAATGAGATTGAATCATTTTCATTGATATTCACTTTTCTATTTATAATTTATATACAAGGATATGTTGTAGTTTGTTGTAATGACCTAAGCAAGTTCACGACCCAGTAAAGTTTATTATACTGTAATATAATACTGATTTACCTAATTTATATTATTTTAAAAGGGTCATGAAATATATATAATTTTATTATCTTCCCTGAGGTCCACTAATACTGTTAAATTTTTTTGCAACAAAACAGTCATGATTTAGTATTATATGATCATTTTCCACCCTGTCTCTGGCCCTCTGTCTGAAACGCTCAGTTTTGGCCTTAGCGGCTCCTTTAAACCTCAATGTAAACACCCACTGTTATGATTGGCTAACATCATGCAGCCCCTCAAATCCAGCCATATTTGAAACTCTATCGAAAGAGAATGAACAAGCTCCACAACATTATAAAACTACACTGGTGGCCAAAAGTTTGGAATAATGTACAGATTTTGCTGTTTTGGAAGGAAATTGGTAATTTAATTCACCAAAGTGGCATTCAACTGATCACAAAGTATAGTCAGGACATTACTGATGTAAAAAAACAGCACCATCACTATTTGAAAAAAGTAATTTTTGATCAAATCTAGAAAGGCCCCATTTCCAGCAGCCATCACTCCAACACCTTATCCTTGAGTAATCATGCTAAATTGCTAATTTGGTACTAGAAAATCACTTGCCATTATATCAAACACTGCTGAAAGCTATTTGGTTCATTAAATGAAGCTTAACATTGTCTTTGTCTTTGTTTTGAGTTGCCACAGTATGCAATAGACTGGCATGTCTTAAGGTCAATATTAGGTCAAAAATGGCAAAAAAAGAAACAGCTTTCTCTAGAAACTCATCAGTCAATCATTGTGGAATGAAGGCTATACAATGCTTGAAATTGAAGATTTCATACAAAGGTGTACACTACAGTCTTCAAAGACAAAGGACAACTGGCTTTAACAAGGACAGAAAGAGATGTGGGAGGCCCAGATGTACAACTGAACAAGAAGATAAGTACATCAGAGTCTCTAGTTCTAAAAATAGACGCATCACATGTCCTCAGCTGACAGCTTCATTGAATTCTACCCACTCAACACCAGTTTCATGTACAACAGTAAAGAGAAGATTCAGGGGTGCAGGCCTTATGGGAAGAATTGAAAGAAAAAGACACTTTTGAAAAAGAAAAACAAAAAGAAAAGGTTAGAGTAGGCAAAGAAACACAGACATTGGACAACAGATAATTGGAAAATAGTGTTATGGATCTTAACCCCATTGAGCTTTTGTGTGATCAGCTAGTCTGTAAGGTACGTGAGAAGTGCCCGACAAGAATAAATGTCCTGCCTATAAATTGTGATCAGTTGAATGCCACAAAAGTACCAATTTCTTTCCATAAGAGCAAAATCTGTACATTATTCCAAACTTTTGGGCACCAGTGTAAATGTCAGGGTTTACACATAATTCACATCCAATGCATTGCATCTGAATCTATTAATCTGTTCATCTCAAGCACATCAGCACCATAAACTATTAAACAGTCATGACATTTGAAATATTGATGAATGAAACTGTTTACTTACAGTTTTGCAAATCAAACTGAGCACCAGTGTGCGGGGCCAAGGGTGCAATGACTCTGGTAGTGGGCCGTTTAAATGCAAAGAGCAATGTCTTGTGATGTCATGAACACACAGATTTCAAAACTAGATGTTTCAGCAGGGTGGTAACTATAAATGCTCTTTTCAGACTGGCGAGGAAATTTTGAGTTCTGAAATTTATATTTGTCTAAATATCAAGAAAAATTTTTGTCTCAATTTCATGACCCTTTTAAGGATTACATTTGTTTTATATAAAAGTTATATATTTCTGTCCTATTTACTTCACCTGGAGCTTTTATTATGACACTGAAGATGCAGTTTGTAGTTTACAATGTTCCGCTTCTAGTGAAACACTGTCATCATCTTTTGTTACACTTTGCCACCTTTGTAGATTTCTATATTCACTTGAAGCGGAATTGGAATTGCGCAAAACTGCAAATGCTTGAACATGCAGTACTTCGATTTCACAATGCATGTGAACTGCTCTAAAAGTGCTAAAAACACAAGCCCATGAGTCCCGCATGTGCACAGAACAAAGCGCCACCAGTTAATTCTAAAGCGCACAGACCATGTTTATCTGTTCTGAATGTTAACTATGTTAAACCGCAGCCTCTTACAGTTTAAATCACACATGACCACATTTCCATTTTCGTGTTATTTTGATTAATTGTGCAGCTCTGAAGAATCATGAAATTAGTCTACTGATGTGCTCTTTATGAAAATTAACGGCCAAATAAAAAGACATTTAAATCATTGCAACACTCACGATATTGCTTAATTTTATATTGTCAGTAAAATCATCGTGATTATATTGTGACTATTCAATATATCACCCAGCCCTAATAGTGACTCACTTCAAAGCTTAAAAAGGACCCAAAAAGGGTCATAAAAGTAGAATATGGCACTCGTGTGAGTCTTCTGAAGGCATGTGATACCTCTCCTTTGCTCAGTTGTGAGTGCAGAAGCTCGTTCTTATGTTCATGAGAGCACTGTTTTTGCTTTCACAAGGTTTAAGTGCAAGTCATCGTGAGCAAGCTTCTCGCACGCACTCATGAACGCATAATGGACGGCTATTGTATGCCTTCAGAAGTCTTGGAATTGAAGCATGAGTCGCATGGACTACTTTTATGACACTTTTTGGGTCCTTTAAGCTTTAAAGCGAGTCACAATCCACTGCCATTTTATTGAAATCAGCAAATAGGGTATGCTCCAAAATTCTTTCAGAAGACAGAGTCATAAGGGTTTGGGACAACATGAAGGTGATTAATTGATGACAGAATTTTCTGTATTTTTTGGGTAAACTGCTCCTTTAAGGGCAAGAGAACCAGCTACAACTTGATAATGGTTGTCGTTGATAAGTGCTAAGATAACCTCACCAATTAGCCCTACTGAAATAAACCAAGGTCCTTGTTCGAGGTCATTGTCAGAATTCTGTGTTGTTGGAAGAGGAGCACAACATGTCTACCACATGTATCCCAGAATCCCAGCAACAACCGTTGTCCAAAAATCACCATTATGTCAAGGCATGAACAAAGAGAAATGGGGCTCAGCGGCACTGAGACACTTTCATTTTATTTAGCTGCGATATAAATATTTCAGGCAACACACACAAATGTGCATAAACAGTTTCAAATTTAAAAAGTTCAAAGCCAGAGTTTAATCCCTACCTTAAAAATAACACAACAAAAGACCAAAATTGAGAAGTCTAAGTCAGTGTGGAAGGGAATTGTCCTCCACAATTTACTGCAAACTGTAGTATGGAAAGTCCACTTTTTACAATCCAACCAATTCCTTAAAGATTAAATAAAGTCCACATTACATTTTTCTTGATGACACTTGGAAATACAGCACCTAGTCTCATGGAATGAACGCTGCTTACAACATTTTTGTAAACTGAGTTTTATGTGCCATATTCTATGTTTCGCCTCAGTTTCCTTCTGAGATTAACACTAGACTAAACAAAACTGTGTGTTTTATTCACTTTCACACAAATCACAAGTACAACAGCTGATTATGACTTTATAAGGTGTCCAAGCACCGAAGGTACTAGAACCCTATTGTGTTTGTTCTGATTTTTTTCTGACCTAAGTGTATGGGTGTCAGACCGTAAATCGCAGAGACTCCAAACTTGGATGGTCCCAAACATGCACCACTACTCAGGTGCACATACACACATCCGTCTGACACTAGGTGGCTCTATAATAAGCACTTTTACCTTTTTGCTAATATCTCCACAACTGTAAGGGTTGAATCAAAATTATTTTTTCCCCTGATTCCTTGAGTCAAGCCCTACAAAACATATCTCCAATTTCATTTCCTTCTCTATAAAATACCCGCTAGTTAGAATTTTTGGAAAAACCGACTTTTTCGAACTCCTCCTTGGCCGTTTGTCCGATTAGCATGAAACTTTGTATACAGCCTCTACAGACAAAAAGTTATCAAAATAATTTTGATATGTCAAACCGTTCCAAAGATATTAGCCATAATATTCCTTTGGTGGAATGCAGTTTGATTTATTGACCAATATCTTGTCAAAGCAAAGTCCAAACATAACTAAACCTGGTACACATACACAACAGGCCATTTTGAGGATGCACACAAATTTTCTTACAATTTTACCCATGGGGGCACTACGACTAAAAAACTGTAATAACTATGCAGTTGCTTGATTGACAAAGTTCAAATTAAATATGCATCTTCTTTGGTTCAAGTGCTAACTTATTGTTAAAATATAAATTCAACAAATCAACAAAAATGGCCACCAGCAGCCAATCAAATGTCAGCACCTAATAACTTCACTTGTAAATGGCCGTTGGTCATGAAACTTATTATACACAAGAAGGGTCTCTAGACGAAGCTGTATATAAAATTGAGAGAATCTGCCACACGGTGGTGCTATAATGAGCTAATTCATGGTTTAGCTAATAACTCCGGAACCGTATAGGTTAGAATATATATTTTTTAGTTTCTCCAAATCCTTCAGTGCCCCCAAATCATATGGTCACATGGATTTCCATTTACGTAAGAAGACATTTCTACCATTTAGATTTTTTTGGAAAAAACCTACTTTTTCGAACTCGTCCTAGGCCGTTTCCACGATTTGCATGAAATTTGGTATACAGCTTCTGCTGACCCTCCAGAAAAATTATGAAACAAAAATTATGAAAATATTTTTAATTTGTTATGTCATTCGGAAGATATAAGCCAATACATTTTTGGGTGTGGCTTATAATGACTAATTGGCCTGCATTTGTGAGCACAATATTCATACTTAAAACTTAAAACACATAGACAAGAGAACATTCTGAAGTCACATGCAAAATGTAATCAAATTGTGGTGCTAGGGGATAAGAAAATCCTATTTGTGCTACTGTGATTAAGGCAGTTAGGGTTTGAGTTAGGGTTATCCCTCCATATGTGCTTGAACCCTGATAATAGCTGCTTGTGCATATATTATACACTTATTTATTGCACTATTAAATCACACACTATTATGTTATGATTTCAAAACACTTTCACTATAATGCAGAATTTGAAAAACACCAACGCTTGTATTACAGACCCATCTATCAAGCACTTATTCCTACATGATTAGCTTGCATGGTAGCTCACCTGATAGACTGTTAGACTGTGGACTCGGAAGACCGAGGTTCGAGCCCAGCCAAGCAGGCAAGCTGACACTTGAGATGAAAGTCATAGAAGCGGCACAAAATGACATGGTTGCTTCAGAAAATATGCTTTTCATGTCGCATTTGCTTTTAGGACACTATTAGTTAGGTTTCGGTGTTGGTTAAGGGTAAGGATGTCTGTTTTGTTCACCTTTGTTTTAGGACAATATCGGTTAAGTTTAGGTTAAAGTTTTAGGTTAGGGATGTATGTTTTATTCATTAAAACCTCCATCTAATTTTCACCTTAAAGATTTCAGGGCTTTTGGTGCCCCTCGCTGGACATTTCACTGGGAAACTGCAGAACAATGAAGCACTTGATTTTGTTTTGCAAAAATGTTGCCACAGAGACAATTTTCATGAGATAAGGCTGGAAATACTTCACATTAGGAAGTAAAATGGCTTGTCATTTCATGTTGACCCCATGAATTAAAAAGTTGTCTTGTGGCTTTTAGCCCATGCTGGTATACTCCTAAAAAAAAAAAAATAAAAAAAAATCCACAAAATCAACTTTTGGCATATAGACATTTAAAATCTAGAGTCTTTCTCTTCCAGGAAAACAGACCAAAATTATTGATGACTCATCCTGCATTCAGGGGCGTATACAAATTCTTGACAAATCAAATGCTCTCTAGAATGAGAAAGGATGAAGAATGAGAAAGAGAACTACAACACATAAAAGTAGTAACTAAGTAGCGATTGTTTGAGGCAACTCAAGGGTTCAGGCGATGTGTTGGAGGTCAAACCTGTATAATTAACAAACCTCATAGGCGTTCCATACACAGAGAAGTGCTGCAGGCTAACCAGCACAGGAATGTGCAAACATGAACCTTTTCTATTAGATATATCTGTATGTGTGTGTATGTGAGGCACATGAGAGCATCTCTGTGTGCTGTATATCTGCCTGAAGTATTGAATTTCATTTTGTGCTAGATTTGTGTTATACATGGTGGTTGTGTTATCACAGAGCTGGAAGGGTTTTAGTGCCCCATGAGCTATTAACTGCTGACAAGAGCAAAAACCCTAAAGGAAAGAGCAATCCTTTACTTACACCAAACTACTGGAGGTGTCAGTCTCATTGGCCAAAATGTTAGGACATATCCCTATGTCTCCCACGGTCATACAGGGCTGTCTAGAGGCTGTTAGGGAACTTTCTGGGATGAGATGAATTAGTAAATATGTTTGGGAGGATGTTGCAAATTCTCTTCATTTAAGGGCGGTTCGGTTGATTTGTTTAGTCTCTTATGGATTGGGCTGTGCAGTTTACTTTGGGTAGATATACAGTAGTAGTCGTTCTTATCGAACACACAGCTGTAGGAAGATATTCCTCTTCCTACAGCTGGGAGGAAAATTTGTAAACCTTGTCACATTATCTGGATTTCTGGATGAATGGCTTCAACAACAAGGTTTTATTTTTAAGTCAAATTCATGAATAAAAGATGGTTTTAGTTAAACAGTACATACATACATATATATATATATATATATGTATGTATGTATGTGCTGTTTAATGTGAAATATGCGATTTAAAAATTAGTCCAACATCTTTTATTGGCAATAACCTCAATCACAGGCTTTCTGTAGCTACTGATCAGATCTTTCGAGTGGATACCTCTATACAAACACCAACCAACATATAATTGTAGGATGTCTTGTCCTTGTCTGCCTCTTAGAGATAAAAATCACAGGAAATCTATGTAACTCAGCCGTATAACCTTGGAAATTTATAAATATGGAATGGATCTGTTCGGACCACAGATGTTGATATATCCTTGAGGTTTAGATCACGGTGATGTTGCATGACTCAAAGTAATTTAAGTTAAATCAGACAGACTGCTTTATATTCTACTAAAAAATACATTTGCTCCTTTCACAACTAGGAATTAACCAGAATTACTGTGAGGCACAAAAGCCCTCAGGCAGCTTCACATCATTACACCCCCTCAGTTGTTCAGTTGGTGAGGTTTTGGTGTTGGTATTAAGCATTTTGTTTGTCACATCTGTCCATAGAACACTGCAGCAGTAGTGTTGTTAAACTTCAGAAGGATCCCTGTGGTGTTCGGAAATCCTTTTGGAACTATATCCATACAGTCTTAAGAGCTTTAAGTCTTTCTTAAAGGTGATGCGTGTAATTTTTTCGATGTTAAAATACTTCTATCCCAGCTTAATGTACAGAGACAAGTATGAGTGAGTCATTTACAGGTTAATTTCCCTGAAAAGTGGGGTTTTCAAAACATTGCTCCAGCAAAGTACAACTGACTCAATGGCTTGAGTTTGAGGGCATGACTATCGCTTTGGCTGACCAATGAAAGATGGTGGGAGTGTTTAGAAAACATGCTTGAAAACGCTATTGGTGTAGAAATTACACAATTCATCAATAAACATTTCCTAAAGGTCCTTTATAATCGCTGTTCATCAGTGTTGCAATAAACAGGATTATGTTGTGTAGAGTCTGTAGACAAAATTATGCGTTTCATTATCATGGCAGGGCAGGTCAACCCGATTCCCAAATTGATCGTAAAGCCTGACTCCCATGAGCCTTTCCCCAAAATCTCCTGGAGGTTTTCAAACGTTAACTGGTTTACAAGACAATCATCTTGACCAATTTTTTTTTAGCAGTGATACAGTACTGTCAAACATTGTGCATCTTACTTGTTAAGTCTTTATTATGGCTTTCAAAATCATATCAAATTTCAGAAACCATTTGTGACGAGGAGGAGGGCATGGCCGGGCCGTCATGGTGCACATCCGGCGCTGACTCAGATGATCAGTAGGAGAGTGAGATAAAGGGAAGCCGGAGACGCCAGTTCGGGAGAGAGAGAGAGACACACGCAGCCACGCTGTGGATGTCTGTTTGTTTTATGTTTTGTTGTTTTAAGTTGAGCGTTACCATTAAACTATATGTTGCCGGTTCAGCCTTTTCCCACCTCCTCCTTGCCCACCTTTACCCGTTACACCATTCATGCAGAAATTAAGATTACTCTAAAGGAAGCACAAATGATTCCATCACTCTCAACATAAGCAGCCTGTGGCATGCTGAATGTGCCTAGCATATTTCACAAACATCAGAGAGTGACAAACATAATTTCTCAATTGTGCCAACACTCCACACCAAGTGCTGTCGTTCTTGGGAAGTTCGCCACCTCTCCAATAATGTTCGTAAATGGCCTGCACCACCACTGCCATTTCCAGAACACTAATGCAACCGCCGCAGTAACACCCCTTCCCCAGGCGTATCTGTGAGCACATGTCTGAAAATAAAAGCGTGGCAATGTGACTTTTGACGGAGCTGCATTGTTTTAAATTATATGGCAGAGGCAAGTTTACATATCTGAATACAAAAGTGCATAACAGACTCCTACAGAACTGTGTGAAAGGAATGTTGCATCAGTGGGCCTCAATCACTAACCGCATGTACTCGCGTATGTGTGTAAATCTGCCGTGTGAACGTTTTCACGCAAAAATCATGATTAGTCTGCAAGTTTGCAACAAAATTTTATTCTAAATTTGCAAATATATTTCGAGCCAAAAGAAACCACACATCTGCAAAAATCACAGACTCCCAAAAGCATTAAAACATGCCATATGTTAAGCCAAAAATGTGTTATAAAAATGTTTTTAATAATAACAATAATAAATCAGCAATTAGAGAAACAAACTAGATTAGTGTTATAGTTCGATCTGAGATAGGTTCTACCTAAAAATGAAGACAATCATGATTCATGAATAGTCTATATAAAAGGTGTTAAATGTGCTTCAACTGGTTTTGAAAGTGGCACTTTGCTTTACTCGAAGATCTTGCCAAACATGTTCTCTGGTGAGAGTATATTTTTAACGGTACATTTGTAGAGTGACGAATTGCTGCAGAAGGAGAAGTTGTGCGTAGAGGTCTTATATAGAGATCATTTAGGCAAATCACTACTGAGCCCGTTTTTTTTTTTTTTTTAGAAATAGTTTTGCGTGCCCTCGCAATAGTTCGCGTTCCCTCGCAATCACAGTTACTACAGTCTTACTATAGTAAAACCATGGTAAATTCAAAGGGATTGCAAAATTATAAACTAGTAACCATGTAGTAACCATTTGTTTTTTGGAAGAAACCATGGTTTTAAAATAGTAATATCAGGGTAGCTGCAGAGTTTTTAAAATCAAATTTAAAACTTAAGGCCATTAAGGCCTGAACAAATAAAATTAATACCATATGTCCATAAAGAACAAACCCACACTATCTCAAAATTAATCATGTATCACAGATTCTTTTACTCAAACTGGCTGGGACACACATTCAACAAGGCTTTAACATTGTTTATCAGCAAAACAGGGTATCTGAAAGTTTTAAATACTTTTAATTTTAATTAAATTCTACATCATATTAAAATTGGTTTATGTACCAACATATTAAAATTGTTTATGTACCAATATATCAAAACATATGAATTAGAGGTCTACCGATATTGGATACACAATACATTAATGTGTTGAAAGGCAACAACAGATAAATCTGCCTCTTACAAATTTCAATGCTCAGTTTCTACTAAGTGTGATCTGTGAAAATTACAATAAAATGACTTAAGACATATGACTATAGTTTTTAAAAATCGATATATTGAGGGGGCCTGGGTAGCTCAGCAGTTAAATTCCAAATTGGGGAGAGAAAGGGAGAGAACAAAAATTTGATATATTGAATGTTTTTCTTAGTCTTTCCTTCCTGTGGCAAGGTGGGAAAGACAGAGGTTACAGGAGTCCAAATTCAATTAAATAATTACCAGACAAAAATCTGGTGCATAACGCAGGACTTCTAACAATAAACAAGCTCGAAATACACCGACTCTTATTTTGAAATGGATGTGCTTCACTGCATCCAGCTGCTCATTCAAGCAAAAAAGGAAACAAAATATGCACACTAACATTCATCTACAAGATAACACAATATAAACACTTTAAAGTAAACATTGTCATAATTGATCAACATTAGATCATCAGTGACTGCTTGTCATAAATGTCCGGTATTCTTGATTGTGAAACACTCTGAAGCAGCTGGAAACTGAATCTTGAGTTCCCCACGTTCTTTTCACTTTGAAGCCCACAGAGATGATATGTTCATAAAAATTAAATCGTAGCCTTTTAAAGTTTAATAAATCAAATTAGGGCCGTATCGTGGTTCTGGTCTTTACGTCCCTAAATCTAAGACCTCTTTAAATGATAATTAAGACTTTTGTTATACCATTTAAGATATTTAAGACTTTTTATGACCTTACATTTTTGCAAACTGAATCCAAGACATTAAGACTTTTTAAGAACCTGTGGGAACCCTGAATATTGTAGGAACTCTGAAAAGTAACCATGTTTTTTGGTGGAAACCTGAGTTTTAATACAGTATAATGTATCCATGTTTTAACTATGGTGTGGAGGTGAAAGCGTGTTCAAGCGCCCGTCTGGGGAGAGAGAAAGCAGTAAGGACATCCACATGAGATAAATTGTGACTAATTACCATTTCCATGTTCACAGTGAGAGTCGGGGGAGATAAAAGACAGCCCAGTCTACCAAAAGAGAGAGAGAGCCCGGCTGAGAAGCTATTTGTGTGTTGGCCGCTGCCGTGTTTCAACGTCTGAGTGTTTGAATTGAAACTTCACCATTGCACTTTAAATGAACGCCGCGACCCCGGCAGCAGCGAACCCCCATGTGAAGCTGGCGAATCAGTTCACCCCGGTTCCTTGCGGAGACCACCTCTCACCGTCACAACGTACAGAGGTTGCAAAATAATTTCTCTGATGTGTTCTCTCCTCTCCCTGGCCGCACTAATCTCATAGAACACCACACTGAGACAACCCCAGTGGTAGTGGTACGTAGTCGTCCCTACTGCTTACCCGATCACAAGAAACAAGTAGTACGGCAAGAATTAAAGGCCATGCTTGATATGTGTGTAATAGAAGAATCCCACAGCGATTGGGCCAGCCCGGTGGTTCTGGTGCCTAAGAGCGATGGCTCGGTCCAGTTCTGTGTGGATTATAGAAAGGACAACACGGTGTCGAAATCTGATGCTTATCCAATGCCTCGTATTGACGAGATGCTCGATCGGCTGGGCTCAGCTCGCTTTTATTCAACACTGGATTTGACAAAGGGATATTGGCATATCCCCTTAACGCCGATGTCCCGTGAGAAAACGGCCTTCTCCACACCGTTTGGATTACACCAATTTGTGACCCTTCCGTTCGGTTTGTTTGGGGCCCCGGCTACGTTTAAGTGTCTTATGGACCGAGTCCTCAGACCGCACGCTGCATATGCCACTGCTTATTGATATCATTATTTACAGTAATGATTGGCAACGGCATATGCAGCATCTGGGGGCGGTTCTGGGGTCACTGCGACGAGCAGGGCTCACAGCAATCCCGAAGGAGTGCGCAATTGGGCGGGTGGAGGGTCCCACCTGGGTCATGGGCAGGTGCGAGTGGGCAGTCCTCACTCTCTGCTGATATTTGTTGGGATGAGCATTCACCCTCTGTTCGGACCACGCCCCACTCCAATGGCTCCACTGCATGAAGGATGCCAATGCATGGATCACCTGTTGGTATCTGGAACTCCAACCATTTAAATTCGAGGTGGTCCACAGACCAGGGGCACAGATGGCTGTTGCGGACGTCCTCTCCAGAAAGGGGGGGGGGGGGGGTTAGGGTGTAGTCAAGAGCCGTCTGGGGAGAGAGAAAGCGGTAAGGACATCCACCTGAGATGAATTGTGACTAATTACCATTTCCATGTTTACAGTGAGAGTCAGGGGAGATAAAAGACGGCCCAGTCCACAGAAATGGAGAGAGCTCAGCTGAGAAGCTGTTTGTGTGTTGGCCGCTGCCATGTTTCAACATCTGAGTGACTGAATTGAAACTTCACAGTTGCGCTTTAAGCGAACGTGTTTATTTTCTGTTAATAAACAGTGACATTCCTGAGTTGGAATCACCGTGTCCCGCTTCCTCATTTTGACCCAAATACAAACATCTGTCACATGGTTTTACTACAGATTAACCGGTTAATCTTGTGGTAACTATGTTTTTACTCCAAATATCATGATTAAACTATGGTAATTTACTGTATGATTTTAAGAAATTATTATTTTTATTACCATTGTTTTCATTTTTCTGAATCATTCCTATTGTTTTACAAATTAATATTATGGTTAAAATATGGTAACTGTAGTAAAACCATGGTCAATTTATTGCGAGGGAATGCAAATTTTTGCGAGGGAGTGCAAAACTTAATGCGAGGGAACATAAAAATTATTGTGAGGGCCCGCAAAATTATTTCATTAAAAAAAAAAAAAAAAAATTTCCTGCCCTGACCTCTAAAGGGCTCAGTAAATTACTAACTGTTTTTGATGCAAATTACTAACTGCGGGAACCAGTGTTTGGTGTAATCTGATTACAAAGTTATTAGCTACTGTAATCTAATTACTTTTAAAATCAATGAGTAGTGTAATGCATTACCTTTTAAATTCTAGTAATCAGCTTAAAGTTACTGACTTCCAATTAAGGTAATTACTTTAAGTACATTATTTGGGTTATGCATATTTCTAAAATAATATTATGTATGAAAAATACATTAAAAATATTAATTCATATGTATGTCTGTTTGTGTTTCTGTGACAGCTAAAGAGTGTACAACAATAAACGAGGAAATATAGACATTAATTTGAATTCGTTGAGCGGAAAAATAAAAAGGTTTTCTGTGAAAAGTGTTTCAGAAAGTAACTAAAAAGTAAAGCAATTTGTAATGTGATTGCTTTTTTGATCAAGTAATTACTAAAGCAATCTGGTTACAATTTTAGATAATGAGTAATATGTAGTGGATTACGTTTTTGAGTAACTTACTCAACACTGTGTGGGATGCCCTCCATTTAGAACACTCAGGATTCATCAACATTAGAACAAATGTATGTGTATACACCTGTTGTGAATACAGCAATAAGTTTGTGCTTGAATTTTCACATGAATATGCAACTTTTATATATTAATTAGTGAATGAAATACATTTTCAGATTCGTACCTTGTTTGGAGGATGATGAGGAGCTGCACTGTCATCATTTACAATCTATAAAAAACTAGCATGTCACATAAACGAGACGACAAGTCTTGCACCAGCCATATAGTGGAGAATACAATATTTTCTCAGTCGTTCTCTAATAAAGGAGGATGCAAGATGGCTCTTTTGCAGGGTGGTGTGTGTGTGTGTATTATTGGCAGGCTGAATGAAAGATGAAAGGCTTGTGGTCATGGGGATCTGCTTCAGAGAGGCCCATGGAGCCAGTGAGGCAGTGTCACACAGATCGACATATGCTTTGCACCAACCTAGGTGGCATAAATCTTTCCCAAATTTTATCAACATGGCATTCAAGCCTTCGTTTGTTATCTTTAATTGAAACCCTCTTAGAACACTGACTGCAGGGCTCTAGGTGGCCTTTCACAAGCAAGTTATCACAAGTCATGTTTTATCCTTGGCAACAGACCTCTCATTATGAGCCAGACAAACCAAAAATTGGTCAATTTGAAGGCATTAAAGACAGTTCTCAAATGTATTTATTTTTTTTCCATCATTTACTCACCCTCATGTCTTTCAAAACCCATTTGAGAGTAACAAAAGGAGTTAATTATTGCAGAATGTTTAATCTGCTCTCTTCTAGGATGTGCAAGAATGGTCGACTAGTCGATTAGTGATGTCGACTACTAATTTTTAAACCAAAAAAATAATTAAAAGGTTTTTAATTTTAATATTTAAGACCGTGTGATAATTGAATTATTAGTTTGAGTGAGGGACAGAATCTTCATCTGATGTTGCAGAAGCGAAAATGGCTAAGCGATAATGGCTGTCAATTTCAGTTTGAAGTTTTTTTTTTGTTTTTGTTTTTTTGGCGAGGAATGCTACTCAAACACGCTTAGCCGACCAACAGAGCTGGAGATATATGACAAATATCAGAATCAGAATGAGCTTTATTGCCAAGTATGCTTACACATACAAGGAATTTGTCTTAGTGACAGGAGCTTCCAGTACACAACAATACAAAACAGCAACAAGACTTTTTTAAAAAAGTCTAAAAAATTTAATAAAAAATTGAAAATTGAAAATAAAATAAAGTACTATATATAGAATACACAATAGACAATAAACATCCATACATACATCCATACACCCATACATCCATCCATCACACCTGGTCAAAAGTTTTGAAACACTTGACTGAAATGTTTCTCATGATCTTAAAAATCTTTTGATCTGAAGGCGGATGCTTAAATGTTTGAAATTAGATTTGTAGACAAAAATATAATTGTGCCACCATATTTATTTCATTATAAAACTAACATTTAATAAAAATAAAAAATAAGTTTTTGAAATTGATGACTTGGACCAAATAATAAAAAAAGCAGCCAATAAGTGCCCAACATAGTTGGGAACTCCTTCAATACTGTTTAAAAAGCATCCCAGGGTGATACCTCAAGAAGTTGGTTGAGAAAATGTCAAGAGTACATTTCTGCAAATTCTAGGCAAAGGGTGACTACTTTGAAGATGCTAAAATATAACACAGTTTTGATTTATTTTGGATTTTGTTTAGTCACAACATAATTCCTATAGTTCCATTTATGCTATTCCATAGTTTTGATGACTTTACTATTATTTTAAAATGTGTAGAAAAAAAAATTATAATAAAGAATAAGTGTTTCAAAACTTTTGACTGGTAGTGAGTGAGTGTGTGTATATTATATATATATATATAAAACATTTACACACACACACACACACACACACACACACACACAATGTACGTAGTGCAAATCTAAATACAAATCGGTTATATACAGTGCAAGGGAATGTAATGGCAGAAGAGGTTGTATATTTTGGATAATATAAAGAGACCAAGCTGTGTATTGCACATTAATTATTGCTCAGTGGGGCAATTTTAACTGTTCATGAGATGGATAGCCTGAGGGAAAAAACTGTTCCTGTGCCTGACGGTTCTGGTGCTCAGAGCTCTGAAGCGTCGGCCAGAGGCCAACAGTTCAAAAAGGTAGTGGGCAGGGTTAGTGGGGTCTAGAGTGATTTTTCCAGCATTTTTCCTCACTCTGGAAGTGTATAGTTCTTGAAGGGTGGGCAGGGGGAAACCAATAATCCTCTCAGCAGTCCGAACTGTCCTTTGTAGTCTTCTGATATCCGATTTCGTAGCTGAACCAAACCAGACAGTTATAGAAGTGCAGAGGACAGACTCAATGACTGCTGAGTAGAACTGTATCAGCAGAGCCTGTGGCAGGTTGAACTTCCTCAGCTGGCGAAGGAAGTACAACCTCTGCTGGGCCTTTTTCACAATGGAGTCAATGTGGGTCTCCCACTTCATGTTCTGTGAGATGGTAGTGCCCAGCAACCTGAATGACTCCACTGCTGCCACAGTGCTGTTTAGAATGGTGAGGGGGGACAGTGTTGGGGTGTTCCTCCTAAAGTCCACAATCATCTCCACCGTTCTGAGCATGTACAGCTCAAGGTTGTTTTGACTGCACCAGACAGGCAGCTGTTTATCCTCCCTTCTGTATGCAGACACATCGTCATCTCAGATGAGGCCGATGACAGTAGTGTCGTCTGCAAACTTCAGGAGCTTGACAGAGGGGTCCTTGACAATGCAGTCGTTGGTGTAAAGGGAGAAGAGTAGTGGGGAGAGCAACATCCCTGGGGGGCACCAGTGCTGATTGTACAGGTGCTGGAAGTGAATTTCCCCTGTCTCACAAGTTGCTGCCTGTCTGTCAGAAAGATGGTAATCCACTGACAGATAGACAAGGGAACAGAGAGTTGGTGTAATTTAGGTCGAGAATAGCCGGAATGATGGTGTTGAAAGCCAAACTGAAGTCCACAAAAAGGATCCTTGCATATGTCCCTGGTCTGTCCAGATGTTGTAGGATATGATGCAATCCCATGTTGACTGCTTCATCCACAGACCTGTTTGCTCGATAAGCAAATTGAAGGGGATCTAGAAAGGGTCCAGTGATGTCCTTCAGGTGAGCCAACACCAGTCTCTCAAATGACTTCATGACCACAGACGTCAGGGCGACAGGTCTGTAGTCATTAAGCCCTGTGATTTTTGGTTTCTTTGGGATGGGGATGATAGTGGAGCGTTTGAAGCAGCTTGGGACTTCACACTACTCCAGCGATCTATTGAAAATCAGTGTGAAAATGGGGTCAGCTGGTTAGCGCAGCATCTAAAACATGCTGGTGAAACGCCATCTGGGCCCTGTGCTTTCCTTATCTTATGTTTTTGAAAGATACAGCACACATCATCTTCACAGATCTTAAGTGCAGGTTGAGTAGCAGGAGGAGGGGGGTTGCAGGAAGTGTTGGTGTTTGTGTGAAGTGAAGGTCAGAGTGGGTGTGGGTTGTGAGATTGGGACTTTCAAATCTACAGTAGAACACATTCAGGTTGTCAGCCAGTTGTTGGTCCACCACAGGGTTGGGGGAAGGAGTCCTGTAATTCATAAGTCGTTTCATGCCACTCCACACTGATGCAGGATCGTTAGCTGAAAACTTGTTTTTCAGCTTCTCAGAGTATCTTCTTTTAGCCACTCTGATATCCTTATTCAGTGTGTTCCTGGCCTGATTGTACAAGACTTTATCCCCACCTCTGAAAGCATCCTCTTTGGCCTGATGAAGCTGCCTGAGCTCTGCTGAAAACCATGGTTTGTCATTGTTAAATGTTAAATTAGTCCTAGTAGGAATGCACATATCCTCACAGAAACTGATATATGATGTAACAGTATCTGTGAGCTTGTCCAGATTGGTGTCTGCAGCCTCAAAAACACTCCAATCAGTGCAGTCAAAGCAGGCTTGTAGTTCCAGCTCTGCTTCATTGGTCCATTTCTTTACAGTCCTTACTAAAGACTTAGCAGATTTTAGTTTCTGTCTGTAGTTTGGAAGAAGATGAACCAGACAGTGATCAGAGAGTCCCAAAGCTGCTCTAGGGTCAGAGCGATATGCATCCTTTATTGTTGTGTAGCAGTGATCCAGTATATTTCTGTCTCTGTTTGGGCATGTAATGTGCTGTTTGTATTTGGGCAGTTCATGTGTGAGGTTTGCTTTGTTAAAATCCACAAGAATAATAATAACGGAGTCCGGGTATTGTTGTTCTATGTCTGTGATTTGATCAGCTAGCTGTTGCAGTGCGGCATTCAAACACGCGTTTGGCACGATGTAATCACTCACCAGAATAAACTAGGAAAACTACCACTGCGAGTAGAAAGGCTTACAGTTAATAAAGAGCACTTCCAAATTAGGACAGCACATCTTTTTTAACGTTGTTACATCTGTACACCAACTTTCATTGATGGAAAAGCATGTTCCACCACCTCTCGTTTTCCCTGTTAACTCCGTAATGCGATCCGCTCTGAACAGCTGAAAGCCCAGCAGATGTAATGCGCTGTCCAGAATGGCTTCACTCAGCCAGGCTTCTGTGAAGCACAAGGCAGCAGAGGTTGAAAAGTCCTTGTTTGTGCAGGTGAGGAGATGTAGTTCATCCGTTTTGTTAGGAAGAGAGCGGAGATTCGCTAGATGAATGCTCGGCAGCACTGTTCGAAAGCCGCGCCAATGGAGCTTGACCAACGCGCCTGCTCGTCTCCCTCGCCTGCGTCTCCCGAACAACACAGCTGCGCCTCCAACTAAAATGTCCAGCAAAATGTTTGAATATTCAAAAACCGTGAAAAGATTGACTGGTATATGCTGTCGAATGTTCATCAGTTCGTCTCTGGTAAAACTGACTGGAAAAAGATTACTAAACACAGGACAAACAAACAAAGACAACAAAACAATAGGAGTGCTCCACACCGAGATGGCCATCCGCAGTGTCATCATGATGTAACTTATCATGCATGGACCTGGACCAGAACCCTCTCCAGTGGTGGAAGATGAAAGTCGATAATCTCTCACTCATAGCTGTCCCTTCCACGTCTGTTCCACGTTGATTCTCTCATGAATAAAGAAAATATTGTCTCTCAGCAGATAACAAGCTGGCATTTGAAAAACATTTAATTTAAATGTGGTGAGGCCTATGTTTAAAATTCGATGCCCTGTTCAGTTCTTTTTTTATTTTAAATGAATCAACTCATTTTTTATTTATTTTTTTCATATATATGTATATATATATATATATATATATATATATATATATATATATATATATATACAAATACATATATATATATAGGCCTATTATTTTATTATTAAGGTATGTTGAAACACTGACATTCAGCCTATCGTCTAAGAGTAAGGTAGGCTACCTTTTGTAACTGCATTTTTGGTAAGATTGTTCTAATAAAGTTGATATTTGATATATTTGATGTATCATTTCTATATTTAGATTTTTTAAGTGTAGGTTTAAATACTTAGTAGTTGAAATTTGTCACATCCCTTCATGTCACCATCCCTACATGACTCTTAGTTTGACTCTTTCATGGACTTTTATTGTGTAGTTTTTCCCCACAATACATTTCCCAGCAAGCACCGTCATCATTACATTCACCTGTTTCCCATCAGTGTTCCAAGCTGTTCCTTGTGTTGTGATTTCCCATGTCTGTATATATTTCCTCGTTTCATCACTCATCGTCTAGTCTCGTCTATAGTGGCATTGAGTCAAGTTGTTCTTTTGTTTATTAAGCCTTGTGCTATTTCTATTTGTATATTGTCTTTTTCATCATTAAAAACTGCAGTTGGGTTCAACTAACATCTCTCTCTCCTTGTTCATGCTACAGAAGACTAGACCTGCAAAAATTAACCCAGCAGGATCCAATTACCTGCAACAACCCCACGATGCTCACAAACAAGTTATGCAGCCTTTTGGGGTTGTCGTTTGTCGGATTTGACACACTGGATCCCATAGTGAGAGTTCCTGTTACCACCTCCCCATCATTGGTCAGTGCTACCAGAACTACAGCGGCTTACTCCATTAACTCCTCTCCTGACCATCTGGATCAACTTCTTCATAATCCACTGGCCACTCCGACTTTTCCGGTTCCACCGAGGAGTGCCATGGATTCCTCCTCCAATGTTTTCTCCTGATTCAGAGTTCTCCACACAGTTTTCCCACCGAGCAAGTGAAGATCACAAGGAGGTTAAGTAACTCGATCCTTTGATGCCTTCATCACCCATTTTCGGGAGGTCTTTGAGCTAACAATGTGGTCCTATGATGCTGCAGTTCCCTTGGAGGGGTTCTACGAGGCTGCAGCTCGCATGGAGGGGTCCCACAGCGCTGTAGCTCCCTTGGGTGAGTCCCCAGCCACGAAGGCCATTTCTCCAATGCCCATGCCTGCCACGTTCAACGAGCCAATGTCCACGCTTGCCACAGTCAACGAGCTAGTTCCTGAAGCTGTGTCTGTCCCAGCGCCAGCGTTGCAAGTAGTTTTTCCCTACAATACATTTCCCAGCAAGCACCATCATCATTACATTCACCTGTTTCCCATCAGTGTTCCCAGCTGTTCCTTGTGTTGTGATTTCCCATGTCTGTATATATTTCCTCATTTCATCACTCATCGTCTAGTCTCGTCTATAGTGGCATTGAGCCAAGTTGTTCTTTTGTTTATTAAGCCTTGTGCTATTTCTATTTGAATATTGTCTTTTTCATCATTAAAAACTGCAATTGGGTTCAACTAACATCTCTCTCCTTGTTCATGCTGACAAAATTAGAAGGCCAAACACAAGAGTTTAGCCCTTGGAATTCATTTATGAAATAGAGGTAGGGTAAATCTGCGGCTCATTAAATTACATTACCTTATTTCACAGCTATGTCAATTTACTAATTCATATCTGTTGTTAGGGCTATATTATTAATGCTCTCTTATTTCTTGTTTTGTGCTCAGTTTATACACCCCAACGCTATCATAGATATTCATGTATATCTATGAATGCCATCACGTCGATTTTATGAGCAGCTATGCATAATGTTACCCACACGCTATATTGGGCATTGTGTGTGTAATTATTAGTTCTATTGTTTTTACATAATTTATTAATTTTACTCATTATGTAATGAAGGAACGAACAATAAGAGTTGGCAAAACATGCATTTAAGGATGAAAAACAGCTTCAGCAAACAAAGTGCCACAATAATATTTTACTATCTGACTTTTTGGCTCGGAGCAATGTTCACTTTGTTTCATACATAATCCATAAGTCTCTGTTTTGATGACTTTGGCAGTTTTGTGCAAACAAAGGTTATAGTTATTAAGCATATTTATTTTTTGAATAGCCTATATGTTATCCTATTGAGGTCATGTGCTTGGTGTCTATAGCCTATTATTAAGAAATGTGTCTGATTGGTGTCTTGTGGAAATTACTCCAGCCTAATAATTATACAGGGCTTTAGACAAACTGTCGACATAACCCACCAACTAGTCGATTTTGAAATTGTTGTTTTGCATATCCCTACTCTATTCAATACAAATGTACTGCAAGGCAAAGCAAGACTTTCAGTCAATAACAACGACAGTCTGTTTCTCACAAAAAGCTATCGTATGATCTCAGAAGACTTAGAATATAGTGTACGAGTCGTGCGAACTAATTTTATGAAGATTTTATGGGTTGTTGCTTTTTTGTTTTTCATTTCCTTTGTATGGAAAAGAGCAGCTTGGACGTTCTGCTTAACCTCTCCTTTGGTGTTCTTCAAAACAAAGACAAGTCATACTGGTTTGGAACATCAAGAAGGCGTGAATAAACAATGAAAAAAAATTTTCAGTTTTGTGTGAACTATCCCTTTAAGGGCAACTGCAAGTACACAATTGCCTAACCAGCATTTGAAGTTTAGCTAAAAGAGATGTAGCAGCCAAAGAGCCAAAGGGTACATAAATGACAAAACTTCCTCTGCACATTTACATTCCATTTATCAGACAAGAAAGCTAATGGAGGAGCAGCGCTGTTCTTCATTTCTTGAAATATGGACTCCCATTTCCACCACAGCAGTATTTACCACCAGCACATTCAACAACATAATTATGTTTATTATGATGATAATGCAAATCAGTCGATCCTCCTCATCAGCATTATGTTTTCTCAGTACGCCAGCAAGTGCCGATGCGTTAATGAACCAATGCTTGCTCTCTCACACACAGACACACACACACACTCACAACATAAGGGTAGAGCAAGTACCACCAACATCTAAGGCTGCTAGTAATTTTTACACAGCTGCATCTCAAAGTCTGCATTCCAGGCCCAATCCACATAACAGCTTACATCTTTAACTACACATAAATCAAAGATTCGAGCCTTATATCGGAGGAATTAGGGGGAAGATGATACTATAATTGCCCACATAACAGAGCGTGTCTCCGTTGCGCCATGTTATGCTAAATGCTTCTACCTTCTCCTTTCGCTCCCTCTCTCTCATTTGATTACAGAACACACTCATCAGATAACAGCCAGAGTTTTTCTCTGTCATATAATGAAAGTAAATGGCTCGACGACAGTCAAGCAAGACTTTCAAGGCAAAGTTATCATATGGCCTTAGAATACTTGAAATATAGTGTTTAAGTCGTATGAAATACTATTATGATGCTTTAAGGTGGTTTTGTCCTTTTTGGAGCTTGACAACCACTGGTCACCATCCATTTTCATTGAACGGAATAGAGTAGCTTGGAAATTCTGCTAAATTCCTGCTTTGGTGTTCCACAAAGAAAGTCCTACAGGTTCGGAACAATGAGTGTAAGAAATTACCTATTTTTCATTTTTGGATGAACTATCCCCTTTAAGAAAGGAAATAAAAACAAAGCATTGGTTTACTAAACAGACAGCATCTGCCATCATGTAAATGACTCGCCAGCATTAGCCATGCTAAATGCTGCCTTCTCCCTTCTCTCTAATTTGATTATAGATCGCACCCTTCAGACAACAGCCAATTTTTTTTCTTTGCCACAGAAACAAAAGCATAGAAGAGCTATCAGCGCCTGTTCCCTACACTCTCTCATCCCCGCACTTCACTTTACCCATTATGCACTCATTTTCCTTGCAAAACAAGAGACAGAGCGACCTGTGTGCCACCCACCCTCTCTTGCCTCTGAAGCACGACATCAGACATCTTAGAAAGTGAGAAACTTCCAAGCAGACAGAGGAACCGAGAGAGCGACTCGTTTCTCTTTACCTGCAGCCTTATTTTCACATCAGTCGCCACTGCACACAAACACGAGAGTGCTTGTGTTGACATACTGAAATGGAAGAGATCTAACACACGGCTGATTATACTTCCACAGCAGAGTATTTCTGTATCTGTGGTTCACCTTTTAATAATTTCCTATTAAAATTCATCTTCCTTTACAATCATCTGTCCACACCTTGGGCCTATTTATAGGGTTTTTTCGATGGACGATGCAGATACCAATATATAGAGAGCAGGGTGGCCAAATGACAATATAACACAGATATAAAAAATTTAATGACTGCAATACAATTAAAAAAATAAAATACCTGTTTTAAATAAAAAAATTCAATATAAATATTTGAGAAAAGAAAATGTCTGACATTGACAAAGCTGTCAGTAGATTCAGGAACTGACACAAGGAAAAGATAACACTTCTACAAAACAAACAAACAGACAAAGGTATTGGGTGAAGCCAACAATCTCAAAATGGCTGAATACTGTCCAATTAAATTGGTCTGGCCGGCATATTAATCTATCAATAGATAACTCGTAACAAGGATGGACGAGAGTACTCAAATACTTGGAAGTGACAGCATTGTTCAACCATAAAAAACAATTACTGCCAATTCTTCTATTCGAAAATAGCTAGACAGGGCTCAGTCAATAGAATGGAATGGAACAAAAACACAAGGGATCTTAACCCTAAAATGTTTTTCGTATCCTGGGGGATCCAAACATTTGAGAGTAACAATGAGTCGGTCAAATTTTCATGAAAAATATTGAAAAGTGGGTCCCTGCAAATACTGAGGACATGCGATTTTGTATATGAAGTCTGGCATTAACTTACAAACTTTATCTGAAAGTAAAAAAAGCAGCATTTTTTGAGAAGGCAGCAGACCTCAAGGCAAAAGCTCCTATCTTTTCAATGTTATTTTCATAATTTCTACAAGCTATATCATTTTAAATAATCATTATTTTAGGAAAAAACATGGAAATGTATTATGTGGGCAAAAAAAGCAATGAATTAATTTTCAGAGGTACCTTTATATGCTTGCCCCTTTTTAGGGTTAAGATGCATTTTATAGGAATAGTTCACCCAAAAATGAAATTCTCTCATCATTTACTCACCCTCATGCCATCCCAGATGTGTATGACTTCTTTCATCTGCTGAACTCAAATTAAGACTTTTAGAAAGAATTTGTCAGCTCTTTTGGTCCATACAATGCAAGTAAATGGGTGCCAAATTTTGAAGCTCCAAAAATCACACAAGTCAGCATAAAAGTAATCCATAAGACTCCAGTGGTTAAATCAATGTCTTCAGAAGCGATATGATAGGTAAGGGTGAGAAACAAATCACTTTCACATTCTTCTTCTTGTGTTTTTGGTGATTCATATTCTTCATGCTTACCGTCCCCTACTGGGCTGGGAGAAGAATTTCTTGCAAAAAAGGACTTAAATATTGATCTGTTTCTCACCCACACCTATCAGATCACTTCCAAAGATCAAAACTTTGGCACCCATTCACTTGCATTGTAGAGCTGAAATATTCTTCTAAAAATCTTCATTTGTGTTCTGCAGAAGAAAAAGTCATACACATCTGGGATGGCATGAGGGTGAGTAAATGATGAGAGAATTTTAATTTTTGGGTGAACTATCCCTTTAACTTATCAAAATGGTTAAAAATAAAGTACTAAAAATAAGTATGTTGACAAGATAGTGAGATGCAATGCAATGGCAAAAAATTTCCATCTGACGCATACAGTTGAGTGCATAAGTCTGCACCCCCTTGCAGAATCTGCAAGATGTTTATTATAAAAAAAATAAAATTACATTTGCTCATAAAATTTGCATTTTGTTTTTCATTTAGTACCGCACCGATAAGCCACATGACAAAATATTTACATATATTTCACAAGACAAAATAATAACTGAATTTACACAAATGATCCTGTTTAAAAGTTTACATCCCCTTGGTTCTTAATATGTTGTGTTGCTTCCAACAGTGAAGCTGCCAACTGTTCTGCACATTCTTTGGTTTCCCAGCATCTTCTGACCATTTGAGTTCTTTCCAACAGTGGCCATATGATGTTGACATCCAGCTTTTGACACTTATGACAACTGAGGGACACATACACAACTATTACAAAAAGGTGCAAACATAAATTTACATTCAAGAAAGCCACACTATATTGAGAACCAAGGGGATGTAATCCTTGAACAGGATTTGTGCAGATTGTTATTATTTTGTCTTGTGAGATATTTGTGTTATGTAGCTTTTGAGGGGCAATACTAAATAAAAAATATTATCTTTTATCTCTAATATTTGTAATAACTCTGAAATGTATGTGTAAACTTATGAGACAAAAGGGGTATGCAAACTTAAACATTCAACTGCACGTAGGAACTCGCTCCATCGGAAAAGAACAGCTTAGACATTTTGCTAAAAAGAATAATGTGTTCCACAGAGGAAGACATACAGATTTTGAAAGACATGAGGGTGAGTAAATGATGACAATCAGGGCTGCAGTTAGAAATTCTTGGGCCTGGTACAAAATATTTTCAGCGGGCCCCCCTCCAGTTAGTTGTCCGATGTTTCGTGCTGGCAGTTCTTCCATCAACGCGCGCTGCCCGCCGGCTTTCGCTATTGCGCACTATCTCCGTGTTTATATACGCGTCTCCCGCTGAACGTGCTTAGATGTGGCATACAATATGGAACAGCCTTTCTATGTGTGTGTGTGTGTGTGTATATTATATATATATATATATATTTTTTTTTTCTTTTAAACTAGAAGATCCGAAGACCCAGGCTGCTTGGCTGAGAAAACTATCCACAATGTAAATTTAACATCACCAAAATTCTCTGAAACTCTCCCTCTTCTGTTCTCTCCCTTCATCTCTCCATCTGCATGGCTCCTTATCCCTCTTAAGTGAAAAACATTCTTCCAACATCACAGGACGTCCACGTCAGCCTTTGAAGTTGGGCGCAAAACAGTTTCACAGGTACCAGAAGAACATCTTTATCAATGAGATCCAGCTGTCTCGTTTATTACCGCCAAGACCCTGTGGCTAGGTGTAAGAAAAAATATTTCACCCATGCGCATCTTCAGATAGATCTGGACGGTAATACTCCAGTATTGCGGTGTCTGGCCAAAGAGCTGGCAGAGTCTGGGTATAACTGGCTGATTATAGGGAGCAGTTTATGGGAACATCAACTCCTCGGGCTGTCTCTATATATGCACATCAGATCTGTAAGCTCACCAGAGACCCTGGTTAACCTTGTGGCTCAAAACTATATAACCACACAACCTCCCTCACATACACAGACAGTGAGTGTGTCAAGCCAGTGACGTGTTTAGACAGATGTAAGGCTTGCGAGTCAACAGTGACTAGGCAGAGAAAGCTGATATCAATATTTGTTCAAATTATTCATCCGTAAACAAATCATTTTCAACCAGCCTCAAAGGAAATGCTTTCTCCCTTCAGCAGCTTCTCATACAATGTCACACCTTCCCGATATCATCACACACAGGTAGGCACTTCAGAAAAACATAGCCACAGGCTGTTGATGTGTGTGTACTTGGACTGAGAAATATTTATAATATCGATGATATATTTGTAATAATGTTACTGGCAATATAGTCAAGCAACATTGTGAATATTGCAGTGATTTTAAAGTACATTTTATTTGGACATTACATTTCCTAAAGACGTCATTGGGGTAGTTTCATGATCCTTCCTTGTTCCGAGACTTGCAAGTATGGGAGCATTAAGATGATTTTATAGCATTTCTGCTATTTAAACTAGCATTAGAGTTGGTAAGTCTGATTTATTTTCATGAATCAGTTTGAAATGCTCATATCAATTAATCGATTTAAAAACTCTGATTTAATGATTTGTTTTCAATTAACCATTTTAATCTACTTGAATCTAGTAACAATGGCTGTTTGGCTAAAACGATGGTTCCAGATTGACCCTTCAAACCATTTCAGAGCAAATATATTAAATAAATATTGAGAAATATATCTAATATTGTCAAATGGCTAAAAGAATAGTTTTTTTTTTAGTCAAGGCTCAGTCCTGGTAGAGTCTGTTTGTGTGTGTGTGTGTGTGTGTGTGTGTGTACAATGTGTTTTTTCCAGCCTATTGTGTTGTCACAGGCTGAAAAGGTTGCAGAGGGGAGTGGGAATGCGCCAGCTGGGGATTTAAATAAGGATGCTGACCCACCTCGAGTCTTCCTGTGTCAGGCTGGAAGCCACGTGCTGGGTCCTCAGTGGTCACACGGCACTGGATTGCATAGCCATTGATCCGTATCTTGTCCTGTCTCAGACCCAGCTCGGGCAAACTACGACCTTCACACACTCGCAGCTGAGCGTGTACCAGATCCACACTGGACGAGAGAGAGAGAGAGAGAGAGAGAGACAGACAGACAGATACATAGTTTATATAGAAAAACTAAACATCAAAAGCACACCCTGCAACAGTGCATACATCAAGATCATAACAATGACAAGAAAACTCTTACACACTTGAACAATTTTACTTAGCATCCAAGTGGCAAATATACTGCGTTTTAACAGATTTTTTAATACTGCACAGAGTCAACATTTAAAAAGGAATGACAATCACAGGAAACAAAAAAATAAAAAAAACTTTGTTTACGTGCTCAATTATAATCGAGCTACAGTGGGTTTTTGCACAGTCAAGCTACAGTCAAATACACCAGATTAAATACACGTCCCACATCTCGGAATTACGCATGCACACAATGGGGAGGCCAACTGTGGTGCGATTAATGTGTACACATGCTGGACGAAGCCAAGCTACAATTGCATTATCTACAGTATGTGAGACTCCACTAAAAATCAGATTGGTACGATTTCAGACAGACTAAAGCATTTAAAGGACATTATAAAAAGATTAATTATTGTTTTGGTCTCACTTGCATCGAACTCTTAAAGTGCATGTAAACGTACTGAATGTATCACACAGCTGAATGTTTATTATTGTATAAAGGGGTCATGACATGAGGAATCAAATTTTCCTTGATCTTTTGATACAAGTCAGTGTACTATACAAATACACTGTGACTTTCAGAAATGAAAACTTCCTCCTTAATAGAAAAAGAGTATTTATTTAAACCAGGCTCTGGAAATGGGCCATTTGGAATTTGTGGAACCTGTGACATCACAAGGACCAAATACATCTGCATAGGACTGCCTCTTCAGCAAGACATCAACACATATTTTTCGTCATTGCACCCTTGGCCCCATCCACTTGAGCTCAGACAGTTAGGCACAGGTGAAGAGGAGACACATGGGCCTGTCATGAGAGATTCACCCAAAGAAGACTTGCACAACACCTTCATGTGCCTATCTGGCTCATGCATTGAAATCTATTAATGTTATAAACCCACAGCCTTTTGTTTGTGTTTAATGTTAGCAAGGAATGGAAATGCTATGAGATACTTATTTCTTATTAAGCTTGCTTCAAAATATCAGCAGAGATGGCAATAATTTGTGGGGATAAAAGGCATTAAACAGTTTCAAGGCTACAACTTTCTAACTTCAGGACTCATCCTCTTTCTGATGGATGAATAATCAAAGTGTTTGCGTGCATGTATGGGCGAGAAAGATAACTGCACCCAATGGGTCAGGAAACAGATTTTTAACCAATAAAAGAAGAGGGAAGTCTACAGTATTTGATTTCAAGCTCTGAATCAATAATTTAGACTACAAAGTGTCTTTTTTTATCTCCAGCAAGGAGGCATTTAAAAAAAAAATGTGATCTCTCGAAGGCAGACATACATAACCGCACAACCACACATTCCATCCTTTTGATAATACTATCATGGCAATATACTTGTATACACAAACGCACATTTTATGCTCTGTCATCAATGGTAAAGGTAATATGTTTGCACAGCCCAAAATATTATCTGACTAGGCCTCATACATTTTTGAACACTGGCATAAATAGGCTCTGAATATTGCATGCATATTTCTTCATGACATTGCCACCTAATGATCCTATCTCAGACAAACACAGGTCATAATAGCAGAGAGCAGAAATAAATGCATTGAAATTAAACATCAAAATCAGCTTAATGTATTATCACTATTATTTTCTTAGTGAAAATACTCTATCAGATCATTGTGCAATTGTTAAAATGACATTTATCATGTGGTGGAAGCCTAATGGTTTGAGATCCGAGATGCAAACAACAAGGTTGCAAGGTCAGTCCAAACTAGAGGTAATGTACCAGCGATACCTGTACCACTTAACCCCAATGTTGTTCCAGAGAAACTGCCCCTACCCCCTTGGTATACTGACAGGGCAAGCCATTTTGGATAAGTACCATTAGCAAAAATGACATTGACAAATGACAAAAGACATTCTGCATTTAAAAGTGTCTGACACAAGCCTAAAAGTATGCTGGGTTTCAAAAACTATCCTGAATTAGTAACGGTACACTGCAAAATAAATAAATGAAATAAATAATCCTTAATTATTTCCTCAGTTGTTTGTCTTGTTCTTCAATAAAAATGTCTAAGCATCGTTAAAACAAGATAAATATACTTGAGAACAAAATTGTACAATATGAGACCACCTGTTTTTCAGAAAATATATCTTAAAATAATTTTTTTCTTACCCCATTGGCAAATTGTTCTTTCCTGATTTAAGATATAAATCTCACTATTAGTTGTTAGATTTATGCTTAAACACAACTTGCCAATGGGATTAGAAAAATAAAATTTATTCCATGAAAAGTCTTAATATTTTACATAATTTATCTTTACAGGAAAGTGTACTATATCTCGTACTAAAAATATGTTTAGAGACCTTTTCTGGGAAACAAGACAAAAGTACTCATGAAGACAAACAAACAATAAAAGAAACATCCCTTTTTCAGGACACTATTTTTAAGCTCATTTTTTTTTAATCCAATTAACTTTACAGATATTTATTGTAAAGGGTTTAAACAATGTTTTCCATGCTTGTTCAATGAACCATAAACAATTAATGAACATGCACCTGTGGAACGGTCGTTAAGACACTAACAGCTTACAGACGGTAGGCAATTAAGGTCACAGTTATAAAAACTTAGGACACTAAGGAGACCTTTCTACTGAAAAGAAAGATGCCCAGGGTCCCTGCTCATCTGCTTGAACGTGCCTTAGGCATGCTGCATGGAGGCATGAGGACTGCAGATGTGGCCAGGGCAATAAATTGCAATGTCCATACTGTGAGACGCCTAAGACAGTGCTACAGGGAGACAGGAAGGACAGCTGATCGTCCTCGCAGTAGCAGACCACGTGTAACAACACCTGCACAGGATCGGTACATCCGAATATCACACCTGTGGAATAGGTACAGGATGGCAACAACAACTGCCCGAGTTACACCAGGAATGCACAATCCCTCCATCAGTGTCCACAATAGGCTGAGAGAGGCTGGACTGAGGGCTTGTAGGCCTCTTGTAAGGCAGGTCCTTACCAGACATCACCGGCAACAACGTCGCCTATGTGCACAAACTCACCTTCGCTGGACCAGACAGGACTGGCAAAAAGTGCTCTTCACTGACGAGTCGCGGTTTTGTCTCACCAGGGGTGATGGTCGGACTTGCGTTTATCGTTGAAGGAATGAGTGTTACACCGAGGCCTGTACTCTGGAGCGGGATCGATTTGGTCTGGGGTGGTGTGTCACAGCATCATCGGACTGAGCTTGTTTTCATTGCAGGCAGTCTCAACACTGTGTGTTACAGGGAAGACATCCTCCTCCCTCATGTGGTACCCTTCCTGCAGGCTCATCCTGACATGACCCTCCAGCATGACAATGCCACCAGCCATACTGCTCCTTCTGTGAGAGATTTCCTGCATGACAGGAATGCCAGTGTCCTGCCATGGCCAGCGAAGTGCCCAGATCTCAATCCCATTGAGCACATCTGGGACCTGTTGGATCAGAGGGTGAGGGCTAGGGCCATTCCCCCCAGAAATGTCTGGGAACTTGCAAGTGCCTTGGTGGAAGAGTGGGGTAACATCTCACAGCAAGAACTGGCAAATCTGGTGCAGTCCATGAGGAGGAGACGCACTGCAGTACTTCATGCAGCTAGTGGCCAGATTCTGACTGTTACTTTTGATTTTGACCCCCCCCCCCTTTGTTCAGGGACACATTATTTCATTTCTGTTAGTCACGTCTGTAAAACTTGTTCAGTTTATGTCTTAGCTTTTGAATCTTTATGTTCATACAAATATTTACACGTGTTAAGTTTGCCGAAAATAAAAGCAGCTGAAAGTGAGAGGATGTTTCTTTTTTGCTGAGTTTAGATTTTTTGCAGTGTATTAGCACATCACATTAGCTAATCTTCCAGTAACCCATGGGTGAATTTAGAACTTTGGTCAACGTGGTATGATTTATTTAGCAGCTTCGCTTTCAGAGCCACATCAAGCGCAGTCTGCAGTGGTTTACTCTTTTGTTCCTGTTTCCAGAATTGAGAGCTCAAGAGCATGCAATCCTGCCTGTTCAAAAAGACAGTAAGTTTCAAGATTTCCCATAGATCCAGAAAATAATTTCATATTTGCTTCATAACTGTCCTGTTTTAAAAACCAGAATATTTTAAAAGTAGATCACTAAGAGAGATGTTTTAAGAAATGACACATCTGACTGTTTTTCCATGCATTCACTTTTAAATCCCAGGCAACAGTGGGATTATATAGCACACTGTGGCTAATAATGAAGCATTTTTCAAAAATGTCTCACTGCCTTCACTAATCAACTCTGTGAATCTGAACTGCATTGTAATCAGAGGAACATAGTAGAAGTGTGGTTGCAGCAACAGCCATTGTAAGTGTTGTTATATGCCACTTAAATATATTACAAAAAGCATAACGTGATTTACACAAGTAGGACATGTTCATGCACCAACATCCTTGCTGGTCCTGGAACAACACTACTATCAAAATCAGATTTTAGGAATAATCTTGCTCTGATTTCAGGGATTGGTTAAGGTTTGTGATAGGGTTGAGGCAAGGGCCAGGGGTGATATATTGAATATTCACCATATATTGTGTCTTGTATATACAGAGACAATGCAGATGCATATCTGATTTGAAATCTAGCAGTACAAATGGTAGGGTTCATATGTTTGCACCTTTCCACCATCGGGACAAACAATTCTGAGCATGGTGAGCAATGGTTACTGTAGAATTACCACCGGAACATGGAATGATTTCAAAACGTTCCTGGCCTGGATTACTCAGCACAGTTGGCTAAACATACGAGAACCTGCTGGTGGAACGTCTTTACTGATGTGGCTGAAGATGATTCAAGATTGGTGACTTGTCCCGCCAGTCCATTCTAATCCTGATTATGCAGCACCACAGTGGAGAAAGACACAGTAGCCGTGTCATGCCTGAATCGGTACAGAACGGCATGATTCAGCAACAAGAACTGTTTATGATAGTAAAATGCTGCATTTGATTCATTTCTATGATTCAGTTCAAACTGCCCGTTACAATGGATCAATTAAAAAATTTCCACCACTCAAAATCATGTAGTGAAAAATGAAGGGTCCACGGACTGAAAAAAAAAAAAAAAAAAAACCCTGTCCTTTTAAGCCATTTCAGAGCAAATCCAGAAATATCGAGATATCAAATAAAGTTAAAAGAATATTCTGGGTTCAATACAAGTTAAGCTCAATCGACAGCATTTGTGGCATAATACTGATTACCACAAAAATTAATTTAGACTCCTTTTCTTTGGGGAAAAAAAAAAAAAAATCCAGTTACAGTGAGGCACTTACAATGGAAGTGAATGTGGCCAGTTACTGGAGGGTTTCAAGGTGAAGCATATAAAAGCACTTGCATTATTCTTCAGTTAAAACTTGTGTATTATTTGAGCTGTAAAGTTGTTTAAATTGTCATTTTTGCAGTAATTTTAGGGTTTGACGACATTACATCGTCATGACAACAAAGTTGTAAAATTGGCTATAACTTTACAAAGAAAAGGTTAGTAAGTGATTTTATCACACTAAAATCATGTTTACATGAATATTGTTTATGTCTTGTGGCTATACTTTTGAAAAATTGAGTATTTTAATGTTCAAAAATTGACCCCAATTCACTTCCATTGTAAATGCCTCTCTGTAAACCAGATTTTTGCTTTTTTTTTTTTTTTTTTTTTTTAAAAGGAGGCGCAAGTCAAAATAAATTTTTATGGTAAACAATATTATGCCACAAATGCTGTCGATTGAGCTTAACTTGTATTATACCCAGAATATTCCTTTAAGGCTGAGAAAATATCAGCCAGCCCTAGTTAGAGCTATGATACTATGATATGTATGTTGTTCCAGGACCAACAAAGGATCCAGAATAGTGTCCTACAAGGGCAAATCATGTTGTAAATCCCACATTTGCAAACAAAACACAGAAACATTACAATAAACTACATTATACAAAAAAACTGCCATTGTATACCCTTTTAATAACCAGATGGCAAACAATTTCAGTAGCCTACAGCCAGACAGACGAGAGAGACACAAACAGACAGACAATGAAGACTGGGAGCAACATACAAAAAAAAGAAAGAGAGAGAAGACTGAAAAAGGAGGACAGGAGACAAGAGCCAACTGCAGAGAATGGCGATGGGAGCTGTGCAGTGAAGGGGTGTGGGAGTCATGTTAATATATTCAATCTGATTCTCTGTTCCATTTTAATTGCCAAAGGCAGCAGCATATGCAGAAATTATGTGGGAGTGCAGTGATCCCAGTCAGTCATACAACACAGACTGAGCCCTTGAGTGACACTGTTGTTGTGAGAGACAGTGTGTGTTCTCAATTTCCCAGAATGTTTAATACCTCACAATGTCGGGTGCCTGGGTAGCTCAGTGGTAAAATACGCTGGCTACCACCCCTGGAGCTCGCTAGCTTGCTAGTTCGAATCCCAGGGCGTGCTGAGTGACTCCAGCCAGGTCTCCTAAGCAACCAAATTGGCCCAGTTGCTAGGGAGGGTAGTCACATGGGGTAAACTCCTCATGGTCGCTATAATGAGATTCATTCTCGGTGGGACGCGTGGTGAGTTGAACGTGAAGCCTCCATATGCCGTGGCAACACGCTCAGCAAGCCACGTGATAAGATGCGTGGGTTGACGGTCTCAGACACGGAGGCAACTGGGATTCGTCCTTCGCCACCCGGACTGAGGCGAATCACTACGTGGCCACGAGGACTTTGGGAATGGGGCATTCCAAATTGGGAGAAAAAGAATAAAATAAAAAAAAAAACACCTCACAATGTCTCTGAATTACTTACAACCAGAATTCAAAGATTTTTTTTATTTATTTTTTTTCATCATTTACTCACCATTTACTCATTTAAAAAAATAAATAAACCAAGACCAAAATTTCTGTCAAATAAATATTTTAAAGCTAAGCATAACTAGAGCAAATGATACTCACTATATATATATATATATATATATATATATATATATATATATATATATATATATATATATATATATATATTTCACTATATAGCCAGGAAAATTCCGTAATATTTCCAGGATTTCCATGTTACACCTGCAGCGCCTGCTATCTCTCCTGTACGCCGCCAGAGGTCGCCATCCCCAGAGTACTAACTTTTCCCGAACTAAATTTCCCATAATCCTCTGTTCAGACTGATTACTCACACCTGTTCCACATTAACTCTGGTTAAGTTCCCTTTTTTCCTGCATTCAGTGCAATGTCTTGTTTGCCTAGTCAACATTTCTGAGCGTTATTTACCAATCCTGTTTTTCCCCCGTGTTTTGAGTTTTGTGGATTTATTGCCTGTTTACTGGATTACTACCCCTCTGCCTCTCGGATTTACTTGGTTTGCCTTTCTGGACTGTCTGGCTGTGTACCGAACTATTGCCTGCCTTTTGTTTTCCTTTTATTTTGCTACTTTGTTTTACTATTTATTCTGTTATTAAACTGCCCATGGATCTTGACACAACTTGACACAACTGCCGCTACAAACCCTGTATAAATAAAATTAAATTACAAGTGTTAATTATTTTCAATAACAAGTGAAAAATCATTGAAATTAATTAGTTGTTCATTGAAATAATAGTTCTAAACGTAAAACTTAATCTCAGGGGATACTTCAAGTACATATTTTAGCTCATAGGAGTTCGGCTGAAAAAAAAAAACAAAAACAAAAAAAAATCAGGAATACCTGTTCTAGAGCCAGAGGTCATTACACAAACAAACTCACAAAGTAATCTAATCCCCCGAGAGAAGTGAATGGGATTGTGTGGGTGGCCCACATTCAATGTTCAGTTTAAATAACTTCACGTCAATCACTTTCTTTCCTCCTACACTATTAACCTCAAATTCATATTTGACCTTTAATTACCAAGTCTCTTCTCTCCAGCTAACTTTCACCTCAAAACTTTTGATATCTCATGTGGCCCATAATGACCTACACCATTAGTTGTCTGTCCATTAAAAGATAAATCAATACGCTTGCAGAAAACACTCTACAACAATGCCCTAATGCCTCAGTCAGTTCCCCTGTTAGGTGAGAAAGGTACTTCCGCCTCATTCATCTTGCTTTCTCTCTCTGCGTCTTTGTCTTACTCTCTCCAGCACCTCCATCACTTCATCTCTCCCAGCCCACTAATGCCCTTGTCCAATTTCTTCTCCGCAAAAATGGACCAATACAAATGAGCAGCTGCAATTTAGTAACAACCCAGAGTAATTAGAAACCCATTACCAGGGTCACCTAAAGACAGCGCACCCACCACAAAAACTCACTGTATTAACTCCATAGCTGTGAGGCGGGGAAGAAAGCAGTGAGTATAGAACCGAGACACTCAGTCAGCTCTTTGCCATCCACATTCCATGCATTTTTTCCCCCACTAATTACATGAAGAGAGACCTGGGAGGAGCAGTCCTACACAGCCAGACTTTTAAAATATTTTAACAGTAAAAACAACGCAAGTTCTGTCTCATAGCATTCATAAATGCACAACGGATATCAATATTATAATTGAAAACATACTTACATTTCGGGTTGTTTTTTAACACCAAAGCCTATCGTGTGCTTTCAGAAGACTTGGAATATGACATATGAGTCGTCGCATGAATTATTTGTGCACACCCAAACTTGTGCACTCCAACTCCAATGAAGACTCAATAAAGAAGCTTGCTGTTAAGGCAAACCTCTTAACATTTTGTGCGCAATACACATCTGATAGCCCATAAACAATCTGAGTGAGATAGATGAGAAAGTATAAACTATATTTCACTACCTAAACTGACAAGGTCACTGTGGTCAGTTGTCTTATTACTACTGCCTTAAGACTTTTTGGCCTGAAGTTAAAGAGAAATTATGGAGGAGATATCAAATTATGAAAACATGATGGGTAATTATGGGCAGCTGGCATATTTTATTACCTTGCCCGTGGCATGGAGAGACAGAGTGGCAGAGGGTAATTGATCTTAATTATTGTGCCCAACTGAAGGTCGTATCATCGACACACAGAACAAGACTGAGGCAAAAGAGAAAGACCAGCTGCATACAAATACACAGCTGAACATGATTGTCTCACGGCATCAGGATCGACAATACACACACAAGTGAGCAAGTAATTGGCGGAAAGGGTCAGGGGAAACAAGGCAGTTGTTACCGCAGGCTGAAATGACTCTTCTCAAAAGAGAAAAAAAAAAAGATTTCTGCCACTTCTTCTGCTGGTAAAGTGTTGGTTTTAAGGCCTTTAAAAAAATTTGTTTTTACAAGGGCAAATCAAAGAAGCTCTCTGGTTATATCTCGCATGCTTAAAACTCATCCGACAATACAAACACTATGTCATTCGCTTTAAGCTGAAGGTTTTCATTTCTATGCCACTAGCATCAACAAATGGAACGGCAAAATAATAACGGTTTTCAAACAGATTTCAGAAAATGGCCACTGTCTTCCATTGGTCGAACAAATAGATTGTCCACCTCAGATTCAGAATCAGAATGAGCTTTATTGCCAAGTATGCTTACACATACAAGGAATTTGTCTTGGTGACAGGAGCTTCCAGTGTACAACAATACAAAAACAATATAAAAACAGCAGCAAGATATAGATAATAAAAAATAATTATACACATACGTACAGACACACACATACACATGGGTAGTGCAAATCTAATACAATCTGTTATGTACAGTGTAAATACAAATCTGTTATGTACAGTGCAAATGTTTTTTTGTTTTTTTTTTCCCCAGAGGAATGAAATGGCAGAAGAGGTTGGATATGTTGGATAAATATAAGAAAGACTAAACTGTGTATTGCACATAGTTATTGCTCAATGGGGCAATTAACTGGTTTATGAGATGGATAGCCTGAGGGAAAAAACTGTTCCTGTGCCTGACGGTTCTGGTGCTCAGAGCTCTGAAGCGTCAGCCAGAAGGCAACAGTTCAAAAAGGTAGTGGGTAGGGTGAGTGGGGTCCAGAGTGATTTTTCCAGCCTTTTTACTCACTCTGGAAGTGTATAGTTCTTGAAGGGTGGGCAGGGGGAAACCAATAATCCTCTCAGCAGTCCGAACTGTCCTTTGTAGTCTTCTGATATCTGATTTTGTAGCTGAACCAAACCAAACAGTTATTGAAGTGCAGAGGACAGACTCAATGACTGCTGAGTAGAACTGTATCAGCAGCGCCTGTGGCAGGTTGAATTTCCTCAGCTGGCGAAGGAAGTACAACCTCTGCTGGGCCTTTTTCACAATGGAGTCAATGTGGGTCTCCCACTTCAGGTCCTGTGAGATGGTAGTGCACAGGAACCTGAATGACTCCACTGCTGCCACAGTGCTGTTTAGAATGGTGAGGGGGGTCAGTTTTGGGGTGTTCCTCCTAAAGTCCACATTCATCTCCACCGTTTTGAGCGTGTTCAGCTCAAGGTTGTTTTGACTGCACCAGACAGGCAGCTGTTTAACCTTCCTTCTGTATGCAGACTCATCGTCATCTCGGATGAGGCCGATGACAGTGGTGTCATCTGCAATTTCAGGAGCTTGACAGAGGGGTCCTTGGCGATGCAGTCATTGGTATAGAGGGAGAAGAGTAGTGGGGAGAGCACACATCCCTGGGGGGCACCAGTGCTGATTGTACAGGTGCTGGAAGTGAATTTCCCCTGTCTCACAAGTTGCTGCCTGTCTGTCAGAAAGCTGGTAATCCACTGACAGATAGACATGGGAACAGAGAGTTGGTGTAGTTTAGTCTGGAGAATCGCTGGAATGATGGTGTTGAAAACCAAACTGAAGTCCACAAAAAGGATCCTTGCATATGTCCCTGGTCTGTCCAGATATTGCAGGATATGATGCAATCCCATGTTGACTGCATCATCCACAGACCTGTTTGCTCGATAAGCAAATTGAAGGGGATCTAGAAAGGGTCCAGTGATGTTCTTCAGGTGGGCCAACACCAGTCTCTCAAATGATTTCATAATCACAGACGTCAGGGTAACAGGTCTGTAGTCATTAAGTCCTGTGATTTTTGGTTTCTTTGGGATGGGGATGATAGTGGAACGTTTGAAGCAGCATGGGACTTCACACTGCTCCAGTGATCTATTGAAGATCTGTGTGAAGATGGGGGCCAGCTGGTTAGCACAGGATCTAAGACATGCAGGTGAAACACCATCTGGGCCCTGTGCTTTCCTCAGAGTATCTTCTTTTAGCCACTCTGATTCCCTTATTCAGTGTGTTCCTGGCATGATTGTACAAGACTTTATCCCCAACTCCCCAACCTGACGAAGCTGCCTGAGTTCTGCTGTAAACCATGGTTTGTCGTTGTTAAATAAGTCCTAGTAGGAATGCATATATCCTCACAGAAACTGATATATGATGTAACAGTATCTGTGAGCTCGTCCAGATTGGTGTCTGCAGCCTCAAAAACACTCCAATCAGTGCAGTCAAAGCAGGCTTGTAGTTGGTCCATCTCTTTACAGTCCTGAATACAGGTTTAGTAGATTTTAATTTCTGTCTGTAGATTGGATATTTTTCATGTTTTATATTATTTATGTTGTTATGTTGGGGGGGGGGGTTGGTCTAGTTAGGCAACTTAAATGTGAAGGCAACTTAAATATTGTTTTTGTTTTTTTTCAGGAAATGGTCCATTTTGATTTCTCCAAAATTAAGTCAACAACATTCGTTTCTGCCATTTTACCGCCAAAAGCAGCTATGTTGCCAGCTCACAAAAAAAAAAAAACATTTAAAAAAAAAAAAATTAAAAATTAACTAGTCAACTAAAAGAAAATACCAAAAACACAGAACCTTATATTTGCAATTTTGTTCACAACATATACATTTGACAATGGCAAAAGTGAACATTTATAATCCCCAAATTAATTGTGCAATCAATTTCTTCTGCACCAAATGAATGACAGTGATTGCGTTTTAATCCGAAATGCTGTCACTCGCGTACAACGCCGTTTCAATGATTGGCCATTTGTTACGTGGTTCAGCCCATTTGAGAGCTTGACCAATCATCATTTAGAGAAGCAGGGCTTCCAGGCAGGATAAAAATACATTGATTGAAAGCCCACTGTCCAATCAACAATCAGATCATTTCCCTCATGCAAATAGCGCTCGTGAAGCTCCTATACACCCCCAGAGACACCCGGCATCCGAGCGGGGCCCAAAATGACGCGTTTAGAGCCTCTTGTCCAAATGAACATTGATCTTTTGCTTCACTGACCTCAATGGGACACGCCTCTGCCATAGACTCCCATTGAAGCACGGCCTTTGGCACAGCTTCAATAGGGCTCTATGGGCCATGCGTCCGCGAACTCCAACGGACATAATCATGCAGATAATATCAACGGAACGAACATCACGAAAGTGTTGTATGCTGTTGCACACTTATGTTATCTTAAATATTTAACAGGGACAGTAATTATCTGAATTATTGAAAGGTTACATGCAATTTGATAAACATGTTATTGCGCAATTTTAATGACATTTTAAGGGAAGCCATGCTTCCCGTGTTGTCTTAAAGCAATCTCCACTCCTGTGTAGTGACTCAGTATGTGTAATTGAAGGTTAAGGCTGGTGAAGGTCCTGGCATGCAAGCCCCACTGCTGGCTGAAGGGCTGGAAATCAACTTCATTACAGTCAGTTGCGCTTCCAAGGCCTCTCGCTCACAGCTGGGTTGCCACGCGATGCCAATTGCGAGCTGACAGCTTCAATTTCATGCGACAAGATGGACATTTATAATGAATGGAGCCCTTGTACGTCAGCACAGGCAGTCAAGCTCTATGAGTTCACTAGATCCACAAACGTCAGAATCACGTGTATTCAGAAAAGTCTGCATGAGTACATACTTTAAATTCAAACTTATTAAATGAATCCATTTCCATATTTAAATATCTTTCCCCTTTCAGCATGAAAGTGTCATACATAAACATTTTCAGTCAGTATGTTAAAGGAATAGTTCACCAAAAATAAAAATAAAATTTGTCTATGTACCCACCCACATGTTCTTCATCCAGCATGACTTTTTTTTTTTCCATCAAAAACACAAAAGTAGATGGTAGACAATATGTTAGCCTGTTACCATTCACTTTTTATATTGCATCTTTTTTCCAGACAGTGAAAGTAAAGGAGAATGAGGTTGTCATGCTGCATAACATGTGCTTTTGTATTCCAAACAAAGTAAGCCACACAGTTTTGGAACAACATGAGGGTGGGTAAATAAAGATAACATTTTCATTTTTGAGTGAACTATTGCATTTAAACGTGCTGGCATGTAAACACGTGGGAAGAGTATTTTTTAGATGTCCATCACTGTTGCCAAGTAAAAAAAATGCACCTTTTTCCACTCTATATTTAAACTTGCACATTTCACTCTCCTTTGTGCAGTTTTGCCTCTGGGTTGAGAATAACAACAAATCACTGTTCACCAAATCCCACTTCTACCTGAGCTCTTTTCTAAAAGATACGAGTCCCCTGAGAATCTTACAGGTTTCGAAGGGTCTAAAAGGATGATGTCATGCACTTATTATCATTTTTTTTTTTTTTTTTTTTACACATTGAAATTTTAACAGTCGGAGATCAATACAAATTCTGAGCGTTAATTAATGTTATAGGGCTGGCTGAACATCGCCCCTCAGTTATGAAAGTTTAATTGCATTTGGCCACAAAAAATTTCCTCATAAATGTCAATGAATATTTAGCCGAGTCATTATTTAGCAAAAAAAAAAAAAAAAAAAAGGCCGGTCTTCTCAGAATCTAAATGTCAGGCTGTCAGTTGGTCAAAAAAAGGAAAAATGGTGTATATGAAAAACACTCGTTTGTGGAAAAATTCATTTGTGAGGCTAAGAAACTCCAAATAATTAGGAACTTGACAAGAGAGGCATTTTTGTGTATGAGAGAGAGAGAGAGACACTCACTCTGTGATCTCCTCGGTAACCGTGTGCTCCACCTGCAGACGGGAGTTGACCTCAATGAAGTAATGTTTACCATGTTTATCCACCAGAAACTCCACAGTGCCTGCGTTCTCATAACCCACCTGAGGAAATAGATGGAATGCATTAAGCCATGAGCACTACATACTGTTCAGAGCTTCACAGGTACAACTTGATGTCCCAATCAAAAAGAAACAGAGTCAGAAATAAACCGTGTACCTTAAGGGCACTGTGTTATTTTTTTGTTACGTATGATACCCTAGCAGGGGCATTATCTCAGAGGAGGCAAAAACAATTTATAAAAGAAACTTAATTATAGTACAGAAATAAAGCAAAACAAATAGTACAAAATGTACATAATACGACTATCCCACAGCGGAAGGGGACAGCTCTCAGGGGCCCAGCAACTGAGGTGGCCCAAGAGAGATAGATCAACACCACCGATAGTGCAGCACCACCGCTATGATGTTCGGAGATCGCCCACCGGAGATCGTGCATGTATTGCCCGCAACAAATACCGGCGCACAAAATACACCCCCCCCCCCCCATCTTATAATGTATGTCAATAAGTTGCATGTATGAAGTATTTTTTTTTTTCTATTTTAATAGAGTTTACTAATTTGAAAATGGTATTATCCAAAAGGCAAGGACCAAATGGTACAGCCAAATCATAAGTTGTATATATTTCTTTTGTATATTTTTGTTTTTGTGAAGTTTTGCCCAACACTGTAGATATTTTGCTAATTTTTTCTGTACTTTCACTTTTGCACAAATAAATCACCCTTTGAAATCTATTCATCGTCTATCATCACTTACTGGCCTTCACCTGCCAGTACATCATAACAGCTGCTTTTATCCAAAGCCACTTACAAAATAAGGAAGGATACAACAGAAGCAATTCATCTTAAAGAGACAGTATCATGAAATGTTCTGCAATACTAAGTTTCAATTGTCGAGTCATTTTATTTGTATAGCGCTTTTCACAACACACATAGTTTCAAAGCAGCTTTACAGAAGATCATGCATTAACAGAAAATGAAACTGTAATATCTATAATGTCTTAAGAGTCATCATTGTGTAGTTTGATTAAATATGATTGTAAATTGTCTATAAAAATAATTAAATAGTAATTGTATTTAAAACCAGTGACCAAGCCGAAGGCGACTGTGGCAAGGAACACAAATAAGATGATGGTTAATGGAGAAAAATAACCTTGGGAGAAACCAGGCTCACTGTGGGGGCCAGTTCCCCTCTGACTAACCAGCATGAATATAATGCCAATATTAGTTATTTATGTGCAGTGCAGGTCATGGTTTAAAATTAGTAAACTAAGTAAGTGTTAAGGGCCAGTGTTTATACAAAGATTTTTTATGAACTATAAGATTAATGTCTAATGTATTTGAAGTTCAGCCTGGATTAACTGCAGAAGTTCACACTGATGCATTGTCCTTTGTTAGTCGGCCAATGAAGGCTTTTGTTGGCAAATAATGTAAGTCTGTGTAATCCATTTTGAGAGTGTAGTCCATCATTAGACCAAGGTGATGCAGGCAGAGATCAGTGAGGTGCATCGCAGTTCATCCAGCAGGTCATTTCGGTGAGGTCTATCCTAAGTCCAAGGTTCAGGCAATGGCATATGAAGTATCCCATGTTTATGGTTGGAGTTGGCATCAGTTCATCCTCTGAAGTCCACTGTAATAGACTGAAGTGATGTCTGGCTGGCTGGATATGAATCCCGAGGTTGAGAAAGGGAAACAAATAGAATAATATTAGCGTAGATGCATTACATTTTTTGCAGAGTTATAGAGCATGATAAATGTTTCTGGTTCCAGCAGACCTAAATAAAGCAGCCTAATTGTGAGTTGATCGATAAATTATGTGTATGCCTGGCTAAATAGATGAGTCTTTAGTCTAGACTTAAACTGAGTGAGTGTGTCTGCGTCCCGAAAAGTGTTAGGGAGACTATTCCATAGTTTAGGAGCCAAATAGGAAAATGATCTACCTCCTTTTGTGGATTTTGATATTCTAGGAACTATTAACAGGCCAGAATATTGCGATCATAATTAATGTGATGGAATATAGCGTGGTAGAAGGTCACTTAAGTAATGTGGAGCTAGACCATTCAAAGCTTTATATGTAGTTAACAAAATTTTAAAATTTATACGAAATTTAACGATGATAAAATGGGGCTAATATGATCATATTTCTTGGTTCTAGTCAGCACTCTGGCTGCTGCATTTTGAACCAATTGAAGTTTATTTATTGAACTTGCAGGACATCCTCCCAGTAATGCATTACAATAATCTAGTCTTGAGGTCAAGAACGCATGAATTCATTTTTTGCCATCAGCAACAGAGAGCATGTGTCATAACTTGCCAATATTTCTGAGGTGGAAGAATGCTGTTCTACAGACATTGGAAATTTGATTTTCAAAAGGAGAGATTGGCATCAAATATAACCCCTAAGTTCTTCACTGTAGAAGACGATGTAACAGTACATCCATCGAGAGTCAAATTATATTTTAGCGGCTTATTTATTATTAATTAGTAGCTCTGTTTTGTTGGAATTGAGTAGAAGGAAATTTGTTGCCATCCAATCTTTGATTTAATTGATACATTCCGCTAATTTGGAGAATTGTGACATTTCGTTGGGCTTCGTAGAAATATAAAGCTGGGTATCGTTGTCATAACAGTGGAAACTTTTTCCAGGATTCCTGATAATATCTCCCAGGGGAAGCATATAGAAAGAGAAAAGCAGAGGCCCTAAAACTGATTACTGTGGCACTCCATCCTTAACTCTTGTTTGATTTGACAATTCCTCGTTTACACAAAGTGGTAGCGGTCTGCTAAATAGGACCTAAACTATGCTAATCCAAGTCCACAAATGCCAACATAATTCTCAAGCTTATTCAAGAGAATGTCATGATCTATCGTGTCAAAGGCAGCACTAAGATCTAAAAGCACTAGAAGAGAAATGCATCCACGATCAGGTGATAAGAGCATTTGTAAGTAATTTATATGAACCTTGTTCATATATACTATTTCTCTGTAGAAATGAACATATTTGAGAGGATACTACCTTTTCTAGCATTTTCGACATAAATGGGAGATTTGAAATCGGTCTATAATTAGCCAATTCTCCAGGATCTAGCTGTGGCTTCTTAAGCGGTTTGATAACTGCTATTTTAAAGTTTCTTGGGACATGTCCTAAGGATAGCGAGGAGTTAATAATATTAAGAAGAGGTTCTGATATTACAGGGAATATCTCTTTAAAGAGCTTAGTTGGTAATCAATCTAACATACATGTTGTGGCTTTTGATGTTTCGATAAATTTTGTTAGCTCTTGACAGCGAAGGATTGAAGTTGCTCATGAGGAAATATATGAGATACTGTTTTCTCTGGTACTGTGACAGACAATTGCATAATTCCAATTTTATTTCTGATTATTTCAATTTTATCAGTAAAGAAATTCATGAAGTCATTACGCTGCGACGGAATATCTGTTTCAGTCAAGGCATTATTCCTAACCAATTTAGCCACAGTAATGAATAAACACCTAGGATTGTTGTGGTTATTTTATGAGTTTGCTAAAATATGCTGACCTGGTAGCTTTTAGTGCCTGTCTGTAGCTACAGACACTATCCATCCATGCACCACGAAATACCTCTAATTTTGTATTGTTTCACTTGTGCTCCATTTTCCGAGCTACTCTCGAGAGCATGAGTGTGATCATTGTACCATGGTGTGGGCTTTTTTTAATCGAGGGGGGGGGGCAACACTATCTAGAGAAGACTGTATTTATATTTTCTGTTATTTCATCAAGTTCTTCTAGACTTTGGGGCTTACTGAGTATATGAGATAAATCAGGAAGTTTATTAGTGAAGCCATCTTTAGTGGTCGAAAGAATAGTTCTACCTGAATGATAGCATGGTATAGATTGAGTAACATTAGCTGATCGCAGCATACAAGAGACTAGGTAATGATCTGAGATGTCATCGCTCTGTGGCAGAATTTCTATAGTATCAATATTAAACCTATATGACAGAATTAAATCTAGTGTATGATTATTGTGATGAGTTGATCCGGTCACATTTTGTCTGACTCCAAGAGAGTTTAGAATATCGATAAATGCTAATCCCAATGTGTCATTTTCATTATTTATGTGAATGCTGAAGTCACCATCAATTAAATCTCTATCAACTACTAGATATGATAATAAATTAGAAAATTCACCAAGGAAATCAGAATATGGCCCAGGTGATCTATATACTGTAACAAGGGCAAAAGACAACAGAGATTTTTTAATTGTATCTGAAGATGTCACATTAAGCATTATAAGTTCAAAAGACAAACTTATATCCTGTCCTCTGAGTAACACCATAAACTTCACTGTAAATTGCAGCAACACCTCCTCCTCGACCCTTCAGGTGAGGCTCATGTTTATAACAATAACCTGGGGGAGTGCATACATTTAAAACTAATATATTCATCCGGTTTAAGCCAGGTTTCAGTTAAACAGAGCGCATCCAAACTATGATCTGTAATAATTTCATTTACAATTAGTGCTTTGGTTGAAAGAGATCTGATGTTTAGTAGCCCTAGCTTTATATGATGTTTATCTTCAATTTTTTTGTTATTTTCAAGTTTTAACTTTCTAAACGATTTAGTGAGGGGTTTGTGTTTGGTAGTTCGGGGAACAGACACAGTCTCTATGTGATATCTACTGTAGGTGATACAGTCACTGTGTGTTGTAGTTTATGTGACCTGTGTGACATCAAGGCAGCTAGCAGACATTCGGATTAGCCAGTTTGTCTGCTTCCTGACCTGGGCCCCAGTTAGTGAAATACTATCACTATTAAGACTATGAGCCAAATTACTCGAGAGGAGAGCGGCACCTTCCCTGGAGGGTTGGAGTCAGTCTCTCTTTAGCTGGTCAGGTCTACCCCAAAAACTCTTCCAATTGTCTATGAATCCTATGCTATTCTCCGGACACCACTCAGACATCCAGCCATTCAGTGACACTAATCTACAATAAACCTCGTCACCACGACAAGCTGGGAGGGGGCTAGTGCATATTATAGTGTCTGACATGGTTTTTGCAAGTCCATACACCTCTTTAACATTATATCTAGTGATCTCCGACTGGCGAAGCCGGACACTGTTATTCATGTCAGCACTGAAAAAAATTTAAAAAACAAATCTACATTTAGCATTAGCTAGCACTTGTAAAATTGATCTGATGTCAGACGCCCCAGCCCCCGAAATGCAGTTAACAATAGTGGCTGGAGTCTCTATTTCCACGTTCCTTACAATAGAATCACCAATTACTAAGGCTCTTTCAACATGATTCTCAGTGGTTGTATAACTGAGTGGGGAGAATTGATTGGAAACAGGAACGAGAGAGTGGTGTCGCTTTGCTGAGCGAGTATTCTGCAGAGCCGTCGCTCAAACGCCCTGCTGCGGGGGCTCTACAGCCAGAACCAAAGTGTGCGTGTTGCTCGCTGTTCTACCCGCATCCGAAACAGTATCTACCGGCTTCTCTCTCACTGACCTCCACTAGCGTTCGGATGCGTCCCTAACCTTCTCCGTCAGCCTGACTAATTCCTTACATTTCACATGTAAACCCCTCACTGCTGACAGAAGAAGCTATAGTAAACATGTGGCATGCAATGCAGGAAGCAATAATATGAGCCCATGCCATGACTTACCGCAATTGTTTATTGTTGTTGTTGTTATGGTTGTTCTTGAGCGCCGAGGGTTTGAGATCAATGTGAATCCCTCACACAATTGTTTGCTGTAGTTGTGTTAGTTCCTGATCAGCAGATGTTTGAGACTGATGCAATAATCCATGTAAAACACAGAGGAGTAAACAAATGCACGCAGTCGAAATGCGAGATGTAGAAAAGTGCGGTAATATACACGCATATGAAACAGTAGAAAAGTGGGAAAAAAAACGAAGCACGCGGTAAAATGGCAAAGAATAAAATGATGAGTGTAGAGGAATAAGCAATGCTAAGCAGGCTAGCAAGCTACAAACAAACAGACTCGTGCAGCATGTTGTCTATCAATACAATCGTGTTAGAATTGTATTGATAGACTTTGTGTGTGTGTGTGGGGGGGGGGGTGGTGTTCAGGAATACCATTTGAAACCTGTCAAATTTTAGCCATTCCATTTGGAGACGCTAGTGGCACAGAAATTACACACTTCCACTTTAACTATGGTATGTACCTTTGTTTATGGGGGGATAAGGGAGAAGGCAACAAGACAGCAGGCTACCTGTTACTAGGCCATGTCTTGACACACGTGCACACGCACGCACATGCACAGCCATAACAGACACATCCAGCCCAACAGGAGGCTTCCATAATCCTGTCCCCAAATTTCACAGAAGTGTGATCCAATTCATCCTTAGCCATCTCTAATCTTGCCAAATTTCACAACATAACACTTTCAGATACACACCCACTCACATACACACTCAAACTCACTGTTTCCAGAGTAAAGCATCATTGAAAACAGGCTGCCAACACACACTGAGATCAAACAACCAACCCTTCACATTCCTGGCTCATATTCATACTCACACACTCGCTAAAATCTTGCGAGCCCCGTGAGGCCACGAGAAGACATGGAGACAGTACGCCTGGACTTGTGATTATCCAACATTCTCAGCACTTCTCACACACGCAATACAGTGAGCAGATTAAACTAAAGACAAAACGATTGCAAATAAAGACATGAAAATAAGACACAACGCAGAGTGCCCATGAGAAGGGACAGTATGATTACAGACAGGTAATTAAAAGGGTAAGATGAGGAGGAAGTGAAGGAGAGATTGAGAGAGGACAGATGGCATTCCACCGAGAGGACTACAGAGGGTAAGAGAGGAGGAGGGAGAGAAATGAGTAATTATGAGTTTCACAGCTTGATACAATTTCTAATTACTTCACAGCAACAATAGTATAAACAGGATCTGCCGATAGGCTGCTACAAAAGGCAAGACAGGTCAAAGACTGAGGTCTTTCGGCTCCGTTTTTAATTACAATATGGGTTTTTCAATGACAGATTCATAATGGAACAATTTGCCCAATAATGGAAATTGTCATTTACTCATTCACTGACCCCCATGTCATTCCAACCATGTATTTTTTCTTTCTTCAATGAAACACAAAAGGAGGCAGAATGTCCAAGTTTCTGTTTTCCATAAAAGGAAAGTGGTTGATGATTTCCTTGTTTAAAAAACCCCCAGATAAAACCAGCCTAAGGTCTTTGCTGGTTTGAGCTGATCTAGCAAGTCTCCCAAACTGGCCGAGCTGGTGATTATCCATTTTTGAATAGAACAAGTGCAAATGAGATTTGAGAGCTCCAGCACAGGGAAAGATTATCAGTGAGGACTTAATTTTTGGTCTGTTCCTCCCACAAAGCTATAATTTGGCTTCATATACCAAATAAGTCATTTGGACTACTGTTGATACTTTTACAGTGCTTTTTGGAAGCGCAAGTCACCCACCACTTTCATTGCATAGAAAAGATCATCATGAACATTCTGCCTAACATTTTATTTTATGTTTGGAACAACATGGGAGTGAAGGAATTTTCTTTTTGTTTTTTTTTTGTTTTTTTTTATTAACAATTTTTATTGATTCCATACAACAACTTATAACAGAAAATGGTTAATCAAATTATATAAAATTATAACCATCCCCCCCAAACAATACCCCCCCACCCCACATAAACACACACCCCAGTGGTCAAAAGTTAAATTGACAATGACACACAAACATTAAAAAAAAAATACTCCCCAAAAAACAATAAGGTTGTGTACACACATTTAAAACTACGCATCACTCTCCACTGCCCCTTCCCGAGAGCCTTTTGTAATGGCGAAATAGGGGCAAGAACTTCCTGTTCAATACAAAACCAGGGAGGGGCTCTCTCAGGTGGGAGCTACCAATAAGAGACCGAATGCATAATAATAAAAAAATATCTTGGGTAGGCCTAGCCCACCTTTGTCCATCGGCCTATGTAACTTACTGAAATGTAATCTGGGACGTTTACCATTCCAAATGAAGGACTTCGCTATGCTATCAAATTGCTTGAAATAAGAGAGGGGGGACATCTATAGGGAGAGATTGTAGCAGGTAGTTGAATTTTGGAATACAATTCATTTTAATAACATTATTAAATTAACTAAATCAGACAAATCTGCTGGCAATAAAATGCCCAAATACTTAATGCCCTGTTTGGGCCATTGAAAGGCGCCCGGCTGGAAAGCCGTTACTAGGCAGTACGCTGTCAGAGCCAAAGCTTCGGATTTTGACCAATTCACTCTGTATGGAGTGGTGGTGGTGTAGTGGACTAAAGCATTGAACTGGTAAGTGGAAGGTTGTTGGTTCAATCCCCACAGCCACCACCATTGTGTCCTTGAGTAAGGCACTTAACTCCAGGTTGCTCCAGGGGGATTGTCCCTGTAATCAGGGCACTGTAAGTCGCTTTGGATAAAAGCGTCAGCCAAATGCATAAATGTTATCCTGAGAATTTTGAAAAGGAATAAATAATTCTGTGGAGGCAAGGCATAGATCTAGTAGGGTCAGAGACAAATAATAGGAGTGAGGGATTTTTAAACTTTCTTGAATGTTTGGTTGTATTCTTGCTTGAAAGAGATGGAGAATGACAGCAGTAGAATAAGAAAAGAAAACGCCTTGAATCACTGAAGTTAAACAATGTTATGCAAATATCCTTGTCTTTTGCTTAGGATTAGCAGTGAAGACGATTTATGTTCACAAATCAACCTTAGCTGCTTCAGTTGCCTCACACACACACACACAAGGGGGTTATAACAGTGAGTGTTGACTGTGGGTCTGAAACCATGTCAAGGCTGTGATCCCCAAACTGTGCTTAAGTCACTCTGGGCAGAACAGCTGTCTCCATGGCAACAGCTGCCATAAAACAAAAAAGACATTAAAAGACCCTGCGAAATCAAAATGCTGCTTTTAGTCCATATCTATTAGCTTTAGGGTCATCTATATGCCAGTATACTTCTAAAGGTTGACAAAATTAATTTTGATATAAGCATTTAAATTCCGCAGTCTCGCTCTTCTGGCTAGAAAGACACAGTCAAGTCATGATGTCAAACTGTACTAGAGAAACTTTGACCAATCAAATGCGTTTTAGAACAAGAAGGCACCCGCCCCATTAACCTGCTCACCGCACATGGCTGTGTTCTCACCTGGGCAGGGCACTTCAAAGCGAGCACAATCCATGATGTAGGGTCTTTCCAAACAGAATGTCCGATAATAATCACTGTAAAAGAGAGTTGTGACTGACTGTTATCACCTTTCAGTCCCCTGAAGCCCTCAGAGTGGAGGGTAATTGTCTTTGAAGGGAATAGGGCATAGGGACTATCAGTTCTGATTGGACGCTCTCGCGGGAGTTAGACGCGATGAAAGTGCTTGGAGTTTATATTTAATGCAGTCGTTTAACAGAGGTTTCTTCGGATGTACATCACAAGTAAGTTTTCTTTGCTCTTTCTATTTAGCGTAGTGTGATTCAAAACATTGATATGTTGCAATGTTTTATTTGTTTGTTTACGATTCATCTTCATGACTTGCACAACAGCTCCTGCCTTGTCATTAGTGAAGTCCGTAATGTGCCGTTTTTGTTTGTAGCAGGGTCATTTTGATCACTGTTCGGATCTCAAGTCAGTGGAAAAGTGGCCAAACTAGGTTGAGATCGTTCCGTTTATGTACAGTTGTACTCTCTAACAGCACAGCTGCATGGTGGACAGCGAAATGTGTGTATGACTGTGCTTATTGGCTATTTAAAAGAAATGGCATGAGCTGTTCAACAAGTCCCACCCCAACTTCATGATTCAGTAGGAAATAAGTAAACAGTGTAAAGTGAGCTGTGATTTTCAAGGCACTTCACAGGGACTTTAAAACACAGGAGCTTTTTCTGTCATGTTAATGCCATTTAATTCCTCATCCTTGTGTCTGGCCAATCAAATACAGTTAGCTGTTACAGTAAGCACAACAATTGAAGCAGGAGAACAAAATGTGTGTGACACAATTGGTTGTAAATTTGACACAATTCTCACAAATTCATTGCTCTATGACAACATGGTTACCTATTTAAAGGAACGCTCCAAAGGCAATAAAATATGCGATTGAAGTGAATAGTGACAGAGTCTAACATTCTGCCGAACATCTTTTCTGTTCCATGAAAGACAGTCAGTCATGCGGGTTTGGAACAACATAAGGGTAAATCAATTATGAAAGAATTTTCATTTTATGGTTAAGTAACAGCATTTCAAATCATCCCTCAGTTTCTTAATAAACCAAAAATCATGGTTACAGTGAGGTACTTGTAATGGAAGAAAACAGGGCCATGAGCTTTGAGAGTTAAAAGACAGAAATGTGAAGCTTGTATTTTTGTTCAAGCACTTACAGTACAATAACGACAAATTACAAATGCTTCCTGTCATGGCATCAGCAATGAGAACTGAATAAAATTGACAATTGTGAGGGAGTGTGTCTGGCAACTATCATTGCTTGGAGTCATAAACACTGAGAGTCACTGAGGTCAGAGAAAAAGAAATTCAGAAAATTACAATGGCTTCAAAAGGTCAAATAGAACAACACAACCATATGTTTTATTACAAAGACATGCAGGAGACATCTTATAACTCTGTAGTATGTAGTTAATATTCTTAATGGCTACTGTTGGAAACACTGGTGAATGTCTGCTAAAGGTCAGTTCGAGTCAAGTCAAATCAAATCGTGTCTTTCCCCAAACATGAAGAACGGGCAACATTATCATACATAACATTTTCATTTTAGTGACATACAGCCCTAATGATTAAACATGAAGACGACAGGCCATTTAGTCTTCCACAGTGGCACGATACTCCTGCCACGCTTCAAAAAATTTAATTAGACAATTAAAAGAGCCAGGGAGAATTTTCTTTGACATTAAAAGATGGAGCCAAGAACGAGAGAACAGAGGAATACATCCCGCTGCTCTTAAGAGGATGAGGTCCCGTGAAAAGCTGCTCTACTCAGCAATAGGAAATGAGATTGAGAGGAGCTTCAACTGTCTGAGGGAACATGTCAAAAGCTCAAATGAGGTTTTAATGCTTCCGCTGTGAAATCTGCAAGCGTGGCCATCTTCTCCATTTCCCTCATCCATATGAAAGAACAGATGGAGGAGAGATTTCAGCTCACTCTTTCTCTCTTTATCCCTCTCCTGCTCTCTTTCAAGTTCCCTTGCTTCTTTCTCACACATACTTGTGTTTTCTTTTGGTTTCGCAGCAAGGGGCAAAATCCAAAATCCAAAATGGTGGATGAGGTGAGAGAAATGTTTACTACAAATAAACATTTTATTCAATTCTAAAAAGTAATGAAACTTCTGTGAAAATTCTTGCCTGTAAAGAATGATTACAGCACGAGCCAATATCATTCGAATGCGGGCTGTGGAGCATTTCATTGGTTTCAACCACTAAACGAGTATGCTCCTTCACTGAACCAGTTGAGTCAGTTGTTTGAAAACTGAAGAAGAGGAGACATCTCATTCATGAACAAACTGAATGTACTGCTTTACTCATTTGCAAATGAAACGAATGAATCACTCAGTCATCTCATCATGAACAAAGATCTGCTGACCGACTGAACGAGAGGAGGCATGCCGTTTGTTCAGTTCGGTCAATCGTGTTCAACAAGGAGAGAAAGGGGTGCAATGCACTAAGACAAGTTTATAGGCAAACAAAAAACATAATCCCCAATTTGTGAATGTGTCAAAAAGTTTGAAGACCAAACAGTTAAAATGACATGGATCTTGAATGGAACTGTTGTGCTTTGGTGCACAGTGTAACCTGGATTGGGCTTTTCCTGAACTTTTTCTGTCTTGGTCAAAATTAAGCCCAGCATTTGACAAAATATAGGAAAAATAAGAACTGCCATTTGTGGTGAAACGGTTATGGTGTTTAAACTATTTTTAAGTGTCTTTGAACATTTTTAGACATGCAAATTACATTTGTGTGGCTTTGTCATGCGTTTAAAGACTGACTAAAGCATAAGTCAATAGTATTCAAGTGTGGGCAGTGAAGGAGCATATTTTTGGCTTGATCCACTGAATGAATACAAGTTGGAATGAGTTGAGACGTCTCGTTTATTAACGAACTGAATGTACTGTTATAGTTGATCGTGAACGAACTGAATGAATCAGTTGTCTTGTTCGTGAAAGAAGGTCTGCTGACTGACTGACCGAACGAGCGGAGGCAGCATGTCGATCGTTCGTTCAGTTTGTCAATTTCGTTCAACAAGAAAAAGGGCTGGATGAATTATAAATAAATGTGTCTGATGACCACACATTGCAAGGACATGCGTATGTTATTGAAACTCAATTTTCTTTAGGCTAGAATTGTTATATATATATATATATATATATATATATATATATATATATATATATATATATATAGAGAGAGAGAGAGAGAGAGAGAGAGAGAGAGAGAGAGAGAGAGAGAGAGAGAGAGAGAGAGAGAGAGAGAGAGAGCTTAATAACAAATTGTACTCCGCAGTTTACAAAAAGATAGATATGCTTTGTTGTCATTTGTGGGGAAACACTTATGTTGCTTTAACTCTCTAAAGAGCTGAAATCTCTTAGTAGATTTGTAGACACAAACATTTCAATAAAGAATAATTTGACTTGTTCTAGTCGTGAATTAATAAAATGTAAAAGATGGTCATTTAGAACCATGTAATGGTGAAAAGGCGTAATGTGCCAGAATGGTCAATGAACGAATCAGTGAACGAATGTGAACAAATCTTTTTGGTAAACTGATTCAAAAGAATCGAGTCTCTGAGATGAATCAAAATCACAATTAACAGTAAGGGTTCTCATCTCATTTCAAGTCTAAGTACTGCAAGTATAATGCAAGTCTACATAATAACCTGCAGTTCATTCAGTGAGTAATCAGAGCCAGAACAATAATGGAGTGAGCTGTCGGACTGATTCAATCCATGATTCAGACCAATAACTCCAGTCTTCAATTCAGTCTGATTCCCCAATCAATGTAACAGATCCATTAAAAAGAACAGAATTATTAATCAATTGATTTTTTATTTTTTTAAACTATATGCTCAGTTTTTCTGTTGCATGCAATTAATGAGAACAACACTACAAAAAGTTTTAATGACTAATCTTCTCTCTCATTTTGAAGCACCCAGCCTTTTGTAACATTCATTTAACAAACTCACAGCTAAAATCTAAATATACAGTACATATTTTACAGTGGCACAGTACATATTTTACAGTGGCGCAGCACCGCTACAATAGACGCTGGCACACACGCACTACTACATATATCTATTGCTCACTCTCTCTCTCTCTCTCACACACACACACACACACACACACACAAATGCTAATGCATTCATATTCTCAAGAATGCTAATCAAATGACAGCAGAGTGACCAGAGGGGTTGAATGAATGGTGACAATGCTGTATTTTGACTCTGTGTCGGTTGAATCCAGTCAAAGAAAACATATACAGATAACACAGTGAATGAACCTTTTCAATGTGCCAGCTCTATTCTGAGCTGATTCCAGCATCTCTGAATAGAATTATGCATGTTTACTTAGAAACTCTATATCTAAAAATGGCTGTATTAAAAAAAAAGAAAGAAAAAAGTTAAATGTCTTCAGCACTTAGAATAATCGACCAAGTGCAACTGCAAGAACTTTGATGAAGAGCCAGGCACTTTATAAATAATGTGTAATAAATGTCATGTTTATTATTCATCAGACTGACACAAACTCTGCAAGGCAGGCATGTAATGGCACTCATACCCTCCAATAGAGAGAGGTGGTGTATGAATGTGAATGTACAAGCACACACACACACACACCCCAAGGCAAAATAAATTTCAAAAACTGCTCCCAATGAAATTCCGTGATTGTATTTCCAGTCTGTGTGATTAGGAGTTTGTTGGGTGAGGTGAACTTTTACTTTTTATTCTCAGATCAAAAAGTGAGGGAAAAAAAAAAAAATGGTTTAAAATCCAAACAAGCCACAATTTTTCTATATTATTCCTGAGAAACCAGCACAATCTTTTCCCAGTCTGAGAGTAATTAATCTTTCTCCTTAAAGACAGGCTTCAATAAACTCTTTTCAGAATTTATGATGACTCTTTCACTCATCTCCAGATGAGGATGCATGTGCAGTCTTGAGGTCAGTCCACCAGCACAGGCACATATCAATAGTCAGTCAATAAAGCTCCCTCTATATGTACAATCCAAAAATGGCCCTGAACTTTACATGTTAATAGGCTAAAACAGCATAGTCAATAATATTAAAGGTTAAGAACGGAGGAGAGGGCAAGAGGGAGTTTCAGACAGGAAATAAAGGGGAGGGATCAAAAATTCACCACCAAGTTCAGTCCACTCCATTATGGACCAAATAATTAGAGGGTATAAATCCCAAATAAACTGCAATTAAATAACATCTGTTTACATTCCTTGGTATTCCGTGATAGTGTGTTAATGTTTTTTCCAAACTGGGCAAAACATTACTCAGCAAATCTCTGAGAGGTGTCTTCAGAACTATTGCTTTAAATCACACATACTATAAGTGTGTTCTCAGGGGCATTTGATGAAGACACAACAAGAGGAGTCTGTCGAGAAATCACTCTGAGCTGTCAGCTTGAGAAAAGCTGGTTGTGTAAATGTCTTGCTAACGTCAGACTGATGGATCCACCAATGCTTACATGTGGTCCAAGAGAAAAATTCTGTGTAAAACAGCGAACAGGTGTTTCGTCATGCGGAGAACAATTTGCTTGGCTTTGGTTGGTGGCCATGGAGCTTCAGAAACGTTCCAAACTGTTTGTTTGTTTGCGGGTGCAGACAGTCCATATGGTGCTCAGACTGGCATGGAGAGATGTGCATGTACAGATGAAAGTGAGCCAGATAAACAACATATGAAAATTAACTCATCTAATGATGAAAAGAAATCTATGGCAAGTCACATATCTGCATGATGAAAAAAAAAAAACATTAACAGGTAAAGGCATATGTATAATTAGGGAATTTCATCCATTGATTAATTGAATTAGTGTATCGCAACAGAGATACAGGAGCTTTGTTCATCCTCTCAGGCAGATGTTGCAGTGTTTCAGTAACAGCTTGACTGCTGCAGCAATAACAGACCATTTTTTTGGTCTTTGGCATATGTCCATGCAAATGTTTGATGGCTGTTTTCAAGTGCTAGCCAGTCCAATGGCACAGCAGTGCTCCCTGCTGTCTATTTCAGCCTACTGCATCCCTAGGTTCAGCTGCAGACCTTTCTTTCAGATTCTAAATTTACACAGAGGCTGAGTAAGGAATGGTATACTACCCTTACTACCTCTGCCATATACTGTATATCTATGGCAAAAATAGTAAGAGCAGTAAGGTAGTATGCCATTTAGAACTTGGCCAGAGACATCTTTTCATTACTAAAATTGCTTAGCATGTTCTTGATGCAAATCTTTCAGCCCAATATTCTCTGACAACATTAAAGCTATACAAGATTTTTTGTTACAAATGAACAATTTCATTAAAGAGCAAATACACCAACACTCCCCCAATTCACTATGGTAAGCCTATAATAATTATTTATATTTTAGAGCTGTTGGGATGGATTTGGCAGGAAATTGCATACTTCCGTCATTTGTCCGTGCGCGTTTACGTCATATCCATAAATAAAGAAAAAAGGTCCGGAGCTGCTACAGCATGTGTATATGTGCGGTGATAGGTGTGGTAGTAGTTTGAAGCTGAAAGCTTGTACCCACAACACATGAGCAACATTGATCATGGATCATTCAATAAGGCAACCCTCCGGGGAATCATCCGTTTTCAAAATAAAGAAACCACGAACCATGAAGAGTCTGCAAGCAAAAAGTAAAGTGACAGAGCCCATGATAAAACACAAATCAATATCGGCTTGGCTTTTCAGAGGTGGCAACAACTCACAGATCTTAAAGAATTTAAAACCAACCCAGAGATGGAGTTTTTGCTGCTCGACAGATTATTTTATTGGATAGCTAGCCAGGTATCTCGCTTGGCACGGTAGTTCGTTAGATAGCGTTAACCACAGTATTGGGCCATTTTATTATGGTTTGTGGTACTGCAGTGCTTTATTTTCGAGGAAGGACAATGACATTTTTTTTTTTTTTTTTTACTTTATGCTGTTTTTTACAATGCCATTCTTTAAACCAGTTACTACCTTAGTCTATTTGCCTGCTAGCCAATTTATAATAGTTTTCACAGTTTGACTTCATCTGATATAACTAGCAATCATCATGTCTTATGACATCTTTGTAACGCTATTTATTTTAAAACGATTGTTTTCAATAAGTCAAAACATAAGCAGAAGATGTGCTACTTACCTGCTAATACGACATTTCGGATATCAGTCTTTTTCTTCCTTTCATTATTTATTTATTTATTTATTGAGGAGGGGGGGGTGAGTTTTGATAAGTTCATCACCTGTAACCATGGTTACATCAGTGGTACTCAAACCATCAGAGTTATCCACACAGAAGAGCAGAGCCGAAGCTCAACACACGTATTTACCAAAACAATGTGCGTCCGCAAGTAACTTGCAGTTTTATTCTTAAACCGCTAGAGGGCCAAATGTTACATAGTGTAGTTTTAAGAAGGCAAATATGAACTTGCTAATCAAAATGCTCTACATGTCTGTGATAGGCCTCTCTATTTTTCACATAAAGTGGCCCGTTTTTGGTCACTTAAGTCACACTTAATGCATGAATGTCATTAAACAACAAAATATCAAAAAAAGTGGCTTTCATTATATAGAAAAATGTCACAAGTGCACTTTCAAGCAAAAACAGTACTTAGGAGGCCTTATGTTGTAAAAAAAAAAAAACAAATACAGTTGTCAAAATTGAAAAAAGTATTTAGATACTTTCTAGTTGTCAAACTAAGTAGAACATGTCCACAGGAATGTGATGAAATACACCTGTGGTTATTCTGCTAGGACAACTGTGTAAACTTGAGGGGAACTAACTTTGATATTCACTAAAAACCAACTTAGGGCCAGTTGGTTAAATGTAAATGGCAAAAACGACTCAGAAAAGCCACTTGATTTTATTTTTTTCCCTTTCTAATGCAAAGACAGTCATACATTTTTTTTTACAGCTAAAGTGCCCAAACACAGTAGACACAGAACCTCTAAATGCCCCTTAAAACTCAGTACATGTCTTTGTTGTATTTGCATACAGATTTGAAAGAAAGCCATCTGTCACATGTGTTCATTTGTACCTGTCGGGCGAGGTTAACGGAGTCAGCAGTGAGTCTGTCTCTTAGGTGTGGGTCGAGTTGTGAGGCCGGGGCGATCTCCACCACCTTCTGGTGTCTCCTCTGGATGGAGCAGTCCCTCTCGTACAGGTGAATGACATTGCCGTATTTATCGCCTACACACAGTGGATCAGTCAGCTTACTGAACATTACACAGAAGTCTTAAACCATCTGGAACTGTAAACAAACCCATCTGCTTTTATTTCTCCAAAATATAATAACAAACAATAACATATCTGATCAATAAACACTATGCAAATTAGGAGGCACCAGAGCACTGCACCATTCTGTTCGCTGTCAAGAACAGTGTGCTCTATGCAAATATACAAATATGTTTTAATTATCTGCCAGACAATGTATTCATTTCCTGTGGAAATGTAATTTGCTGTTGGAGATTTTTGAGTGCTTTCCAGTGATGATGTTAGAGTGTTACACTGACAATTACTTGGCCTAGAAACAGCTTTGAATTATTTACTTACTTGAATTATATTTACAGTTCTTGAACACATACCAAGTATGGACTTACCTAGGATCTGCACCTCAATATGTCTGGGTTTCTCAATGAACTTCTCCACAAACAGAGCTCCATTGCCAAAGGCTGCCAGGGCCTCAGAGTACGCTCGCTGATAGTTCTCTTCCAGTTCCTAAGAGCACATACAGTATGAACACTGGGTCATCAAAAGAAACAATGTGAACTTTGTAAATTTTCCACTGAGGTAAAAGTCATTAGAAGATGTGTTAAAGTTACTGATCTGTTTTTTTTTTTTATTGTTATTATTATTATTATTATTTAGTAGATTGTTTGTATCTCTTTGATTTGATCACATCAGCAAGACAATTGACAATTATGGTAATTATTTATGGTCTAGAACAGGGGTGTCAAACTCGGTTCCTGGAGGGCCACAGTCCAGCAGAGTTTAGCTCCAACCCTATTTAAACACACCTGAAGCATCTAATCAAGGTCTTCAGGAGTGCTTGAAGATTACAAGGAGGCATTTTGGAGCAGGGCTGGAACTAAACTCTGCAGGGCTGCGGCCCTCCAGGAACTGAGTTTGACACCCCTGGTCTAGAAGATGGGCATATTTACAACGGACAATTTCAAAATTATATTTATATGCATATTTGGAGCTTGGTGAGTGTTCATTTTGGACTTTAAATGCCAGTATCTGTATAGCAAACAAGTTCAAAGTCCAATAACCTCACATCATCAAGAGTTCATTCAGGTCTGAAGTTTACATCATTTCAAACCTCAGAACAGTAAGATTTGTTGAACAAAGACTAAAAATGTTCTCCTTTGTATCATTTTACTCTTGAGCACCACTTACCTCATACTCCCTGACCACATGCATTCCACGGCCTCCTCCCCCATATGCCGCCTTGAAGATGATTGGGAAACCATAGGTGTTGGAGAACTCTTGAGCTTCCTGCAAACACGAGATGGGAGCATCTGTTCCAGGTACAACCGGCACACCTGCAGAGCAAAGATACAGGATGATCAAAGACAAAAAAAAATCCTACCAAAAAGTACCATGGTACTACCAAGGCTTTTGGATATGGAAATACCAAGTGCATCAGAGTATCATATAAATACCATGGTACATAAATATGGAAATCATTCAGTGCCATGTTAAATATCAAAGTATCACGGTATTGCTGGTATTACTGATACCATCACTGTAGTATTTGTAAGGGTAAAATGGTTCTTGCTACATAAAGCTAGCATTACAAATGAATATCCAGCACTGAGCATATGAAAACTCTTCAAATTGTACTCACTTTATATTTTAGCCATCTTAACTAAGTTAAGCATAGCTTGTAATGTGTGGATATAATCTAATGAGAGTAGAGTATGTTCCCCAAAGAAGATGAAAGATGCTTTACCTGAACTAAGGGCAATGGCACGGGCCTCAACTTTGTCCCCCATCTTGCGCACCACATCTGGAGTTGGGCCGATAAAACGTACGCCGGCGTCAGCACATGCCTGTGCAAAATCTGCTCTTTCTGACAGGAAGCCGTAGCCTGGGTGGATGGCATCCACATCATTCTCCTGCAAAGTACAAATTGTAAAATACGCTATATTTTGTAACAACTGATCCCTACAATCCCTCTTTAAATGTTTTGATATTATTACATTATCATTTGCTAGCATGCAGAGATAAAACAGACTGATGAATTGAATAACTCTGACAAATAGGCAGGAGATTTTGAGCTGTGTATCTACCACCAGCCGTAAATACCATTTTTGTTTGTTCTTACACATAGTGTAAGAATTGGTCAAATTTCATTTCTGTGGCAATCAACAACCGGTATTAGGATACAATCTTTGGAGGGCATTTTGACTTTTAGGGTGGGTAATATGTTCTCTTATCACCTGACTTGGGAGGGTCCCCCTTGGTTGTTTTTCCATCCAACTGGGGTGGGGGGGGGGGGGGTTGTTGTCACAGTGAAAATCCGGGGGGGACCTTTTGAGGATTTTTATGGCTAAATTACTATCCCTTCTTGGTAGAAGTCTCTGAATCATTCGTCACATAGCATAATTATGTGCAATTACTGCACTAAGCAGGAATGTTTGCAGTCAATCTGTCCTATCACTGTATTTTATTTTACAGGTCATCGGATCCTATTCTGCTGCTGTACTGTTTCACCACACAAACATTTTCAACAAAAGCCTCAGCTGTAAGGGAAATGTGATTACATTGCAGTTTTTGAACTCATGTACAACAACAAAAACAAACATTGAAAATTAAGCTACACAAAGATGTAACCTCACCTATTTTAGCATGCAGAACATTTTTGAACACCATCACCCGAGACAACCTCAGCCCTGTGTTTTTGTTTTTTTTTCATCCTTTCATGCAGTTTTACTAGTGTCAGTAATCCATACACTATTATGTCCTCACAATGGTTAGCTGTGACTACAGGTTTGCTATAGAACTACTTTCTGATTGTGGCGGACATGTACTGTACAGTTCAGTGGCAATTGCTTTAAGACTACACTGAAAGCACAGCTAAAATTTTAAGAAATATGGCAATGACAAGTTTAATAAATGTACAAATAATCTATAAATTATCATGCTATTCATTCAAGCAATGAAATCCACTATTTTTTCTACATGAATATGTCCATATACAGTAAGATTCAGTGGACACATGGCCCATACAGCCCCATTTGGAGACAATTAAAAGATAGATGTTCATTAGACAAGAGAATCTACACACAACATTTTGTGACCCACCCAGATGCTGATAATTGCAATATGAGAACATATTTGTTTCAGCTTTCATAATCACCTATTTTTGCATATTTTATTGCAAACACAGTTCTGAGTTCAGTTAATTAATTTCATTAAGAAATTTCACTGTTCATGTAGTAGTTTGGGCAGCTTTTGGGAGAAACATTGCAAACATCAAAAACAATAGTCTGTGCTTCCCCACATTCAGAACCATCCGCCACTGGTGTAGTTGTCAAAGAATCTCTGTTTATGCCTCTGGTCTGCATAGAACTGTTTGCCAGTTTTGGCAGATATAAAGGTATATTTACCTTTAGTATGGTATGGTTTGCAATTATTGGCAAATTCTTTGCTGTTGCCACAGGTTTGCAATAGTACCATTTGCCCAGTAGAGGCAATTTTACAATTTTTGCCAAAGGTTCTACAACAGCTTGTTGCAAACTGTTTTATTTGCTGCAATTTTGTTTCCATGTTTGCCGTAATTTTTAACCAAATTCACTACAAGTATGTTGCTATGTTTACTTTAATTTTACCACAAACTATCTACAAGTTTGATGCTGTAATTGGCACAACTTTGCCACATATTAACTACAAGTTTGTTGCTATAATTGCCAAAATTGTACCACATATTAACTACAAATTTGTTGCCATGTTTGCTGCAATTTTACCACAAATTAATTACAAGTTTGTCGCTTTGTTTGCCACAGTTTTGCCAAATATTATTAACTACAAGTTTGTCACTATGTTTGGTCCAATTTGACCAAAAATCTACTTTATGTTTGCCGCAAATTTACCAAAAATTAATTACATGTTTGTCGCTATGTTTGCCAAAATTGGCACATATTAACTACACGTTTGACACTACATTTTCCGCAATTTTACCAAAAATTAACAAATTTGTTGCCATGTTTACTGCAATTTTACCACAAATTAGAGTGATAGTTCACCCAAAAATGAAAATTCTCTCATCATTTACTCGCCCTCATGCCATCCCAGATGTGCATGACTTTCTTTCTTCAGGAGAACACAAATTAAGGTTTTTAGAAGAATATCTCAGCTCTGTGGGTCCATACAATGCAAGTGAATGGTGATCAGAACTTTGTAGCTCCAAAAATCACATTAAGGAAACATAGAAGTAATCCATAAGACTCCAGTAGTTAAATCCATACCTTCAGAAGCAATAAATTAAGTGTGGGTGAGAAACAGATCAAAATTTAAGTCCTTTTTTTAACTCTAAATCTCCACTTTCACTTTTACATCTGAAAGTCGCATCATATGTGGTGTCTGTTTAGTTTCACTTTCACATCTGAATGTGAAAGTTAAAGTGGAGATTTAGAGTTGCTATAAATCTTAGGTTCATACTTGCATTGTATGAACCTATCGAGCTGAAATATTCTTCTAAAAACCTTAATTTGTGTTCTGCTGAAGAAAGAAAATCATTCACATCTAGGACAGCATGAGGGTGAGTAAATAAGAACATTTTTATTTTTGAAATATCCCTTTAACTACAAGTTTGTTGCTATCTTTGCCGCAATCTTCCCAAATATTAAATGCAAGTTTATCGCAAATACATTTTGCAAGGATTCTACAGACACCCAGAAAAGAGGAGACTAGTTTGGGCATATCTTTAGGACAAAGGTATTATCTTTTGGCATTTGTTTACAAATGTTGTCAAGCAACATATAACTGGAGGCCAGTCTCTGACCTTATTTTCTTAGTTTCAAATCTAACAGCAGCATATTAATCATTTTTTTTAACATAGAATTCTGTTTGAGAAGCAAAGTTCTACCCTCACAACTTTTACTCAAAAGTATGCTTCAGTTCAAATCAGGATTTACAGAACCCATTCAGGAGCTAGGACATAGACCTCTGACCTTGGCCACTTTGATGATGTCTGGTATATGAAGGTAGGCTGCTACAGGTGACAGCCCCTTTCCAATGAGGTAAGCTTCATCTGCCTTTTGTCTGTGCATCTGGCCTGTGTCCTGCTCAGAGTAGACAGCCACTGTGCGAATCCCCAGCTCTGTGCATGCCCGAAACACCCGGATGGCAATCTCTCCTACAAAGAGCATTCATGCATTACTGTAGATGTCAAACAGCAAATCATGTTCTTGGCTGTGACATAACTAATACCATTTGGCTATTTAACATAATATATCCCACCTAAATATCTCACCCAAGCATATGTCAACACAGGATAGAAAACTGCGCTCGTTAAGCCATTTTATGGGGTCCTTAAAGTAGAAATATCAGCAACTGACAAGTAGTGCTACTGTGTTTCCCTGTAGATACAACTAATTGCATCCACGTAATTGTCCGAGACCAACAAGAGAGATGTAGGATGGCTCACCTCTGTTGGCCACCATGACCTTTTTGATGGGTTTGTAATCCAATGTCTGTGGTGCAGTGTGGGCAGAGCGGGTCACACACCACACCCTCCTGAGGGCCAACAGACCAATGGCAGAACGCATTCCTCCCAACTGTAGCAGCATCTAGAAAAACAGCAAAATCAAGTCAGTTATTACACAAAGGCAGAGGTTCATTCAGGTCATAGTGTTATGTTACTGTCATTTCTAGAGAAGTGATTAAAGGTTAACAGTAAATTTTTTACAGATTAAATACTTTCTCCTATCTCTTTTTAATGTGCAGAGACAACTGCAAAGTAAGATGTAGGTTGATTTCCCCCAAAAATGTCAACATTGTGGCTCTGTGGTGCTTTCAAAACATTGCATTGTTTGTTTTAGTGGTCAGACTGAGTTAGGGATGGGACTTTGTTTATCCCACCAATGGATGACTGGAAGACAGGGGAGTATTTGGGAAACCTTTTTGGAAACGGTTATTATTTTTGCAATTCAGTTTGGTGCCACTAGTGGCGCACTTCCTTGGCCCTCTTTTATGAAAATGCTGAGCTACTGCCTGTGGCAATAGTATGTCAACACTCAATGAGGTCAATGATGAGAATTCATAAGAAAACGCAGACCAATCCTTATGTACCACAAACACACTTGATGAAAGCTGTGAAATGGGACATCAAACAATTAAACTATCAACATGCATTAGGACAAGCAAGATATGACACTGGTTCAAAACAGCCAGTCTTTAAAAAAAGAAGTTGTAATTTAAGCATGTCCAAATACAAGGTTAAGTGCTCAGAGGGCCAAAAAGAACAGAACACACACTGTATAATCACATTGCGATCAGATTGTAAAGGCACATATGGGGCACCTGGATAAACAGCAGAACTGATTAAACTCAGTGGGAGAGCTGGGAAGGAGAAACATGGACACAGAACATTAAAATGCTACAACTCACATACTATGAGCATTTAGGAGACAAGGGTAAAAAAGTTGCCAATTTTATGATGTAAAAAAAGTTACAATTCTAAGGAAAGGTGTAAATCAGAAAATGAGTTGCACCTCCACACATTTCTCTAAAGTGACTTCAAATGAGGAAATTCACAAGATATTTATCATAAGAGACACAATATTAGTAGTGCCACAAAACAAAATCTCAATGGTAAACGAGTTCAAGAGAAGTCCAGAAGAGTGAGGGAAAATTGTATGGTTATGAACTAAGTCCTCACACATGAGTTAGCCTATGTCTTCAGCTGTTTTAATGTTGTGAAGATCAACTGGAGTTTGAAAACTCTTTCTGTGGTATTATTACTAACGAAAACTAAATGAAAACACTCATTTGAAACCTTTATGAAAACTTGTCAACACTGCTTCATTAAACATGACAATACCACTTGTAATAAAACTAGATGGCCCTGAGAAAATTAACTGCATTAAACATATTAAAATAACATCTGTTTACACTTGAACTCTGACACCCCTGAAAAACTTACACTTAAATTCAACCTAAACATACAGAAACAAAACTCAAACTAGAAAACACTGAACCAAGTAGCCTAACAGTGGGAAGAAAAAAAAAACCTCAATTGAAAATAAAGCTGAAAAAAAAAAAAAAAATCTATAGGGAAATAACCCTGGTTCCACCACAAAGGGGGTGCATCACAAAGTAAAATAGCTCACCAAGTTTTTACTTTCCACATACTGTTGGCCAATACTAGCCTGCAGACAAGGAGGGACTGATTCTACCCCCATTCGGTTGTCATATTATCACATCACCTGTGCTGACAGACATAATGCCAGGTCCACTGCTTAAACAGTTACCGGACAATAACCACCATTCCATGTGTGCACACACTTACATTCAAAGTGACTAAGTACTAACTACAAGGTACCGATGTGCCTTTCTCTATTCCTGGGGTTTTCAAACTGGACCCCACTAGGTCACTAATTCTGCAAAAAAAAAAAACAAGTGGAAAATTTTAATATTATTACCGTTTCATTCTAAAACCATGAGATTATTCAAAATTATTGTACACTATTGACAGCCATAGTTTTATTGACAGGCAACGGTAAGAGAAAAAAAAACAAAAGATGTATATTATATATATATATATATATATATACACACACACACACACACACACACTTCTTATTTACAAGAAATAAGGGTTGTAATTCTCTGTAAAGCTGCTTTGGAACGATAGTCATTGTGAAAAGCGCTTTACAGATACATTTGTGATTAATTATAAAAATGTGTCTCTCTGGGTTTAAACATTTAAAACATTTCCAGATAACATTTTAATACCTTATTTTGGCTTTAGTGTTAAATACAATGACATTATTATTACAATCAATCATTTAATTTTGCAAACAAGTTTTTTTTATATCACATTTACACATTTTTACAAGGGGGGTCCCTCGAAAGGGATCATCGTATTTGAGGGTCCTTGGCATCAAAAAGTTTGAAAACCCCTGCTCTAGTTTAGACTATAGGCCCTTTCCCACTGCAGTCCACATGCGCCCAGTAAACTGAAACCTGAAGACACAAGCTGCATCCTAAAACTGGAAACTGCCGCCTTCGGAGGCTGTATAAGGAGGTAGGATGTAATAATGTGCTTTTTAAACGGTTCAGAGACCAGTTTCCTTAAGAGTTCCATTCATCCAAAAACACTGTTGTTTAAACCATAACTGATTAGGCAGCTGCTCACATTGTCGGATGCAGCCACAGTTTGTGTAAGACAATCCTAACAAAAGTGTAGCTCCGATCCGGGCATCCTCCGTCAGTGTTGTTGATTTTGTTGTTGCTACCGAATCGTGCGTGCAATAACGGCAGAGGTAAAAAAAAAAAAAAAAAAAAAAAAGTAACGTCATTACAGGTGTTACTTTTGTGAGTGCGAATGCAAGAGGGGAAAAGTCTCCTCGGGTATGCCGTTTCTCTTAAGAGTTCTCATTTAGAAAGTTACTAAGGAAAAAGTACCAGGACTGTAAGTGGGAAAGAATGATAAAGCAGGAAGTTCAGCACAAACTACAGAAGTCAAATAATGATGAATGAAAAACAAGTAATAGAGACATAATGAATAGCAATTTGATCACATCGCAACCCATTTATTGATATAACATTGAACTATTTATTTAAAAAAAAAATAAGAATTTGAATAATCATGATTAAATCTCATTCACTTCACTGTAAAAAAATAATTAAAAAAAAATTAAAATCAATAAAAATTGTAAATTTTTTCCCTGTATTTCAAAATGACAGGAAAATGTTATTAAAATTACAAGAATAAACTATTTATCGAAATGTGTCATGTGACTTGACTTAAAAATCTGTATAAATGGAATACATTAAATATCTGTTTTTTTAACAGCTTTTAAATGACAGTTTTAACAAAACTAACCATAACAATAAAAGTATTCTTTATTGACAGCATATTTTCTCTAATTTTACAAAAAATTGCTTTTGTTATGGCAATATATCACTGTCAAATACATAAAATACTGTTAATAATACATTTAAAAATGTATAAATTGCAAGAAAACATATGACTAAAGAGAAATATTGTCATTTTGCATAACCACTATTTTACATATTGTGGTGGCGGGGGCATGGTCAAGCGTTCATCCAGAGAGAGAGAAAGTGGTAAGGGTGCACACACCTGAGCGCTATAATGTCTAACACCTGTTTCTGATTGCAGTAAGCACTGGGGAGAGCAATAAAAAGGGACCACACCAGAGACGAGGGAGAGAGAGCTACCCGTCTGAAAGACTATCTTGAGTTTAAGCTAAAGAGTACTCTGCTGAAAAGCCCCTTTGAGTAGTGTATTAAAGTTACACCTTTGAGTTGAAGCCCTAGTTTCCTGTGTCCTCCTTTCCCTCCCTTCCTTCCTTGAACGTTACACTGGTGCCGAAACCCGGGTAAATTGGAGGAAATACACCGGCATGGAGTCCTTGCAGTTGGCTGAAGTCATCAAGTTCCTCGCCAGTATGCACCATGCACAACATCAGGCCCTGCTTGAGCTACACCAGGACCAGGATTGCCGATTCCAGGAGGTGCTCCAAGCCAAAGCAGAGGATCCGGAGCCTACTACACCAGGAGAAAGTCCCGGCCGCGACCCCAGAACCAGCAGCCCCCATACCCCCGATTGCCCTCTTGAGGATGGGGGCAGATGATGATCCCGAGGCCTTCCTAGATCTCTTCGAGAGGATGGCCGAGATCTGGGGCTGGCCGCGTGCTCAGTGGGCAGGCAGACTCATCCCACTGTTGTCCGGGGAAGCTCAACTCGTGGTGCAACAACTAACAGCGGCAAATCTCCTGATGTATGATGATCTGAGGAAGACCATCCTACAGCGGGTCGGTCGCAGCCCTGAGCAATACCGACAACTCTTCTGGTCAATGAAGGTGGATGGGCGTGGCCGCCCGTTTGCCTTCACTCAACAGCTCCAGGACACCTGCCGGAAGTGGCTGCTGGTTGAGGAGCAGCTTATCCATCGTACTGGAAGGAACGGCAGAGTGGGTCCAGTGCCACCGCCCGGCGTCGCTGGAGGAGGCTGTCCAACTGGCGGAGGATCATATGTCAGTGTATCAGAGGGTGGAAGAGCCCCCCCCCTCTCTCTCTCTCTCTCTCTCTCGCCACCCCCACACTCTGTCCCTTCACTGCAGCCCATCCAAGTACCCTGGAGGCGTGGAAACCTGCCACCGAAGCCAGCTCCTCATTCACGGGAGTTTCTCTCGCCATCGGTGGCCTCAGTGTCTCGTGGCTCTCCCCCTCAGGTGGATGTACCCACCGACAAAGGTGCGGGTGTAATGCCTGGGCTGGCCTGCTGGAGTTGCGGGATCCAGGGCACTTCCGGGATCAATGCCCAGTGATGGAGCTGGGAACTGTGGTCTGGGTCCCCGACACTCCATGGGCTGCCCCTGATCAAGCTAGAGCATACAGAATACTGGTGAGTGTCAAGGAGTACACAGAATACCGGTTAGTGTCAGGGAGTACACATCAAGCCTTGGTGGATATGGGCTGTAACAAGACCACTATACACCAATGTTTGGTTCAAGACCAGGCTTTGGGCACAAGCAAAAGGGTGAGGTGTATGCATGGGGATATTTATAATTATCCTGTAATGACACTTGTTATTAAATTTCGGGGGAAAAAAGCATAGAGTGGAGGTGGCGGTTAGTTCCAGCCTCGCCCATCCACTAATTTTGGGAACTAATTGGCCAGAATTTAAAAAGTATTAAAGGGAATGTGTGTGGATGGGTCCTGCGAGAAAGTTGTTAGATGTGAAATGTGCGATACCTTGGCAGGGCAGGCAGAGCCGGGGCGGTCCTCCTCATCTCCATGTCAGGATGATGTAAGGGAGGGGGAGGCTTCGGCCCCTCCCATCTTTAGAGGACATTCCAAAAGGGATTTACCTCTAGAGCAGTTGAGAGACCAAACCCCTTAGGCATGCCCTTGACCAAGTTAAAGTTATTGATGGTCAACGAATCCAACCAAATGTCGCACTTTCATATCCATATTTTGCTATTATAAAAGCGGTTGTATCGTGTGACGCAGGATGCCATTGCACCCTCTTCTGTTAATCGAGGTCCCCTTCAAAAGAATTGGCATGGACCTCGTCGGGCCATTAGAGCGGACAATACACGGATATCGCTTTGTATTGTTCTGGTGGACTATGCAACGCGATATCCGGAAGCAGTGCCTCGGCGCAACTTCTCAGCACGTAGTGTTGCGGAGGCACTCTTCAGAATAATCTCCCGAGTGGGGATTCTGAAAGAAATCCTCACTGATCAAGGCACTACATTTATGTCATGAACACTATTTATGTCGCGAACTGTACGAATCATTGGGTATTAAATCAATTTGCACCAGTGTTTACCATCCACAAACAGATGGGTTGGTGGAATGATTGAATAAAAACCTGAAAAATATGATACGCAAGTTTGTGCACGAGGATGCTTGAAATTGGAATAAATGACTCGAACCACTGTTATTTGCAGTGCTAGGGGTCCCACAAGCCTCCACAGGGTTTTCCCCATTCGAACTGCTGGATGGGCGGTGGCCATGCGGCGTGCAAGACATCATACGGGAAACTAGGGAGGGACCTTCAAACAGTAAGAAATTCAATATGTTCTTGATCTTAGAGCAAAACTCCACACTTTGGGTCAACTAACACAAGAGAATTTGCTCCAAGCTCAGGAATGTCAAAGCCAACTGTATAACAGGGGTACTCGGCTATGGGAATTCGGGAGATAAAGTGCTCATTTTACTCCTCACATCGAGCTCTAAATTACAAGTGGCAAGGGTCCTTTGAGGTCATACCATGAGTGGGACACTCTGCCGGGTCGTACAAACCTCATCGAACAGGCACCTGGGGTAGTGGTACGTAGCTGTCCCTACCGACTGCCCGAGCACAAAAAGAAAATAGTTCGGGAAAAATTAGATGCAATGCTTGATATGGGAGTACTAGAGGAATCCCACAGCAACTGGTCCAGCCTGGTTGTTCTAGTTCCTAAGAGCGACATTGCTGTACAGTTCTGTGTGGATTATAGGAAAGTCAATGCAGTGTCTAAATTTGACACATACCCAATGCCTTGTATTGATGAGTTGCTCGATCGGTTGGGCACAGCTCGCTTTTATTCGACACTGGATTTGAAAAAGGGTTATTGGCAGATCCCCTTAATGGCAATATCCCATGGAAAAATGGCCTTCTCCACACCGTTTGGCTTACACCAATTTGTGACGCTTCCGTTCGGTTCGTTTGGGGCCCCGGCTACATTTCAGCGTCTCATGGACCGAGTCCTCAGACCACACTCTGCTTACGCCGCTGCCTATCTGGATGACATCATTATATACAGTAATGATTGGCAGCAGCACATGCAGCATCTGAGGGCTGTTCTGAGGTCACTGCGACGGGCGGGACTCATGGCAAACCCCAAGAAGTGCGCAGTTGGACAGGTGGAGGTACGGTATCTGGGGTTCCACTTGGGCCACAGGCAGGCGAGTCCCCAAATTGATAAAACTGTGATAATTGCGACCTGCCTGAGGCCCAAGACCAAAAAGGAGGCGAGACAGTTCCTGGGGCTGGCTGGCTATTATAGAAGGTTTGTGCCCAATTATTCGGACGTCACCAGCCCCACTGATTGATCTCACTAAAAAAGGGAGCTCCAGACCTGGTGTGTGCCTTTCCAAATCATGTCCAATCAACTGAATTTACCACAGGTGGACTCCAATCAAGTTGTAGAAACATCAAGGATGATCAGTGGAAACAGGATGCACCTGAGCTCAATTTTGAGTGTCATGGCAAAGGCTGTGAATACTTATGTACATGTGATTTTTTTCGTTTTTTTATTTTTAATAAATTTGCAAAGATTTCAAACAAACTTCATGTTGTCATTATGGGGTGTTGTTTGTAGAATTTTGAGGAAAATAATGAATTTAATCTATTTTGGAATAAGGCTGTAACCTAACAAAATGTGGAAAAAGTGAAGCGCTGTGAATACTTTCCAGATGCACTGTACTTCTGGTGAACTTGCTGAGATTCTCTCGATTTGTTACTTAAAGGTATTATGGACTTAGTTGTTTAATATTGTTCTGTGGTTCAACAGACCTTGATTTTACACAGAATAATTTGAGCCTGTCTCAAACTTAAAGGGATAGTTCACTCAAAAATTAAACCTCTCTCATTTACTGACCCTCATGTCATCCAAGATGGGTGACTTTTTTTCTCCTGTACACAAGATTTTTTTGAAGAATATCTCAGCTCTGCGGTCCATACAATGCAAGTGAAAGGATACCAAAATTTTAAAACTCCAAAAAGCACATAAAGGCAGCATAAAAGTAATTCATACATCTCCAGTGGTTTAATCCATGTCTTCAGAAGCTATATGATGGGTGTGAGTGAGAAAAAGATCAATATTTATGTCCTTTTTTTAATTATCGCTTCAGAAGATATATATTTAACCACTAGAGTCGTATAGATTAGTTCACCCAAAAATGAAAATTCTCTTATTTACTCACCCTCATGCCATCCCAGATGTGTATGACTTTCTTTCTGCTGCAGAACACAAATGAGGATTTTTAAAAAAATATTTCAGCTCTGTTGGTCCATTCAATTCAAGTGAATGATAGTTGATAAAAGCAATCCATTCAACTCAAGTGGTTTAATCAGTGTCTTCTGAGGTGATCCAGTTGGTTTTGGGTGAGAACAGATCAAAATAAAACCCCTTTTTCACTTTACATCTTGCCATTGCAATCTCCAAATATAATCATGATTTCAAGCTTGATTACACTTCCTGGTGCTTAATGCATTTGTACAGCGCTAGATGGTGCTATAGGAAGTGTAATCTAGCTTGAAATCATGATCGCAAAAGGAGATTTATAGTGAAAAATACATTATATTTTGGTTTATTCTCACCTATAATAAAACCAACTGGATCACTTCAAAATATAAAGACTTAACTACTGGAGTCATAAGGATTACCTTTTATGTTGACTATGTGCTTTTTGGAGCTTAGGTTTTGGTCCCCATTCACTTGCATTGAATTAACCTACAGAGCTGAGATATTCTTCTAAAAATCTTCATTTGTGTTCTGCAGAAGAAAGAAAGTCATAAATATCTGGGATGGCATGAGGGTGAGCAAATGATGAGAATTTTCATTTTGGGGAGAACTATCCTTTTAAAGATTTATAAAAAATAACAACAACAACAACAACCAAAGCTTTTGTCTTCCATGGCAGAAGTCATACAGGTCTGGAACAAGTGAGTAAATAATGACAATTTGTGTGAACTATTATTTTATCTAGGTGTGCATTTTAAAACAGATTTTAATAAATTGTTCATTAATTTTGCCACTTTTTTCCTATTCCTGCATTTCAGGGCTAAAGATTCAGAAGAGCCAAATGTTGGATATTCACCAGTTGCCCTGTTAACAGTGGTCAGTGAACTCACAGAATCTGCAATTCACTACAATCTGGTCAGAAATGTCATTGTTCTTGAAAGTCATCACCCACCTGCCCAGGCTTTTCAGATTTTTTTTTTACGTTTAGACTGATTTATGCATTGGATCTGAATTACCCAAAAGAGTTTAAGACAGGTGGCTTTATAAGGTTTTAACACTGAAGGATGTGCAACACTAATGCAGCTGTAGACAATTTATACTATCGCTGCCAAATTTATTTGTTTTTTCCAGTCTTGTGCCTCACGTTGTCAATAATTGTACCTTGTCTTTTTATATTAAATGTTTACTACATGCAGTTTGCTTATTTCTTTAAGTTGCAAAAATTTTCACATTTAAGGAAACTTCATAAAAAGAAAGAAAAAACAAGGCAGTTGCAAAAAAATGTAAGTAATACTACTAGCACATTTCAAGTCACCTAAAATTATATAGTTTAAGTTAACATGGCTTTAAAAAAAATAAGTTAATACAAAGCATATTGATGATTTCAAAAACATTTTAAGTTGTATAAATATATTAACTTTGTAGAACTTTAAATTTTTAGCTGTGGTTTATTAAAATAAACATTAGAAATGATATGTTGACTGGACCAAAATCATTTCTTTTAATTTAGTTTCTGAGAAAAACTAAGTTATGCATACTTGAGATTTAAGTTGATACTTTTAAAAGTAAAGGCAATCAGTTGTTAGTAGAACTTATACGGGTTTACAATGTTTTTAAACCCTCCAAAAATTGGCCCCATTTACTTCCATTGTAAGTGCCTCACTTAAAGAAAAGGAAGGACGAGTCAATAGTTTTGTGGTAATTAACACTGATACAAATGCTTTCGATTGAGCTCAACTTGTATTGAACCTGTATTCCCTTAAGCTTTGAATGTGGTACATACAATAGACTTCAGAACTTTTTTCCAATAAATGGATTAGTTTCATACCGTGTGCTGCCTCTGTAGTCTCGTTTGACAGTCAATGAAGAATGAGAAAATAGAATTGACATTTATAACTGGCATTATACCTAGTTCTAGTAACTTATCCTAATCGACTTCATCTAACGTGATATAAACATGTAGGCTAAACAAGACAAGAAGGCTTAAATGTAGGAGAACATAACTGATTCAAGTTAAACAAACACCATTCATTTAAGTTTGTTTTACATGTCCATTTTATTGGGTTTAAACTGATTCTGTTTTGTTAAGAGAATTTGTTTCAATCACATGATTGAATCATGTTCAGCAAAAGTATATAATGTTTTTATTTTTTTGTGTGTAATATGTTTAAATGTTCCATTGCAGGTTCATTCTGCTTTTATTATTATTTTAAATAGGTGTATGAATGTGTGTATGATTGTTTTGTGTTCCTTGCCACAGTCGCCTTCCGCTTGGTCACTGGGGTTATAAATACAATTATTATTTAATTACTTATTTTAAACACAATTCACAATTGTATTTTATCAAACTACACAATGATGACTAAGACATTATAGATATTACAGTTTCATTTTCTGTTAATGCATGATCTTCTGTAAAGCTGCTTTGAAACGATGTGTGTTATGAAAGGCGCTATATAAATAAAAATGACCTGACGACTTGACTTGATATCATGTTTTAATTCCTATTATGTTAAGGCAAAAAGGCCATAGTATTTTTTTCAGGGGTGGAAAACAAAAGCTGTTGTTCCCAGAGCAAAATATTTTAGAGATTGGTTTGTCAGAATTAAAAAATGATGAACCAGTGAAAAAAGCAACAAAATTGTTGTGAAAAATATGCTTCAGCATTTAAAGCTGTTGCTAAATGAGTTCTTGTAATATGCCGAACAAAAGAATTAGTATGTTGTTTTTGCAAATAATAATAAAGAAAGAAAGAATCAATGAGTGGTGGTGTATTTTTAATTAGTATTGTGAACTATTTTCCAAAATGTTGCTACAGGCAAGTTAATTCTATAGAATAAACTTTATGTAATATAGTTATTTTTTTTTTTTTTGGCAACTGCTGCAAAAATAAAATCATTGAAATGGTGAAAAAGTATTATGCAGACAAATCTTATCCTGCTTCAATAAGATAAGTAGTCTTTTGCAGTTTATATTTTTAAATGATGACAATGCAAAAAGTACAGTTAACCTACATTTAGAGAAAGAAATGCATTGATTTTGACAGTTTATTAATGTATTTGAATATATATATATATTTTTTTTTTTTTTTTGCAACACTTCTGACAGTTAATTTAAACCTGGGCTTTTGCAAAGTAAAATTAATGTTTTTTGTGTTTTATATATAAATGGTCTTACATTTACAGTATTTTTTTGGAATAACAATAGTAATTATACTTAAGCTTTATCATTCTTTTAAAGATAATGACTCCATTCTAACAATTAATATATGTTAAAAGTAAACGATTTCATGGAATTATAGGGAGATTTCTTGTAGAATTACAGTAATAGATGTTAATTATGGTAAAGCTAATTACAGTTTATCAATGTTTTTAATCAGACAGTACTTTTCTGTTTTTCAACAGACATTTTCCGGCAGCCCTGCTGCCAGAAAATAACCGTTTTTGTACACTTTTATTTTTTTACTGTTTTTTGTAAAAAGAATGTTTCCTACTCTGTACTCACATCACATGAAACATAACATTCATGTTTGCTTTTTTCCTAAAGACAGCATGTGTTTAATCAAAGCTAGTTGCATAGGAGGATATTGCAAAAATATGTGCTCAAAAAAGGTCGGGCCAATACAAAGGCAAGTTATTTGTGAATCATTTTTCCCCTCAGATGCAAGGGAACTGTAAATTCACACAAAAACTGTGTTGATTTCCTCAGTTTTCAAACACAAAACTCTAGAGCTACAGTGGTGGCCAAAAATATTGGCACCCTTGGTAAATAAGCAAAAAAAAAAAAAAAAATATCTGCATTGTTTATCCTTTTGATCTTTTATTAAAAAAATAAAAAAATAATAGTCTAACCTTTAATTGAAAACAATTGAAACAGGGGAAATCTCTCATTATTTAATAAATATTTTTCTCCAAAATGCATTGGCCATAATTATTGGCACTCTTTTATTCAGTACTTCTTGCAACCTCCCTTTGCCAAGATAACAGCTCTGAGTCTTCTCTTATAATGCCTAATGAGGTTGGAGAACACCTAGCAAGGGATCTGAGATCATTCCTCCATACAAAATCTTTTCAGATCCTTCAAATTCAGAGGTCAATGTTGGTGGACTCTCCTCTTCAGTTCACCCCACAAATTTTCTATGGGGTTCAGGTCAGGGGACTGGGATGGCCATGGCAGAACCTTGATTTTGTGGTCAGTGAACCATTTTTGTGTTGATTTTCATGTTTGTTTTGGATCATTGTCCTGCTGGAAGATCCAAACAGGGCCCAAGCTTTCTGGCAGAGGCAATCAGGTTTTGATTTTTGTCTGTGATGCCATGTATCCGAACAAGATGTCCAGGACCTCTGACAGAAAAACAGCACCACTACATTAAAGATCCAGCACCACATTTAACCGTGGGCACTGGGTACTTCATCTCTGTGTGCACGAAACCCATCTCTGGTGTTTGCTGCCAAAAAGCTCATTTTTGTTTCATCTGACCATAGAACCCTGCATTTGAAGTTCCAGTAGTGTCTGACAAACTGACACTTGAGTTTGTTGTTGGATGAGAGCAGAGGCTTTTTTCTTGAAACCCTCCCAAACAACTTGTGGTGATGTCTGATATATTGTTTTTTTTTTTTTTTGTTTTTTTTTTTAGACTTTCTGACCCCAAGCCCCAACTAATTTCTGCAATTCTCCAGCTGTGATCCTTGGAGATTCTTTGGCCACTTGAAACATCCTCCTCACTGTGCGTGGAGTCAATATAGACACGTGTCCTCTTCCAGGCCGATTCTTATGACCTCCAGTTGATTGGAAATTGAAAATTTTGCCCTGATGGTGGAAATGGGCATTTTCAATGCTTTGGCTATTTTCTTATAGCCAATTCCCATTTTGTGAAGCTCAACAACCTTTTGCCACACATCAGAACTTTATTCTTGAATGTAACCCATTTGAATTTGGCCTGTGTGTTACCTCATATGTGAAACCCCTGTGAAACAGGAAGTCATGGCTGAACAATTTCACATTCCTAGTCACCCAGGTGCATTAAAAAATTTAAAATATGAATGGGAATATACTTCAGATATATTTTACTCATAAGAATTTCTAGGGGTGCCAATAATTGTGGCCAACGTGTTTGAGAAAAATATTTATTTAATAATGAGATATTTCCCCACTTTCAATTGTTTTACTTCAGTTAAAGATTAGATTGTGAATTTTTTGAATGAAAAATCAAAAGGATAAACAATGCAGATTTTTTTCACAGTCTTCTTTGCTCATATTTACCAAGGGTGCCAATATTTTTGGCCACCACTGTAGAGCTGCAAAAGGGTATATTTAAAGTGTCCCATTTCACTCCAGATATTTTTCAGTTTCCCAGTCCGACAGGCCCTGTCTGTTCCTTACACACTGTCTTCTCCTGAACAAGGAACAACCCCCTGCCAAAATAAAAACATTACCATGACTGTGCCCTGACAGAGAGAGAACCTGAGACTGAAACATGAGCTCAGCAAAGGAGACTATCTGAACTTATTGTAACAAAATGAGCACATTTGTGTGAGGTTTTAGGATTATGTAGAGAGAATCTGGTGAAAGAGACAGGGCCAGAGATGACAATCTGCATGTGGAATCAGGCATGAAAAACAGCTGGGATGTGATTTAGCAGCAAGATTTTCATATGTTTCTGACAGTAAACTGGTGGTTTAGTAAACCATTTACAAAAAAAAAAAAAAAACCTATACAGGAGTATGATCATACAGCCAGTGGCCTTGGTCTATAAAAAATGGCTATGCTGAAAACTCAATAACTGCCCCATTCTTTATTTGACTTGTGCTGTGAGGAGGACACATCCATTTATTTGCATTTAGAGAACAAATTCAGATTGTTGTCTCTTAATGCAAACCCCCTATAAAAACCTCCTTCTCGGGACATTCCAATGATAAAGTACATCACAAACCATGTTTTCATCACAGAAATGAAAAGACAACAGGTCTAGAAATACAGAAATTCCTGACAAACAAATCTAGCTTAAAGGAATAGTTCACCCAAAAATGAAAAACCTCTCATTATTTACTCACCCTCATGATATCCCAAGTGTGTATGACTTTCTTTCTTCACCAGAACACATTTGAAGAAAAATAGAAAAATATCTCAGCTCAGTAGGTCCTTAAAATGCAAGTGAATGGAGATTTCTCTTTTGAAGCTCCAAAAATCAGACGGTCAGCATAAATGTCATCCATATGACTCCAGTGGTTAAATTAATGCCTTCTAAAGTGATGCGATCACGTTTTGTGCGAAAAAGATAAATATTTAAGTACTTTAACTATAAACCAAAGCTTCCGTTAGGGTTCAAGAGAGGGTGGAGCCCAAGTGGTCTCTCGTGTGACGTATTCATGTTGCAATGATACGGACGTAATCTCACGTTCTCCACTCAGTTGAGACATCAAGGATAAGCACACAAATGCACCATTATGAGTAAAGAAACAGAAATACAGATCTAAACCAAAACCAACAGTACAGCGTTCCTACTTCTCACTTGTAAACAGCGCTGCTCTTCCGGCTGCTACTCATGTGCCTCAGTTCTCACGTGTTTCAAATGCCAATGCGATTACGTCACATGCGCGTACCGCTGCCGACCGGAAGCATGATTTAAAGTAAAAATAAATAAATAAAAAGTACTTAAATATTTATCTTTTTCACACCAAAAGCGATCGTGTCACTTTAGAAGACATTCATTTAACAGCTGGAGTCGTATGGATGACGTTTATGCTGACTGTGATTTTTGGAGCTTCAATAAAGAAATCTCCATTTACTTGCATTTTAAGGACCTACAGAGCTAAAATATTTTTCTATTTTTCTTCAAATGTGTTCTGGTAAAGAAAGTCATACACACCTGGGATATCATGAGGGTGAGTAAATAATGAGAGGATTTTAATTTTTGGGTGAACTATCCGTTTAAGCACCAAGCAGAGCACAGAGGTCATTATGAAACAGGCTGAAAAAAAGGCAGCCTGCCATTTCTGCTACTTTAAGCACCTCACTAGTTGCCACCATGTAGCTGATGATGACTAAGAGTTGAAGTCAAAAGTTCACATACACCTTAACCAAATACATTAAAACTCACCATTTTTTTTCTCACAATTCCTGACATTTAATCGTAGACAACATACCCCGTCTTAGGTCAGTTAGGATCACTACTTTATTTTAATGTGAAATGTCAGAATAATAGTACAGAGAATTATTTATTTCAGCTTTTCTTTCTTTCATCACATTCCCCGTGGGTCAGATGTTTACATACACTTAGTATTTGGCAGCATTGCCTTTAAATTGTTTAACTTAGGGCAAATTTTTTAGGTAGCCTTTCACAAGCTTCTCACAATAAGTTGCTGGAATTTTGGCCCATTCCTCCAGACAGAACTGGTGTAACTGAGTCAGGTTTGTAGGCCTCCTTGCTCGCACACGCTTTTTCAGTTCTGCCCACAAATTTTCTATCAGACTGAGGTCAGGGCTTTGTGATGGCCACTCCAATACCTTGACTTGGTTGTCCTTAAGCCATTTTGCCACAACTTGAGGTATGCTTGTGGTCATTTTCCATTTGGAAGACCCATTTGCGACCGAGCTTTAACTTCCTGGCTGATGTCTTGAGATGTTGCTTCAATATATCCAAATAATTTTCCTTCCTCATGATGCCATCTATTTTGTGAAGTGCACCAGTCCCTCCTGCATCAAAGCACCCCCACAACATGATGCTGCCACCCCCATGCTTCACGGTTGGGATGGTGTTCTTTGGCTTGCAAGCCTCACCCTTTTTTCCTCCAAACATAACAATGGTCATTATGGCCAAACAGTTCAATACTTGTCTACCCATTTCCTCCAGCATCTTCACAAGGTCCTTTGCTGTTGTTGTGGGATTGATTTGCATTTTTTGCACCAAACTATGTTCATCTCTAGTAGACAGAATACTTCTTCCTGAGCGGTATGATACTTGCGTACTATTGTTTGTACAGATGAATGTGGTACCTTCAGGCATTTGGAAATTGCTCCCAAGGATGAACCAGACTTGTGGAGGTCCACAATTTTTTTTCTGAGGCCTTGACTGATTTCTTTTGATTTTCCCATGAAGTCAAACAAAGAGGCACTGAGTTTGAAGGTAGGCCTTAAAATACATCCACAGGTACACCTTCAATTGACTCCAATTAGCCTATCAGAAACTAATTGCCTAAAGGCTTGACATCATTTTCTGGAATTTTCCAAGCTGCTTTAAGGCACAGTTAACTTAGTGAATGTAAACTTCTGGCCCACTGGAATTGTGATATAGTCAATTAAAAGTGAAACAATCTGTCTGTAAACAATTGTTGAAAAAAAATTACTCATGTCATGCACCAAGTAGATGTCCTAAACGACTTGCCAAAACTATTGTTTGCTAATTTTAAATCTGTGGAGTGGTTAAAAAAATGAGTTTTAATGACTTCTACATAAGTGTATGTAAACTTCTGACTTCAACTGTAGATCCCATAATACAAGAGTCATCAGGTTTCTGGGGATGTTCATAAGTGTTATATTATCAGACACCTGCTGCTTTTTATTAGGCATGTTCGGTGTTACATTATTGTTAATATATGACTAAGCACAAAGATTTTACAACTTCAATTTGTATTGCAGCCACAGCAATATAAAAATCAGACATTACTGTGCCTAGCAACTGTACCACATTCATTGATAAATACAATTAAAATATGGCATATTTATCTTGAAAATGAGACAACATGGGTCTTCCCTCAACATGATCCTTTAATTCACTTCATGCATATGTTTAGGTAACCCAAGCAACTCTGATATGAAATAAAAATTGATTTTTTTATTTTTAAAAATGACGATTTTTTTTTCATCTTTATGTGATCGTATTTTTTCTAGCCATATAAATCACAGCTAGCCATTGATTTATGTCAAATAGACTAATTGAGTTCAATTCAATCATTTCCAAAAAACAAAAAATACATTTTTGATGGCATTATTGCCCCATGCCCGGGGAATTTTTGACCCTGGTCCTTAACATAAAGGCACAAACAAAAATATTTTGTGATTAAAGTAATAATGCTCAAAAAATATGGCAAAGAAAACACAAGCTCCTAAGAATTTACACATACTCAGGCTTAAGCGTTACATGTGTCTTGAGTGAACAATTAAAAAGTCAAAAAATAAATAAATATATATATATATATATATATATATATATATATATATATATATATATATATATATAAAATATAATATATATACACATACTGCAGAGAAGGAATCACGACCGACAAGTCTGACAAAAAAAACACCACAAACATTTAAACTATTTTGAGGGTTAAAGAGATATAGTTCACCCAAAAATGAAAATTCTGACAATATGGATTTTTCATCTATGGAACACAAAAGGAGATATTAGGCAGAATGTTAAGGACTGACTGCCTCAGTCATCATTCACTTTCATTGTGTGGAAAAAAAGATGCAATGAAAGTGAATGGTGACGGAGGCTAACATTCGGTCTAACATCTCATTTTCTAAACCATGGAAGAAAGTTATGCTGGTTTGGAATGACATGAGGGTGAGTAAATGATAACATCTTTATTTTTGGGGTGAGCTATCCCTTTAAGTCAGTGAAAAGTGCAATAAAAAAAAAAAAGCAGCTTGGCAAATTACAACCTTGGGATTTTAAAATAGTTTAAATATACGACATTAAACTATAAACTATTTTACCTTTAAACTGTTTTCAAGAATGATGCACATCTGGATTAACTAGTAAGTGTCCTAAACTTTGCTCTTAAAACCTAGTGAGCATTTTTGAGCACCATAGGGGCGTTCCAGGTCAGCACAGCTCAGCTGTCTCAGTCTTGAGACCCTTGTGGTGACTGACAGAAAGATGGACAGTGCAATAAACAGTTGCCAACATGAATATGTGAACATGAACTTGCTGCGCAATGAATGCCCAGCTTCAATTCACAGTTGCCGCATTGCCTTTAAATCGGACGTGCTACTACGATTGAAGGTTTTACTAGTGGTTAGTGATGTGGCAGCGAATAGTTTATCGGTCGAACAAGTGAGCCAAATTCATCAGATTGTACAGTTTGATACATTCATTTGGCACGTGGGTTTGCCAAATGAAAGCATGAGTGTGCAATGCCCTCTGGCATTCTGCACGACTACAAATACACATATTTTCTTTAACACGTTACATAAATATTTACTTCAGGAGCCACGATTGTTCGTTTACTGGTAAAATGCACTTAAGTTCATGCAGCTCCAATACAGCTCGTGTTTACCTGGACAGCAACTTACTGCTTCATTAGATATGATGCTAAGCTTACGACCGCAGTCTTGGCGTCTTGAAAAACATATACTCATCGAAACAATTGTTAAAAAGCAAAAGTACGGACTCACCTTTTTATTCTGGTCTCGCGACAGTTACAGTCTGGTTTCCAAGTCTGTTCATCCAAAAAAAAAAAAAAAAAAAAACGTTTGACGTGTAGTGCGCAACTTTCTGTGAATGTCAAAGTACGTCGCGAGCGTGGATACGTAGTGAAGTAATATGGTGCACCTGGCTCGTATTTGCCTATTTACCTCCCCAGACAGTGTTTTATCACTTGGTCCAGATCTCTGCAGGACGTTGAAATCGTTAAACCGTGAGCCAACGTGCTTCCAGAGTGCACGTGCTGAAGAACTGCAGTAATTTAAAACTCTCTGCGTCCTAAATTACTTGCACTCTTTTTTAGTATTGGCCCCGTTACAAAAATGTTTTTCTTGAATCAATACTCCACCTATCTGTATACTGTCAGACTATTGGTGTATGTTGTGAGACTGACATCCACCCCTACGCCTCATAGATATGATTGGTTGTCGCTGAAATTGGAAGTGGACTATTGGTTCTGCTTCATGTCAATCAAAAACACTCGCGTGACTGTTGGGAAAGCTATACAGTTCCTACGCTGTGTAGTCTTAAAGCCAAATTTGTAGGCGACGCAGAACTACACAGCAAACAGGATTACTGCTGATTTTCGTATTTGGACGCTTCCATCACCCCCACTACAATGATTTCTAATTTCACATGAAAATGTTTTTTACAAATTAAACTCAATCGGTAGAATTTGCGGCATGTTGATCTCACAAAAAAAATATTTCGACCTGTTCCTCCTTTTTGAAAAAAAAAAAAAGAAAAGAAAAAAAAAGAGGATACATTGAGGCACTTTCAATGGAAGTAAATGGGGCCAATTTTTTTGGAGGTTTAAAGGTAGAAATGTGAAGCTTGTGATTTCATAAAAGCATTTATATTAATTTTTCGGTTAAAACTTGTGTATTTTTTTAGCTGTAAAGTTGTTTATATAATCGTTTTTACAGTCGTTTTAGTGTTACATTGTCATGGCAACAGTTGTAAAATTGGAAAACACTTTAGCGAAAACATTAGTAATGGATTTTATCACACTAAAATCTTGTTAACACTCATATTGTTTGTCTTGTGGCTATACTTTTGAAAAAGTGAGTATTTTAACATTCAAAAATTGGCCCCCATTCACTTCCATTGTAAGTGCTTCACTGTAAACCAGATTTTTGCTTTTTTTTTTTTTTTTTTTTAAGTTGAAATAATTTTTTGTGGTAATCAACATTATGCCACAAATGCTGTCAATTTAGCTCACCTTGTATTGAACCCACAATATTTCCTTTAATAAGCTGGTCAACAGATATGCTATGAACATAGTGGCTTTTGATTTAACAGAATAGGTCTTTTAAAATGAGGACTAATATTGCCTTGAAATACAATAACAATGAACACAATATTATTCAATATATAATGCACAATATAATACACTTTGCTGTTGCTCTTAAACTATCTTTTATATAGGCCTAATAAATCCATGGAGGTTTACAGTTCAGGCAACAGCGTTATGAACAAAAAGCATTAATTTAGAAACAAAGGTCCAAGATGTTTATTTAGCAAGAAAACCAACAGAGTCCTGCAATGGAATGCATAACCTTTCATTTTTTCCTATATAACCTTGTGGGCAAAAGAATGAAGTGGGGAAAAAAAGAGAACCAGACAGTAAACTCAGATCTCAGAGAAAAAAAAAAACAAGAAAAAAAAAACAAAGGTCACAAAAAATAAATGAAGAACTGAGGCAGACGATGCAATACTACCAGCAATGCCATGTATGTGATTCTGCCATTAAGTGCTGCTTGTTTAACCTTGGTCTATGCATTTATTTATTTATTTTAAATAATGTTAAAGCGGCATATTTGCAGGTTTCATGGCAAACACATTCTAACTGGATGACAAGCACTGTGCATCATCCCGAGAGCCAACACTGTGCGTCGTAACAACTCTAGTACCATGGAACAGGAGAATGTGCCATTGTTTTTATGAGAAATTAGTCTATAGGATAATAAAATGCAGGTGCTTTGATGTGTACAAATATATCAAACATCCTGCAGGAAGAATCAGCACACAATTTAAATTTAAGATTTTTTTTCTCAAGACAGAAATGGTCTACTTATGGGATAGGACATCAAGTGCAGCATCAAAATGTAAGACCATATTTTATGGTGAAAACTATTCTACATCTTCAGTACAAACTCCACACAGACATAACTCAAACCAAACATTAAACCTCTCTATACCAGTCTAGAACAAATAGGTGGTGTTTGCTTTGGGCTTGTGAAACTTGTGAGGAAAATGTAAGCTGAAAGACAGATCAAAGCCTTTCCACCACTATCATTCTACTAATACAAAAGGGGCAAAACAAGTAAACCGATTAACTGAAATAATTGGTCCCCAACTAACCATATCTGGATTATTCTACGCAGCTTTGTATAATTGACTTTTTTCTCTTACATATTAGTTATGCGGTCCATAAAGAACAAGCCCTATTTACCAAAACGTAAACTGAACTGCCCAGCTCCACTTACATCCTACTACAAGCACTCATTCAGACACACAGATCTACACTTACAACACATTCACACTATGACATGGAAGTTTGAGCCATTGTGTTACATATAGCCCCTGATTATCCATTAATGGTTATTCACCATACAGTTCTAAGATCACTGAGCAGGTTGCATGAGAAACATGCAGTTAAAGGAGAACTAGCAAGTTAGAAAAAATTAGGCAAGCTGGAAAAGAACAAAATAAAAAACACAGAAACATGCAAAACAAAGCATGCATTGCTCTTGTCCATATAGTATGTCACACAATCTTTAAAATGTTGATACATGTGTTACACTGTTGTTATCACCAATATATATGCAAGATTTAAATTTGTTGTGCATGTAAATATTTTCTTTCAAAGAAAACCAGACAATGTAGGTCAATAAAATGAGGGGAGATGCAGTCAATAATGTTTAAAAAAAAAACAAGCAGAGTCGAGGGTTAAGCAAACTAAGGAAAAGTGGAGGAGAGTGAATTTAAATGCAGAGTAAGAGATTGGTTGTGAATGCTTGTTGAAGGTTGACAGTGAGAGTGCTGCCCACTGTTTGGTCTGTTGTGCTCCTTTTGGTTTCCAGTTTTACTTTGCCGTCATCATCTGGACAAACTCTGTAAAATAAAAAAAATAATAATGAGGTAACCATGCATTTCTTTACAAACTGCTTTAATGTATAAATTCTGTATGGTACAAAATGCATGTGCCCCCAAAATAAGCCTTCATGTTTACTTTTAACCTGAAAACAACTAATAAAAACCTCCCAAACCATAAGCTTGGTGTTCAAACAGCCAGCATGCACAGCTTAATGTATATAAAAAATAAAGACCACTAGATTTACTGTACATGGCATTAACATGTGAAAATACCTTCATAGTTGACTTGACCATCACCATCAATATCTGCCTCTCGGATCATCTCATCCACCTCCTCGTCTGTGAGCTTCTCCCCCAGATTTGTCATGACGTGACGCAGCTCTGCTGCACTAATATAGCCGTTTCCATCCTGTAAAGCATTAGTCACTGGGTAAGAAAAACTGTCTACATTTTTCTGTAAAAATACTACTGCAAAAATGCAGTTTGCATACAAAGAAAACCCCATTTCAACCTTGTCAAAAACTCTGAAAGCTTCTCTGATCTCCTCCTCGCTATCTGTGTCCTTCATTTTCCTGGCCATCATAGTAAGGAATTCTGGGAAATCAATCGTTCCATTGCCTGAGGGGGGATAAAAAAGATAACAGATTCAGTAACAAAGCTGTGGCATTCTTAAATGTGTTATGCTTGTGGAAGGACTTCCTCACCATCAGCATCAACTTCATTTATCATATCTTGCAGCTCTGCCTCTGTAGGGTTCTGGCCCAAAGACCGCATAACGGTACCCAACTCTTTAGTTGTGATGGTGCCATCACCGTCCTTATCAAACAGTGAGAACGCCTCCTTGAATTCTTAAAACAAACACACACACACACACACAATGGATTAAAATATTTAAAAAAAATTACACATGGGAAGGAATCATGAATTAATCAAGATGCTGGTTTAACGAGAAGTAAAAGCTCATCTTACATACCTGCAATCTGTTCCTCTGTTAGCTGATCAGCCTATGAGTGGAAGGGAGGGAACACAAAAAGAAAACAGTATAAAAGCATTAGCAATCACTAAGCATATGCAAACACCACTGATTTATTTTCAAGTGTTTTATGACAGTCTAAATCTATACCTCATTTATTGCTTATTAAAATGAATGGAGCATGTTTAACACTTGATAAGTTGTGTTTCGCAACTTTGATGATGTCATTCACGGCTACAACGCCCAACTCAGGGCTCTTTATGAATTAGCAAATCAGTCACAGAAAAACTGCGCTGTTGTATATTTTACATTTGTCAACATCGTCTGTGTATATATATATATATATTAATTTACCGCTATTGTGTTTTCATTTGAAAGCCAAATGAATGTGTTACAGCGTGCGCTAAGAACTACACGCAGGTTGTGACCACACCGATCACATTTTAGAAAAGGTCTATTTTTGCACATTGGAGGGTTTGTGTTCTCTCCGTATTCTCTCATGTAAATAAAGGTGATATGTACGTGTATCCTCGATGGTTATCAAGCCGCTGACTGCTAACGCCGACATGAGGCGAGCTAGCAACATGGAATCAGTAAGGGGCGAGCTAGTATAACGCATTTTACCCCGTAAAAACACCCTGCAGATCAGGAATCTGCAAAACATCACACGTTAAAGCTGTTTATTATGCATTAAGAAGGAGGGGAATGGAGTGTAACCCGGTGTTTAAGGAACGTTAGCCCGGGAGCTCGCGCGCTCTTTCAATGAACTGACAGTTAGCTCGCGAGAAGCTAAGCTAACATTAGCCCATTCAGACCAATCCAAGTGACGCTCAAGCCATTTTTTGTTACAACGTAACACTTCACCTTTTAAGATTGTAAATGCTTACTTACCATTGTATTTGAGTGTAATCTTTACGTAGAGAAAATAAATGTGAAACCCAAACGTTTGCTTTGCACTCGTGCGATTGTCAAGCACTTCTTTCACTTTCTGCTGCTGTGCGCCCAAACTTGAAGATTACTGCGCCTCGGTGCTTCGGTCCAAAGTGGGACGTCGCACTCCTTGACAACAAAGAGGTTTCTATGGTCTCCTTACGCCGAGTAGCCTAAACGAATTAAATCGAAACCGCTGAGTGAAACGGACCCGTTTTCGTTTATAAAACCTCTATATCTCAATTTCCTATATGTCAGTTGTAAATTATTATTTTAGTATGATCAGTTTTAAAACCCAATAGCATACAGCGGTTGCTTTCCAGTTTGAATGGATGCTCCGGTGAGTTCATGTATAGAAATCTGATGGCACTTGTCAGCTGACCTAGGAAGTGTTATTTGATTGGTTTTCAGCCACCTGCAATGCGTCAGGGAGTCCTCGAAGAGAGAAGTTTTTAAAGAGACAGAAGCAGCGAGTTGACAAGTGCAGACAGTGCTGCAGATGCCATAAACTCTGGCATGTCAGAGCACAGATTCATCTTGTGAGATGTGTCTGTGACCATTATGCCGTTTTAATGGTTTTAAAGACTTTGATTTTGAAATGCACAAGTGAACAAAGTAATGTTTCTAATCTTTTAAAAAAAAACTAAGAAGCCACTGTGGTGCATAGCCTAAAAGTTGAGTTCTTGGTCAGGTTTATGGTCCCGAATGAGAAATTGACCTAGAAAAGTTCTGAAGTTGTAAAACGGTACAGGACATAGCCAGGAAATACTTATTAGTCAGTAATATGTATCAAAATGTGTATGTTGAATCAACATCCCTGTATCCTTGGGTTTAAACTGTTCAAATGATATCATTCATTAAAAGAGCTGAAGGGCTTTTGTTTCTTGTGATGGTTTGCATGTAATGACAATGTTAGATTTGCTTTTGTGAGAGCTTATATACATGAGACAATTTCCACAACATTCTCTCAGTAGGTGTCCATATATCTTTAATGTGTTAAAATAGCTAGGTGAGACCGAGCTCTCCATAAGCATAATGATTTGTTCTAAATAAAGACCCATTATTAGAGACTCCTGATTTTATACTATACTAGAGACAATGCGAGCTGCTCCATTTTATGGCAGCAGATTTTAATAATTCAACCATGTCTCCATTACAACTCATTATGTTGGCAACACTTACTTAAATACAAGAGAGAATCCCACCTGAGTGAATACAGTGACAGGACAAACAATGATAATCTGCTCCACTTAGTTTATTGTCCACAGCTTTCATTTTCATGCATTTTTTTTTCTCAGGACACAAAAGAAACAGCCATTTACCGTTTTCTCTATGGAATTTGAACGGTTATCATTTTTTTTTCTTTTTTTTTGTGCAGTAACATCACACCTTAAAACTAAAATAAAACCCCAAACATGTTTTCCTATGGAATGTATTCCAAGTAACAGCAAAATAAAACTACCTTCTTTACCTCAATTTAGTAGTCAAGTAGCACATATGATGCATGTTAAAAAAAATAAAATAAAAGCACAACCTAATACTGTCTGCCAGTGTATGTGTAAAAAAAAAAAAACAATATTGTAACAGGGTGCCCTATCAAACATTTTTTATCCATATAAATATATACTCACACACCAACTTCAAGTTAACAACTTGTCTTTAGGCTGTGTAAGGAAACTTCAGCATTACACCCTGTTCTGGCTCCAACTCTAGCGCTGCCAGGTTAAGTATATCACCAGCAGCCATCTTATTGGTAGTACTGAACACTACTGTAACTTTCTCAGGAAGCTCAGCGTGCTGCAGCGGAAGAGTGACCGTGTCATTCGAGTGCCAGTTGAGTGCAATCAGGTAGCGTTCATTTTGGTCCCACCTACGCACATAGGCCAAGGCAGAGGTTGAGTTGAACAGAGGCAAGTATTCTCCATGCTGCAGAGAGCGCTCTTTCATTCTTTTTTCGCTCACGGCCTTGAAGAACACACGGAAAGAGCCCATTTCCTCCAGCTCGCTCTGCAACACACAACATGACAGACAATGAAAATGTGTCTTGGACAGCTGCTTTGTAACAGGAGCAAACATTACAAAGTGTGATTCTGGAGATTCAGCACTGTACGCAGAATGTTCCTTACCTTTGAAGTCTCATTTATCTCTTGCGACAAGAAGTCCCACACCATTGTCGGGTTTTTGGTGGACTAAATGGAAGACACAAGATTTTACGATCTGCACTTTTGAAAACAACTGGGTCAGCCTGACTACCCTTGATAAAAACCTTTAAGTTTTCTTACCCCATCTTGCAGTCCAATCTCATCCCCATAATTAAACACTGGTGTGCCAGGCAGGGTGAGCAGCAGCAGCTGGTACAACTTGACATGGGCAAGCCCCACTAGTGAGGCCAGGTGTCCAGTGATGCGTCCACCTATGTTCCAAGCCAGCTGGGACTGATTGTGAGTGGAATACATGCGATCAACAGTGTGGGCAATTTCCAGAGCAGATTTGGACCTTAGAGCACCAGAGAGGAGTAGGTCCACACCAGTGCTGTTCAACACCGCAGCTATGTCATCAGGAGAGGACTGATCTGTAACGCCAATTAAGGCCCTAGAGGGTAAACAATTATATAATAACAAATTATTTAAATCAAGTGTTACATTTAATTAAGAGTCACATTTAAGAATTCGAGAGCTACTTGGTTGGCAACACAACTTATTTCAGTCTATGAACGTTGCTCCCAAATGCCACAAGGTGGCTCCTTTGCCTCACAAGAAGATCAACCTATGCATCCATTTACTCAGTATTCATGGAAATCCAAGCATGAAAATTGAAGACGGTCAAGTGCTCACTTTTTCGTTTCTCCCTCAGTCTGATTGTGGATAATGACTTCGACATCACTCCAAAGAGATGGCTCTTCAGCGGAAACCTTTTCAACACCGTAGAAGAGAAATCCATCCACACCTTCCTTTAGCCAGTGCATCAGAGCAGGCTACCAAAGACAATGATCACAGTTATTATTCTGCAAATTAAAGTAGACAAATTGGTTTAAAGTGACAATTTTTTGGGGCCAAGAAATCCCCATCAGTCAACCTCATACCTTAAGTTCCACCACCACAGTGTTGATAGCTTCCTTTGTGAACCAAGGCTCTGATCCCTTATAGTTGGGGGTCAGGTCCAAAACCACATATATACCTTAGAGCAAACATAAAAAAACAAGCAGGATCATAAGTATTAGCTGCTTTCCATTGAACTCCTGCAATACATAATGGAAAATATTATGGATGCCACCTTGATTAACATGTGATTGAAATAATTAAACTGATAAGGTTTTACATGGAAGATCGGTACAAAACTATTATGTTAGAAAGGCCTTTTAGTTTAAAATACTCAAGACACAGTAGATAATGAATACATATTTAGTGCAAACTACAGCTCACCCCTCTTGTGTGCAGCCTGAATGACTTTTTTAAATTCCTCCAAAGTACCAGCCTTTGTAGAAATCTCATCCAACTTCAGATCTTTAGGTTCGTCAGCAGTGGACACATGGACAGGGCCTATGACCAGACCCTTCATTTTCAACTCATCCATCTTCTCAATCTTATTTGCCAGACCTGAGTAAACGCAGTCAAATTAAGTTAAATGCACAATTTACCATGAATAGAAGCAAAATAAATAAATAAACAAATAAATATGCAGGGTTTTAAAAAGAACATATCCATGTTTATCTGTATCAATATTATCTGGACATTAATTTTATTTGGGCACACCTCACATCCTTCATTAAAAGACACAAAATAAGAGTTGTAACCACCTCCCCATAATTCCCTTAATATCCCTGAGCTCAGCAAGCACAGGACAATGTTCACATAAAAGCGGATGGAGGAAACCAGATTGTCTATTCAACAACACAGGAACTGAGCAATGTGAAAAGTTTGCTTGAAAGTGTTCAGAGTCTGACCCATAAAAAGCTACATGTGCCACTTATTTCAGTCTTGCACATATAATATAATCCGTGAACTGACTCATCCCTGAAATCTATTAATAACCCCTCCTTCTCGCAACATCTATTTTAGTTGCTTTGATGCAGGCCATGTCTTTACCTAAAAGGCCTGGAGACTCTGTGAATGCGTTAACATCTCCAATCTGATACAGAGGTCCATAGTTCCACCAGTTCATCTCAGGGATTGGCTTGCAGCGAGGAGCTTGAACAATGATGGCAATGGCACCAGCCAGCATGCCAAGCCAACCGAGCCAGAACAGAATCAGAAGTGCCCAACGTACTCTAACCCACCTATTCAAGAGGGGGTAAAGCAAGCAGGAAAGTTATTAGAGTGCTAAATTGCAGAGTTCTGTCTCTGTATTACCAAAAAACAAACGGTTTAATAATAGTGGGCGCATTTTCATACCCTGGTGTTCCTGCAACTTGCAAGAGCTCTTCTTTGGATAGGCCAGTGAACTTGGTCTCCTCATCTGGAATCTTCACTTTCACGATTCCGTTCTTCTCAGTCACAGGTGAGATGGCATCGTTATTTCCAGACTCTCCCACTGTCATGGGTTGCTTCTCCTGGTCCACCTCGTTGAGCTCCACGTCTTTCATGTCCACTTCAGTATCGTTGCTCATTTTCTTTGTTTCTGGCGTTCTCCTTCCAACTGGAAACCAAAAGGAAGAAGTACGTCATTGTGTCGTCACGGAACACGAGACTGACTTGCAGAAACAGATACGACAACATTAGCCATGCACGCGGCCAGGCAACAAGCGCTGAACGTTGCGTCACTACATCAAGTCGTTAACATGTAGAAAAACGAATTATACTTGAAAACAATGTTTGGCTTTATTTTCATCACAATAACAAAGATGCTAATCTTTCTTTTTATTGTATATGTTATTTATGGACGATTCTTTATACATAAGTTGAAATGGTAAGAAAATAAAGCCAATATTAACGTATTTTTGATAGAGTTACAAGGATATTACAACATGATTAAATTATGCAAAAACAGCAAAGCAAAAAGATTTGTAAAAATCTTTAATTTATATAATTTAACAATTATTTTTGTGTCTTGAAACTCCTGTTTGTATTGTTTTTATTTTTGTTCTTTTTTCTTGTACATTTGTTTCTACTATCAATACTAATGTTGCAACATGTTTAACTTGCCTATTGTTTAAATAATACAAATTAATAATTATAATAATAATAATAAAAAAAATCGTTAACGCCGACATGGCGACTAAAAAAAGGCGTTGTGACTTGTACTTATAGCTCAATTGACACAAATACAAAGGAATTTTTACCTTTTAAAAAGATTTAAAGGTTAAATTGTTTAAATATAGATTAAACTTTCAGTGCCCGTAGACACTGCAAACATATGCCGGTTGATGCCAGATCCACTGGACTAACCCCATCGCATCCATTCAAACAACAAAATTATTACAAGATTGTGGTTCTAAATAAAACATTATAACACTCATTATATCAAACTGTCTGTTCAAATACAATTCAATTCAAATCTTGTCAAAAGCACCTCAGTGGATGTAAACGGTAACACGACAACCAGCAAACCGGATCGGTCTAGTTCTGTCAAGCGCTTGCGTGTTCAATGAATCATTCAACCTCACTTAACACCGGTTAACGAACTAGACCATTTTAAACGAGAAACAATCCTACATTAATTAATGTTTTTAAAATGGAGGTAACTTGTGAGTAAAAATAAATATGCATTGTGTTACTGGCAAATATCGAGGACAATGACAAATGTAAACACTGTAAAATGTATCTGATATAAATCTAATCTTACCAAATGTATTGGAATAATAAGGGGATCTTCGTTCAGATTATTTCAGGAAGTTAAAAAAAAAAAAAAATCCACTGCTTTGTTCTTGGGTAAAACTCGTGTCTGTAATTTACAATAATGCCCAAAGCTTTATACTGCTCGAGAAGCCCGGAGTCGCGTATTTGATTAGCTCCGCCCACAGTTAAGGAGAACCACAAGGATGTATGCCTGCGGTTAAACTGTACTGCCACAAATATGATTAGGAAAAAAATAAATAAATAATATATATATATATGATCAGAGTGCATCTTAGAAAACAATCCTGGATCAGTTAATTACATCTTTTGCAGTTAAACTACATTTCCTCCCCCCTGATTTTCATAAATGTTGTATGATATGTAGGTTGTTTTATAACCGTGACCTAGAGAAAACAAACAGAAGAATTCAATTTCAACCATTTTTATCTTCTTGTTAATTCTGCAGTTGCACGTTTGCCTGAATTCCCCCATTTTCATATCTGAAACCAGACAATCCAGTTTTGTGGCATTTGTGAGAGTCCACCTTAAAAGGGTCTAATTTCTCTCTTATTCTTCCTCCTACTTGCTGTTTTAATAACTGTGCCAGACCTTAACAAACAAGTTTGGGGGTTGAGGGAATTGAGTTCCTTTCCTAGAAGTACGAGCTTGATAAACCGCATAACACACATAAGAACAGGTCAAATGTAAATACCAATCTCAATGTACAGTTTCATTAGTACCTTGGTGCAGTTATTAAAATATATCATCATAATTTACAGCTTACCCAATTGTATAAACATGCTTTATTTATAATATATGTGTTAAAATGTAAAGTATATTATAAAAGAGACCACTGAATGAAGAATGTGTTTAAAATATTCAGTTCAGGCTATTGTACTAGTGATAGTGTGACAAAAACTTTTCCTTGACCTTTGACCTAATTATACACTCTGGGCTCAGAAGTTACCTAATTAACATGAGACTCTTTAGAATGGACAATGGAAGGCTCTGGAATGTATAAGAGTAACTTAATCAGGATTTTATGAAACAGCAAATAAAATAAAAGAGCACAGATTCCTAAATGTGTAAAAGCCCCTTCAGGTTGAAAATTCTTTACATTTGCTTTTTATTATAGTGGCCTATTGTCCTTATTATTTCCTTTTCTCTTGCGCTCTACTAGTGTAACTTGCAATCTGCTTGCACTTTGGTCTAGTAGTAATGTATAAATAATATATGTAATAAAAGTGATATATATTACTGTACTGTATACTGTATATATATAGTGATATGTACAAGAAAAATACAAATACTCAGTTAAGAGGACTGTGCTTGCACGTGGGTTTGTGCTTGAGATGAGCGACTGCTAAAAAACATCTCTGGGAAACTGAAATATGACCTAGCAGCAGACCCAAAGGGGGACATGTGCTACAGCCTTGTCTAATAGCGCATCACAAGCACTTTTTTCTTTTTGTATTTTTTTGCACATTGTACTAGGCTTTGATCAAACATATCAGATATTTAAAAACATATTGGTTCCATGTGTAATTGTCTGGAAGGTCTGAGATCTCTAAAATAAACAGTGAGGTAGTTTGGTGCTCCAAAAACGTCTTTAGCACTTTGTTTCAAACGCAGACACATAAGTGAACCTAACTTCTAGAATCTAGATCATAACACTCAGAATAAAGCTCCTCCCTCCAGTCTCACATATCTTGTAAACACACTAGAGCACATTGTGTCCCTACATGCACGTGGTTCTGACCGGTGCTTGCAAGCTTACAGGCAGCGACAAGAAGATTAGCTCCTTTTTTATGATGAACTATAGCTGTTTATCATGAGAGAATAAATCATCTTATCATGTGCTAATGAAATCAGAGAAGATGTGACAGGAGAATAAAACTTGGAACAAAAGAGCATAAGTCTTTACCAAAGCCTAATTTGTGATCTCCTTTTGATCATCTGTAAAGAAGTCTATAAGCCAATCAACATTACACAAACCTTTGAGCCAACAGAGTGGAATTTAACAATCATTTAATGGGAGTTCATCTAAAACCAAAAATTTCATCATCGTTTACTCATCATCATGTTGTTTCAAACCCGTATGACTTTCTTTCGTCAGCTGAAAACAAAAGAATATGTTAAGATTACCTCAGTCACCATTCACTTTGCTATAAAAGATGCAATAAAAGTGAATGGTGACTGAGATTTTACTGTCTTCCTTAACATCTCCTTTAACGTTCCACAGAAGAAAGAAAGGCGTGTGGAATAACATGAGAATGAGTAAATGACGACAGAATTTTAATTTTGCTGTGAACTATCCTTTAAACCAACAAAAGCATATTCAAGTGACTGATTTCGCCGTGAGAGTGTGTTGGACCTCTACTAACAGGCTAACCATCTTTGTCTGGCAGGACACCTTAAACTATGTAAGTATGAGTCAGCACGCTGATGACCCCATTCCTTTGCAGGCTAGTATTCACTTCCCAAATCTCTGGACTGGAGCCTGGAGAGTGAGCAAAAGCTTGATTATCCTATTTGACCGCAGTAGCGGTTCTAGCTTGTATGGCGCCCTGGGCGAAACCCGCTTCAACACGACCCCAAAGTTGCCGCCCTAAATCTGCCACTGTTTGAACGTATGGTTCTGCAGAATAGTGTTAGAAGAAATATTCATCTGAAATATTCATCTCAAACTCCTCCTAAATGGAAAACTCTTTGGAACATAATTTTAGTACGTACTGTATATTCCAACAGATATTCTAAGACATCATTTGAAAACAAGAATATTTGATTCACACTGGTTGAGGACATTCGTTTTGTATTGTTCCAGCATTTACACTACCAAAACTACTGTTGCTCTTTAGGTAGAAAACAGAACCATTTTTTACAATAAAAATCATGGAAACAAATGTTCCATGCACTCTCATCCCCAGCTACAATGAGGCACATACACATTCTTTTTGAGAGAACAATGAAAAATGTGGGCCTACTAACTGGATGGCAGAGCAAAACTGTGATGGCTTTGTAAATACACGTAATTTCCCCTGGGCACCTCCACTTACTCAGGCTTATAGGCTTTACAAAATACTGAAGAAAGAATAAGGTCTGTCATTTTAGCGTCCGTCTCAAAACAGACTAAAAAAACACGGACCTACAGTAAATGTTCCTATAGAATTGTTACTCGTTATTTTTTATCTTTTTTACATATAACCACATAATGAACATAGAGAAACTTTTTCCAGCTTGTTAATGTGATGAAAGTGTCAGCAAGCATGTTTTAGGCACATGATTGATTTTCATGATAACTGTTAAACTGTCTATCAGGATAAATCTCTTAAAGCAATTGGATAACAGCTGATGAAATTACCAAAGTGTGTTAGTTTACTATTCTGATAAAACTATGCTTTATCATTCTATATCAATATCAATTAGAAGTGTAAAAAAAGGAAGTAGACAAGACATATCTGTACAATAAATTCATCATAAACTGAGAGAAAAACTGAGGAGAAAAAAAAAACAAGCCAAGAAATGCTATGACCATCTATATCCCATTTCAGATTTGTTGCCTTTGGACAGTAATTGCTAATTGTCTGATTACATATACGGTTAAGTGTTCAGCCTATTTTCACTAAGTGCTCACTGTGAAGTTTCGAAGAGAGAGAGCAGAGGAGAAGCATTTCATCAATATATTTATCTAGATATTTCCTTTCTATTATCCCAAGGAATTTAGATAGCTAACAAGGAATGCAAAGTTTAGTCATGGAGCCTGTGTTTGGTCTGGAAAAAAAGAAGGGTTTGTTGAGATACAAAAGGTACTTTTCTAAAAATCACATTGAAAAAGTTTGCAGCTGTCTCTGTCAGTTCTAGTAAGTAGTAAATAAAGTCTTGCTTTCATGGTATTCTGAATAAAAAAATAAAAAATAAAGTCAGAGATTCTAATTCCAAATCTGGTTTTGGAAAAAAGAATTTTCACATTGTGATTTCAAGGCCTTAAAAAGTAATGGAAATTTTACAAAGCCAAGGAAAATTTTATAATGGATATATATTTTACTCTCATAGCTCCAGAAATAGCTCTAATCTTAAATCTCTATTAAATGATAGAAAATAAAAAACATTATAATTCAGTACTATGAATTACTAGTAAAATCATAGAAATGTAATGGTAACAAGTGGTTTATGCCAGTCAGATTGTATCCACTTGTACTATATTTAAAAAAGAAAATAGCAATAGAGATTAATAATAAGATATTAAAAAATATCTGCTTGACTGAAATACAGATACATTTCATTTTCATACTGAATATGTTGACATTCCCCCACATTAAACGAATTGCTGATGCCCCAGTTAAGGAATATTTATATTAAATGATTACACCAAGGTCATCAAGAAACCATCCCTTTCATAGGTTACAACATAACCCAGATATTCTCTATGACATTCAGGTTGCCTACATATTCTTGTTAAAGTGAGACACTAGAAAAATGGAACAGGTTCTTCTCCTCTATACCCTGATCTTCTCATAACATATACTGTAGCAGGTTGGTTACATTGACCTTTTCAGTCAGAGTTTTAAACCTCATGAAATTTCCTTTGGTTTGCATGTAATGGTTATGAATTGTATCATTTTCTGTGCATGCTGGTCTCAGCGATGACCACATTTACAACTGAAAGCATTCTTCAGTCTTCCACTATCCTGTTCCTCAGCAGAACAATAAGTTATGTTCATTCCTTAGTTTGATTTCCTCTAGGCTATTTGGTAAAAAATAAATAAAGAAATAAAGAAAATTTTGAATTCCTAAACTGTTCATCCTGGTTATCTAGTAGACAGTGGCAGTTCTGGCTTACTTGGTGTCCTAGGCGAGATCCGACGTGGCGCCCCCTTAACTTCCCAACTCCTACCCCTATGATATTAACAACTTTTTTCAGAACTATTCTGTAACACAATATATATAAAAGTGTTACTTCACCCAAAAATGAAAATTCTATCATCATTTAATCACCCTCATGACATCCCAGATGTGTATGACTTTCTTTCTTCTGCTGAACACAAATGAAAACATATTTAGAAAAATATCTCAGATTTGTAGGTCCATACAATGCAAGTAAATGTTGGTTAGAACTTTGAAGCTACAAAAATCACATAAAGGTAGCATAAAAGTAGTCCATATGACTCCAGTGGTTAAATCCATGTCTTCAGCAGCGATATAATAGGTGTGGGTGAGAAACAGATGAATATTTAAGTAATTTTTTTAGTGTATATCTCTACTTTCACATCTTAAAGTCACATGTTATGCCTATTTAGTTTCACTTTCAGATCTGAAAGTTTAAGTGAAGATTTAGAGTAAAAAGGGATTATCGATCTATTTCTCACCCACACATATCATGTCACTTCTAAAGACATAGATTTAACCACTGGAGTCTTATGAATTACCTTTATGCTGCCTTTATGTGCTTTTTGGTGCTTCAAGGTTCTATTTTTAATTGATGCAAAATCATCAATGACTGTCAAATCTGCCAAGCAATCACATGGTTGATACTTATTTTCTCAAGACCACTGAGTCGATCCTGTGTCACGGTGTAACAATACTGTTGATTATGGTTATCTTATGTTTATTCAGAATGTAAGAATGCATTATGAACATCTATAATCCTAAAAAATGTAGAGCCTTTTAGGCTGAGTAGCCTGTCAGAAACAACTCGGGGCACCTTTCCCCCATCGCGATCTTGCGAGCTCTGTGTAGGGTGGCATGATTTGGGGCACCTCTCTCCCATCGTTCTTGCGAGCTCGGGGCGGGGTGGCACGATTTGGGGCACCTTTCTCCCATCGCGATCTTGCGAGCTCTGTGCAGGGGCGATCGATCAGGTACCCTGTCCTGCCACCCCAGAGAGCGTTGCCGCCCTTGACGCCTGCCTATATCGCCTATGCCAGGATTCGCTACTGCTAGTAGAATATTTATTTCCCTACATTAAAGGTAACATGTAGAACACTAATCCACAAGGTTATCATATGATTTTGAATCATGATTATTTAGGACGATCATATGATGTTATTTACTCCCATAAAACAATTGTATTATTACTTCATATATTTCAATTTTCAGTGTAGCACAAAATTCTTTTGAAAGCACTATGATAGCTGGAGTCTTGTCGATATATCACTGCTCCCCTAGTGTTCATGTGAGAAGTGTGCCCTTTTCCAGATTTGGGCCAGTTTTTCATTTTTGCAACTGAACCATGTCCATGATGTATTTGTTCGGACTGTTAGCAGCCATTTAAACTGGATAGTTATGCAAGATACTCTAATAAATCTTAAGAGGCCCTATTATTTTATGTATTAATTTATGAATACATGTTAACATGTGTAAGCTCATAATTAAATCCACCAACATCAACATTACTAATTTTGAGTAGTCATTTATACATATGTTGCCACAATCTTATAATTTGTATTATGATATTAATATGTATACTACTACTAATAATAATAATGAATAGATAATATTATAATTTGTCCCTTTTCCTAACTCAGTGAGATCTCAAATGTAATCTCAAACAGCAATAGGTGTGCAAATGCTTCCCTAGTTGTGTGAGTATTGCTTTATTTTGTTTAGTGGAATGTGAAAAGCAACTGACTCTTAATAAGATCATAACTTTGCCTGAGAATTGTAAAGTAAGGCAAGTGTTATAGCAAATTATAGCATACAATTTGCCCAGCAGAAATACATTTAAAAAGGTTTAAAACAAATACAAAGACAAATTGCAATGTTAACTTTAAAGAACCCTGAAGGTCTTAAAGGGATAATTCATCCAAAAATCATTTACTCACCCTCATGCCATCACAGATGTGACTTTCTTTCATCTGCTGATCTCAAATGGAGATTTTTATAAGAATTTCTCAGCTCTTTTGGTCCATACATTTCAAGTGAATGGGTCCCAAAATTCTGAAGCTCAAAAAATCACATAGGTCATCATAAAAGTAATCCAAACGACTCCAGTGGTTAAATCAATGTCTTCCTAAGAAACAGATCACTTTCACATTCTTCTTTTTGTGTTTTTAGTAATTCATGTTCTTCATGCATATCGTCCCCAACTGGGCAGGGAGAAGAATTTCTAGCAAAAATGGACTTAAATATTGATCTGTTTCTCACCCACACCTATCAGATCACTTCTGAAAACATGGTTTAAAAGATAGATAGTCGTATGGATTACTTGTATGCTCCCTTTATGTGCTTTTTTGAGCATCCTAATTTTGACACCCATTCACTTTCATTGTATGGACCCACAGAGATGAAATATTCTTCTAAAAATCTTCAGTTATGATCTGCAGAAGAAATAAAAGATCCACACATCTGGGATGGCATGAGGGTGAGTAAATGATGAGAGAATTTCAATTTTGGGTGAACTATACCTTTAAGACTGCAGTGATATTTATTTATCTTCGTAATTGCAGATCACATGTTATACTTTTGTACCTGATGCTTCCCTATTTTTCTCATGTTCATTCCTCAATATATGTCTGCACATTTGTATTTGTATTTTTTTGGCAATAAAAAAATGTTATTTTATCCCAATAGAAATGAAACCACTGGAGCCACCAGGGGTCAGTGTAACATTGGCATCAGTAGAGCGGAAGTGGAGCTGTTCTTTCTAAAGCGGGATCAGGAAGCCGCGCTGCTCTGTGATTTATTTTGGGCGCACAGTGAGTCTGTGAGCATTGCGGGACCTCTGGATAAGAATTGAAACCTCTCAATGATAGAGTGAAGGTATGTTGTGAACTAAAGTGTAACCATAAGTTTGCTTACTATCCAGGCAATCATATATACTGAACAATTTATGTTATATTTAAAAGTAATTGTGCATCGAGTCAGGCTTCCTAAGCAACCAATTGGCCCGGTTGCTAGAGAGGGTAGAGTCACGTTGGGTTAACCTCCTTGTGGTCGCTATAATATGGCTCGCTCATGGTGAGTTGTGCATGGATGCCACAGAGAATAGGGTGAAGCCTCCACACGCGCTATGTCTCTACAGTAACTCACTCAACAAGCCACGTGATAAGATGCACGGATTGATGATCTCAGACGCTGAGGCAACTGAGATTCCTCCTCTGCTACCCGGACTGAGGCGAGTCACTACACCACCATGAGGACCTAGAGCGCACTGGGAAATGGGCATTCCAAATTGGGGAGAAAAAAAAAAGTAATTGTGCAGATTGTAGTGGCATGTGTCTGCAGTCGTGTGGCGATGAGCGTGTACGACACGCTGAAATGAGGCGGGACGTCAAAAAACATCAAATTTCATAAAACTTCAATTTTGTCGATTGAGTAATTTCACATGCAAAATTTATTAATCACTATTTACTTCTCCGTCACAATTCTTTGATGCTTTTAAATGTATTCATACTATTTACGTGTTTTTCGCTTGCAAAATTTTTCACTTTTCGTTTCGCATTTATTTACCTCCACTCCCCCTCAATACATCAGTCAATACATCAAGTCCTCCCCGCCCCCCAAAAGTGCACCACATCATTTTTCTGGCTGGACTATTTTTTGGCAAATAAGCTTATTTACTGGGCTGGCAAATTATTTTGTGCATAAACAGTGCAGCAGCTATTTTTTTATTTAGCATTTCAACAATAGCTGTGACTTATAAAAAGCAAAAAAATCTGCCATTGAAAAATAAAATGTGCTATTCTCAAACTTTTTTTTTTTTTTTTATCTTTCTTTTGATGAATTTGTAGACTATTAGTTTTGAGGTGCCAATGAACCATGTTTGCTGATCTTCCTTGTTCTGTTTGTTTCCCTCTTTAAGCCTTTGAAAATAGTCGACTTGGATCACATTCACAGCACCCTCAATAACACAGATCAACAATGTCCTCGACATCACAAAAACACAAGGACTTCGTGGCAGAGCCCATGGGGGAGAAGTCTGTGATGGCACTAGCAGGAATTGGTGAAGTTCTAGGAAAGAGATTGGAAGAGAAGGGCTTTGACAAGGTAAGATGAACAGAAATGGTCTATGTATTCTGTAGTCAACCTTGGTTTTGAGTTGTTGGTGTTGTGTGATTGAAACCTTTTCTTTCACTTTCATTTTTCTTCCCATAGGCATATGTTGTTCTAGGACAGTTCCTGGTACTGAAGAAAGATGAGGAGCTGTTTCGGGAATGGTTAAAGGATACATGTGGAGCAAATACCAAACAGCAAGGCGACTGTTATAGCTGCCTGCGCGAGTGGTGCGACTCTTTCCTGTAGTTTTTTTTTTTTGCTGTTGTATCTTCAGAATTTTTCTCCCCTTGTATGTCGAATACATTTACCTCACTTTATCAAACTGACTGTTTGGACATTGTTTGGATGTACCAATACTAACATTTTAGCCCAGAATTGAACATTGTTATATCACTTTAGATGTGGACACTTATAAGATCACCGCTCCTTTTGTGTGTTGTTCAAAGCATCATTCAATGTTGCGCACTGGATGTTTAGTGTGGAGGGGATTGGTTTAGTTTTTGACACAAGATTAATTTTAATTGTTCTGTATTTGAGCATCAACAAAACAAAATCCCTTTGCCATGTGCGATTCAGTTCAAAGGCTGCACATATTTGTATGCACCAGTAGTGCAAACACACTGATAACATTTTCCTGGTAGCCTGCCTTCTGTTTATTTTAATGATGTTTAAAGGTTTTCATTGAAAACGGCCAAATTGTATCAATGCTAAAAAGCTTTTAAAGTTTTAAGTTTGTCACTGTTTTTTTTAACATCTATTACCTTAAGGATAACATGCATAATGGTATCATATGGTTTTATGTCCCCAACCCCCAAATTGTCTTTCACTAAATTAAAATGCCTTAATGAAATTATGGATTTGTTTTTAATGCATGTGTACTTCAAAATGAGTAGACCTGTGATTAAGAGTGTAGCCTTTTCACTGACACTGTAGATGATGACATTTGCTGCTCTCAGATGTTTTAAGTTGCTTCATGGATAGTCTGTGAAAAACACGACATATTTTTTGTATGTCTTTAAAATGTATGGAGCAATTTTTGAACCTTTGTGTTTTGGATTTTAATTCTTTTGAAATAAAATATAGGTGTAATAACAGGGAGTGGTGTTTGGGTTTGGGATGAAAAGCAATATTAATCTAGCTCACCCTAAGTGAAATCATGGAACAAGCTGCAGAAGATGCATTTATTTGAACTTTGGTGTATGTTAAACACTTGCAAAATGCCTACACCAACCCACCCCCATGCAAAAGTCTTACACAAGTGTGTTGTGTTTTACCATTTTTATTCATACCGTCATTGGATTCTGTCTGCGGTATTTTAACCCATCACTTGGGACCACAAAATGCTGTTTTGACATTATTCTCCAATAATTCATTCTTCATGCAAACAACTCTAATTTCAAACCCTTAGAGATTAGATACCACAGCTCAGAAAAATTTGTTCAGAGGACATAATTTTCCTTGAACAAACCCCTTCAGGAGTATTTTATACTGGTGGTGTTTGTGTGTATGTATTAGAAGTCTCACTTTCTCACATTGATCTAAACTTTAATAGCTCTACCATTTAACCAGACATGCCTACCAGCATATATAGCAACCTCAAATGAAACATTAAAATGTAATAATAATATATATACATACAGAATCACTGTATTATGCTGTGGAAAGAACTCCATATCATAAAGACTTTTTGAATATAATACAATTTCAAATCATTTAAACATCCAGACCCACACCTGCTTCCTTTTGATTGATTAAAAAACTGTGATTGCATATGTGTCATTCTAGCTGATCAGTTTGAATCAATCTTATATTTATTTTTCACCTGTGTGACCTTAAAGGAAAGGCTTCCCATAAACAGGAGAATAACAATGAACATCCTCGCAAACATGATTTTGTAAATTTTCAGCTTCTGCACTGACAGTTAATGAAATTTAGTATCCATTTCCTTGCATTCTATTGAACCATATGTTTTTATGTTGTGTATGGTCAAGTGTTGTGTTGTGTGATGTGCATACACAGATCGTTATTATCTAAATGAGAATAATCCTGTTCTTCCTGTGTCCTGCTTAGAGAAGAGCACAAAAGAACTTTTTCTCCCTGAACGGGTTTTCTGAAGTGGGCACAGGGGTGATGAGAGGGTCCTCACATGCATGGGCATCACAGTAGGCCATCAAGTCTGCTGCTGCCTTAGAAACCTAAGATGCAGGACAGATTGTCAGTGTTTACATTGATTTAGATTTAGCTGAGGATAATGATCTTCAATTTTGAGTCAAGTCTGAATTTGTTATTTGGGAATTTGTTCCACTGTCTTGTTAAATAGAAATACAGACTGAGCTTTGTCGATGTCATCGATCTTTATCTGGAATAATTAAATAGAAATTTAAAGGAATAGTTCACTTACATAATTTACTCACTCTTATGCCATCCCAGATGTGTGACTTTCTTTTTTCTGCAGAACACAAACATAGATTTTTAGAAAAATATTTCACGTCTCCAGTGGTTTAATTCATGTCTTTAGAAGCAATGAAATAGGTGTGGGTGAGAAAACAGTTTATTTTTTACTATAAATCTCTACTTTCACATCCACATTATTCTTTTGTTTTTGCCGATTTGCATTCTTCGTGCATATCGCCACCTACTGGGCAGGGAGAATTTATAGTAAAAAAAAAAAGGACTAAAATATTGATCTGTATCTCACCCACACCTATAATATCGCTTCAGAAGACATGGATTAAGCCACTGGAGTCTTACGGATTACTTTCATGCTTCCTTTATGTGCTTTTTGGAGCTTCAAAGTTCTAGTCACTATTCACTTGCATTGAATGGACCAACAGAGCTGAAATATTCTTCTAAAAATCTTTGTTTGTGTTCAGCAGAAGAAAGAAAGTCATTTACATCTGGGATGGTATGAGGGTGAGTACATTTTAAAACTTGAAAGGGAAATTTCACCCAAAAATGATTAGGTGAAAAGAAATAATTCTGTCATCCTTTACTAACCCTCATGATGGTGACTTTGTTTCTTCCATGTAACACAAAAGTAAATGTCAGGCAGAATATTAGGAACTGACAGCCTCAGTCACCATTCACATTAATTGAAAAAAGATGCAATGAAATTGATTAGTGACTGAGGCTAGAATTCTACCAAGATCTCTTTTTTTCTATGAAAGAACAAAAGTCATACGAGTTTGGAACAACATGAGGGTGAGTAAATGATTGATGTGGAAAATCCCTTTAAATTTTATGAAAGTAAGTCTAAATTCATAATCTGAGAAATTGTTGCATTGTTTACTTATATGATAATACAGAGAGAGCTTTGTCCTTGACTCTTTATTTTCACTCTTTATGTGTTTTATTTGGAAAATGAATATGCTTACAATGCACTGCTCTATGACTGGACCTTTATTCATTTGCAAGGATGAGGTCAGTACTTAAAAAAAACAAAGTAAGCTGTTGAATGCTTCAAATTGTACTTGTAGGACATATCTTAGCAGAGGGAATGCCGAATTAGGTCATACCCATTAATCTGATTCTATATCTTTGATCACATCTGATACAATTAAGTCTAATGGCTTACTGGCAGATATAATAAGATGAATTCATAGCCAGGCAATGATCATTGATCTGATTCTATTGTGCCACATTTTGCAGTTGTTTTCACACTGCAACTCTCACCTTGATTCTGCAAAAACTGGCTTCAATCTTCAGCTGTTCTACTAGCTTTCTGGCCTGACCGACGCTCATGGTGCTGTTCACAGGGGTGTCTCCTTTCATCCTGCCAAACACACCATTTTTATATTGGGTAAGCTTTTTCTTTGAGAACTATCTAGAATAAAAACCATATTCAAGATCCAGCCAATAAAGGTAACTGATTAATGCCATCTTCCTTAATGATGCTATAAATGTTGATATACTGTTTTTAGGGAATAAATTATGTACAGATTCTACAGGACACAGTCTCTTATGAAAGCCTCTTGCATTCTGAAGCTTTCATGCCCTGTGCTTCCCTTCCTGTCTTTGGTATCATTTACTACTGCTTTGCTAAAAGCTGCTGCCCTAGAAAACCAAAACCTCACCTTGGATTGCAATGATCTGATAGCAATGCATTTCATCATTCTGAAACCTCAATGGATTCACTGTGATTTCATTCATTTCCATTTCATGATTAAACATCATCATGTGCAAATCAGCACAGAGTTATTTATTATCATCTAAAATATCAATATAGCAACCTAATGTGGTCTATAAGTAGTCTTTATTTGAAAAGTATTCAAGAAGTGTATTGTGGCATGCTGCCCTATTTTGCACATAAGATGTGCTCACTGGCAAACTGATCACCACATGAAATTCACCATATTATTTTTTAGCAATAACGTACATAATAACCAGTTTTGAATGTAATGTGATTAAATGTAAACATTTTAGGCATTTGTATATGGGCATCACGTGTTGCCAGAAGGCAAGAAAAAACTAGGCCAGATACTTAAATGACAATCACAGCTGCTCAAACAGATATAAGTAATAATTTGGAAGATCAACTAAATCATTGAACAAAATGTGGTTAAAATAAGCCATGCATCGAAATGAATCAAAGAAAACAAGAGAACATAAAACCAATATGTTGAAAATGGGAGTCAATTGAGAGTAAGAAGCTTAAAAAGACCACAGTGTTGTATTCTTCTATTTCTACCATTCTTTTATTATTATTATTATTATTATTAATCTCTCTCTCCACTTCCCCCCATTTCTCCCTTTTTCTTACCCTTGCTGTATTCCTCTTGTGGCGATATCTCTCCCTCCTCTTCTTTCCTTATTCCTTCTCTCTCTCTATCTGTCTGTGTTGTTGCTTTCAGTGCTGCCGGACCGCACCCTCATAGACAGTGTGGATGCTCCCCAGTTCTGTACAGTCCAGTGCACTGCAATTCTGCTACAATGAACACCAGTCTCTTGTTACATACATAAAACTCCCCTCTGCAGTGAGTGGAATGTGCCAAGCAGAGGGAGGGGGCCCTACTGGAATTGATTTATTTTGTGGGGTGGCTCATACCATTTATGAAGCAGCATGGGGTGAATGAAGGGGGAGGAAAATTTATGGATGAAAATCAATTTATTAAAAACTAAAATCTCACAAAATAGATTTATACTGAAAAGAAAAGAAAAAAAATTACACAGCTTATACCTATATAAATATTTTTTGATAATTGCATGTGCTCTCATGCTGAAGCTGTCAAATCAGTGAGCCTTCCCTCTCACTGCTCTGTTACCATGGGAACTGCTGCAATCTCAGCCTCTTTGTCTTGTACTGTGGCACCATTTTGACTCAGTGGTTCCTCCCACCTTGGTAAAGATCTTATACCTCCCTCCACATCTTTACATCACCCCACCCTCCAACTGCATTCATTCTCACGTTACATTCACACTGTTGCAATCCGTCCCCTAGTATCCTCCTGAGAATTTGGAAAACACTGGTGTGTGAGATGTTTGGTTGAGTAAAGAAAAATTAAGGGGAGATAAATTCTTAATGGTCCTCATCAATCAACCTTAAACATTAGATGTTTTGATATAGATTTGAGGTGAAGCATTTGTTCTATGCAAATGACAAAAGGATCCAAACACCAGCCACAGTATTTATCGTATATAAAATGGTACCTTCTGTAATATTCTTAGGGGCCGTTCACACCAAAATCGTTTCTGTGGTGTTTTTTAATTGTTTTCCTATGCAAACATTCGTACACTAGGGGTTTTCAAGCTGGGGTCCGGGGACCCCCAGGGGGCTGCAAGGGGGTGCTTGGAGGTCAGTGGAAAATTTCTACATTATTACTGATTCATTCTTTCTAAAGACTTGATTGGAAATAATGAAATGAATCCTGATGATCTTATTCTGTTGACAGCCACTACCGTTTTTAACTGTAGGAAATCAAAGAGAAAAAAATCACCCGAAAATATAAATACAAATATATAGGCCCCTATACACATATATTATTTAAATGTTGTTTAAAATTACTCAATTTGATGGAATTGTGTTCCGTAAATCTTTACAAAAAAAGCAGTTTAAGAAAGACGAAAAACAATTAGCCAATTTAATTTCAATAACATTTTACCACACTAAGTATTTTGTTCACACAGTAAAATTGGGTCTTTCTTTATACATGGGGCGTTTGGCCGCATCTCGCTGGTTTTTCAGCGGTTTTTAGACGCCTTTTCAAGTTAAAAACAACTTCAGCTTTTAAAACGCGTCTCGAGACACCTGAGTTCTGTTCTATTCGTTGTCTAGCTTTTTTAAAGCGCAAAAACGCGTTCACTATGAGTAGCTCCTTATTAATAACAACATTTCTTGGAAATACAGGACTGCTTAAACGGAGCCTAATTGTGAAACGCATTCAACGCAGATGAATCGAAACATTTGTACCTCTTGACTTGCCGTATGTGTGTTTTTGTCACACCAGCAGGGGCGCGACTGAGAAACGCAAACACATGTTATTGTGATCTATAGATATTAAACGACAAACATTCACTTTAGTTTTGTTTAAAATATAATTTGGAGATCTGCTTCTCTGTCCAGAAACGCGTGAACTTTATGTCAGGCCAACCCATGAGAGGAAGAGAGAAGAACAGTCGCTGCACAACACTGCGGCTGTTCATCAGTTTGTTTCTGAATTATAAATATTTATTTGCCCATGGCGTATTTTATAAACAAAGATGGTGAGTTGGCAGTTTCTTCCCTCCTAAATAATATGGTGCTGAACTGATAATAACAGCAGTGTAAAAGCAAGATACATGCGAGGACAGGGAGGTATTGCAGTTCAAAGACACTTAAAACGAGTTAACCCCTAACAGTGTTGTTTAGGATACAAACATATGTGTATGGTGAAGTCGTGGGTTTTATTTTGGGATTCAAGAGAATTTCATAGTTTACATGAAATACATAGCCAGCAGCCTAAATGTAAACACCTTTGTGTTTTTCATACTCTTTGTATTGTTTTGCACAGTTGTCAGTGTTCCGCAGTCTGAGCCTGTGATGAATATTGCATTAAAGGGATAGTTTACCCAAAAATAAAAGTTCTCTTAAGAGATCTCATTGCTAGATATTGCAGCTAATGTCTCCCTGTTGTCTTGAAGAATGGCAAAGATCAGGTATACACATTCCCATTATAAAACTGGTATCATTTTAGGGTAGATTCTTTGGAGATATGATTATTAGATCACAAAATATTAAACCAAGTAGCATTCATTTTAAAGAAAGCTGTTTGCACACTTATTAAACAAAACTTTTCATTCGTTCTGGTTGTCAAAACTTAGGAGAAACGTATCCATAGTTCACAAGTCCAATTACTTTTTGGGGCCACTGTAATTACCAGTACACACCATGTAGCATTCATGATATGCACAAACTAATGCAAATCTTGCATTAAAGGTATAGTTCACTCAAAAATACAAATACTCTCAAGAGATCTCATTAATCTGAAGAACACAAATGAAGATTTTTAGATAAATATCTCAGCTCTGTCGGTCCATACAATGCAAGTGAATGGTGACCAGAACTTTGAAGGTCCAAAAAGCACATAAAGACAGCGTAAAAGTAATCCATATGACTCCAGTGGTTTAATCCATGTCTTCAGAAGCGATCCAATCTGTTTTGGGTGAGAACAGACCAAAATGTAACTCCTTTTCACTGTACATCTTGCAGTCTCTAGGCACCATCATGATTTTAAGCTTGATTACACTACCTAGTGCTTGAGGCATGCGCAGAGCGCTAGATGTCACTAGGAATTGTAATCGAACTTAAAATCACGATCACCAAGGAGACTGCTGAAGTCAAAATTTATAGCGAAGTAGGAGTAATATTTTAGTCTGTTCTCACGCTAATCCGATTAGATTGCTTCAAATCGGTTTAGCGTGAGAGTGGATTAAACCACTAGAGTGTTATAATTACTTTTATTCTACCTTTATGTGCTTTTTGGAGCTTCAAAATTTTGGTCTGCACATTTGCATTGCATGGACTTACAGAGCTTATTGTTATTAACATTTTTATTGATTCCATCCACAAAAACCAATAAACACAACATATAATATGGAATCAGTTATATAAATTAAACCCCTCCCCCCGAACCCCCACCCCGAATTTACAGAGCTTAAATATTCTTCTAAAAATCTTTGTTTGTGTTAAGCAGAAGAAAGTCATGCTGGGATGGCATGAGGGTGAGAAAATGATGAGAGAATTTTCATTTTTGGGTGAACAATCCCTTTAATTTTCCTTTATTCAGTAAGCAAAAAATAAATACCCACTAATGAAGTGGTTAGTGCATATACTTGATAAATCCACTGTTTTTAAATGCATTATAATTACTTTGTAATTAAAGCATTCATGAGTATCTCATGTATAATTCTGTTTCTCTTGTTGCTTTTTAGGACGCTGTAGAATTTTATCAAAAATAGCTGAAGAAAAGAAGAAATGCAAATTCATTTTGTCAGTCCAGAATTTGACAAATTATATTCTCAGTCACAGAACTAGGGTCCAAAGTTGACTTCTTTTTATTATTATTATTATTTATTTGCCTTTTATTTTGATTTTGGTCATCTTGACCTTTTAACCCCCTCTATATTCAAACCATTAATTCTCACTAGATAACAAGTTTTAATGTAATGATGCAGGCTGGATTTGTAAGTGAATGGTAGTCTGGGGTTGTCTGAGGTGGTTGTATGAGTGAGGATTGGCAGGGCCCTTTGCCTGCAGTAAAACAGCTGACAGGAAGACACAGTGCTGTGATCAGAGGACCCCAGCCTGGACGTGACGGTAAAAGTTTTGCATCTATGTGTGCTGAAATGGGACCATTACTGCTTTGGCTCCAGGACGTGGCAGCGGTGACCCTGCTGAGGGCTCGCAGGACGCTGCTAAGGGCTGCTATCCTTTTCTGTGTCCTGGTGCTTCTCCTCTGGATCTCCATGTTCCTCTATGGAAGCTTCTATTATTCCTACATGCCCACCGTCAGCTTCTCCACACCACTACACTACTACTACAGGTACAGACACAGCAGTGCTGATGGGAACATTCCTGTCTTGTTTTGACAATGGTCTTGCGCACGACTGAGCTCTTTATTAGTTTTGTCCAGTGAGCAAATACCATCGGAGGCATTAATAGAATCTCTCTATTGCATTTGAAACTGATAATTAAAATCTTGTAACTGCTTCTTGTTGCCTTGTGGTTGATTTCTCTGCTCTGTTCTCTTCTCTTCTATCAGAACAGACTGTGAACCTTCCGATTCAGTCCTTTGTTCTTTCCCCACGGCTAATGTCTCACTCTTGAAGAATGGCAAAGACCAGGTACACATATTCCCATAATAAAACTGGTATCATTTTAGGGTAAAATTCTTTAGAGATATGGTTATTAAATCACAAAATATTAAACCAAGTAGCATTCATTTTAAAGAAAGCTGTTTGCACACTTTTTAAACAAAACTTTTCATTCTTTCTGGTTGTCAAACTTGGGAGAAATGGATTCATAGTTCACAAGTCCAAATACTTTTTGGGGCCACTGTAATTACCAGTACACACCATGTAGCACTCATGCTATGCACAAACTAATGCAAATCTTGCATTATAGGGATAGTTCACCCAAAAATACAAATTCTCTCAATAGATCTCATTGATCTGCAGAACACAAATTAAGATTTTTAGATGAATATTTCAGCTCTGTTGGTCCATACAATGCAAGTGAATGGTGACCAGAACTTTGAAGGTCCAGTGGTTTAATCCATGTCTTCAGAAGCAATCCAATCTGTTTTGGGTGAGAACAGACCAAAATGTAACTCCTTTTTCACTGTACATCTTGTAGTCTCTTGGCACCATCATGATTTTACGCTTGATTACACTCATGCTATGCACAAACTGTCAAGCTTTGCCATGTACAAGCCCAAATAATGCTGCACAAAGAGGATGATAAATAACATTTTCTGACACTTATGTAATTATCATTTGCTGGTTGACTTTAGCATAAAAATGATGATCATCTTTAAAGCTAAATTAATTTGTTTGTGTTTGACAGGTGATGATGTCTGATCAGGCCTACAGGATCTCTTTAGAACTGGAAATGCCTGAATCTCCAGTTAATGAACAGCTCGGGATGTTCATGGTGAAAATGTCCTGCTACACCAGAGATGGGACGGTCATCTCCTCTGTGGTTCGCTCAGTGAGTGAAGAAGAATCCCTCAGAACTCCCTGTCGTTTATTCTGTGTGGAAAATTAATGGCTGATGGATGATTTGTCAGATTTAGTGAGTCAGTTTTTGCTAAACATAACAGCCGCTTTCTGTGTGACAATTTAAACAACTTTACTGAGTTTTAACAGAAGAATTAATGTAAGTGCTTTTATAAAATTAGAAGCTTCACATTTCTGCCTTTAAACCCTCCAAAAATTGGCCCCATTCACTTCCATTGTAAGTGCCTCACTGTAACCTCCATTTTTTATTCTTTTAAAGAAAAGGCGGGACAAGTCGAAATTTATTTTTGTGGTAATCAACATTATGCCACAAATGCTGCTGACTGAGCTTAACTTGTATTGAACCCGGAACATTCCTTTAAAGGTTTGGAGTTGAACATGCCTAACATGTCTGGTCTCTGTTTGTAGGCTGAGAGTTATCTCTTTTCTGTTCATTATAGGAGCATTTCTATTTGTTAGAATCAAATTAGATATTTACCGACACACATCCATCCTTAAATCAACGCTCAATGAATGGACATTTACCTCACATTAGGACTTATTTAGTTGTTCTGTATTTTTTCCCATCAGACGATGCTGCACTACCGTTCTACTCTGCTGCAGACCATGAGCACGTTGCTGTTCTCCCCCCTCCTGGTGACTGGTGTGTCCGAGCAGAAACAGCTCATCGAAGTGGAGCTCTTTCCTGACTTCAAATCAGACCTTGTAAGTTCTCCTTGGAATATCTTACAAGACTGACCACACAGAATTGTGTCATTGTCATAACAAGTGTGTACTTATGAGCCTTGAGATTTTAATATTTGAGTCACAAAGTGATGTGAACACAGGAGTAGACAGATTCACGATTCAGTAAGAACAAATATATAGATTTGATAAAATTCTAAAGTTAGTGAGTAGTGTCTTTTACGTACACAGTGGGGTCCAAAAGTCTTAGACCACTAGTGAAAATCCCAGCTGTATATATAAAAAAATTGTATACAGTGTTGTTGACATATTACGCAGGGATTATATTGATCTGCCCCCACAGTACCAGCCTGCCATTGGTGCTGTGATCGAGATTCAATCCCGCAAGGTCCAGATTTATTCTGCTCAGCTCAGGATACATGCATACTTCACTGGCATTAGGTATTTACCATTGTTTTGGTTTATCTGTTTATGTGGCTGTTGGCCTTTGAGGCATCCATCCTGTAATTTTCCCCATGACCATCCTATCGCAACAGATATCTCCTGTATAATTTCCCTGTGATGTCAGCAATCGTTGGAGTGGCCAGTAACTTCACCTTCCTCAGTGTCATTGTGCTCTTCAGTTACCTGCAGTTCATCTGGGGAGGGCTGTATCCCCCAGAGCAGGTCAGAGTGAGGGTAAGACAGTCTGTATAATGTATTTAAAGGGAGAAAATGACATTTCTGTCATTTACTCTGCCTCATGGTGTTTTGATTATCTTGCGGGACAACAAAATCTCAGTCATCTTTCACTTTCATTGTTTAGAAAAAGATGCAATGAAGGTGAATAGTTACTAAGACTAAACATACTGCCTAAAATCTTTTGTGTTTCATGGAAGAAAGTCATAAAGATTTGGAACAATAAATGATGACATTTCCATCGTATACATTCCAAATGTCTGCTTATTTCTCAATTATGTATTTAGGTAATGATGGGAGACTCAACACGTCTTCAGCAGAGGAGGGAAGAAGCACATAAACGCATGCACTCATCCTCCAGCTCTCCCAGTAAGAACACAGTTCAGTTAAGCCTCACACATACTTTACAAGATCACAGCAACTAAACACATCAATCACTAATGCACACTTCTCCGAATGTTCCCTAGACATGACATATGGAAGAGACACCAGTGGACCAGCAGACCCCTCACAACAACCCAAACAAACAGTTCTGCGAAACAAAGGTAAGTGAGAACGTGGATTTAAAGACAGTGCTGTACATTATTTGCATGACTACTTATGTAAACTGATTTTATTCACAATAAGTGCAGTGATCAACAATGTAAGGGGGAAAACACAAAAAATGAATTGTGCCTATGCATACTGTGTTGAGACTGTACAATATTGATCCCACTCTTTAAAATGCTGAAGGTGTGCTTAACTTCATGATGCATCTGTATTTACAGTATGTGCAGGAATTACTCTTCTCCATCATTTGATTAATAATGGCCTAGTTAAAACTTTTTACATCTATCATTTGGTGAAATATCATTTAATGATCTAGAAAATGTACATAAACATCTCTTTTAAACAAAGTTATGTTTACCATCTGCTTTCCGCAGGCAGTAATAGTGCGACAATAAAGGCTGAAACATACTGTAGGATGCATCTCAATCAGCACCTAATCAGCAGGGCACTGATCAGGAAGTCAGCCATTTCTAGGGCTGTCTCAATAGCAAAATCGTTCCAGTGCACTGACAAATTCCCTCCCTACAAATTCCCAGAATGCACTGTAAAAACCAGGGAGCATCATTGCTCATTTGTTCCCTTACCGGAAACATTGTCACGTCTTCTGAAGTTTTTCATGTCGTTAGAAGACAAGCACAGGTGTACAACTATGAAGTCAAAGTGTTATTTTCTCTTTAAAAGAGTTGTTGTTATAATGTCTTTCATCCATAATTACCATGAAAGTGAAACTTTTAAATATTAGAATTGTTAATACAAGTTTAAAATTACTCTCCTTTATATTGTTATTTCTTTGTTTATGACATTTATTGGTCATAAATACACTATACGTTTGAATATCTACAACTAAAATGCTCGTCAGCGTTGTTGCTGATTAATAATAGCTGCGTTTAAACGTGCAACCTCGTAATCGTGTTGCATGTAATTGAGTTTTAAGTGTCCCAATACTCAGTGGATCAACAACCTTACCAGTGCCCGAATTTGTGTTCATGATATACTGATTGACAACATTGCGAGCTAGGGAGCTGATTGAGTTGCTCTCATACTCTACATAAGTACTTGAACACAAATACGAGTGCTTGGCCACTGCATTGCCAATGCATGGTCCGGTTGAACATGCTTAAAGGGGTAGTTCACCTAAAAATTTTAATTCTCTCATCATTTACTCACCCTCATGCCATCCCAGACGTGAATGACTTTCTTACTTCTGCAGAACACAAACAAAGATTTTGAGAAATATCTCAGCTCTGTTGGTCCATACAATGCAAGTGAATGGTGGCCAGAACTTTGAAGGTCTAAAAAGCACATAAAAGTAATCCATATGACTCCAGTGGTTAACTCCATGTGTTCTAAAGTGATATGACAGGTGTGGGTGAGAAACAGATCAATATTTAAGTCCTTTTTACTATAAAACTCCACTTAAACGTTCACATTCTTCTTCTTTTTTTTTGACGATTCACATTTTTTATGCATATTGCCACATACTGGGCAGAGAGGAGAGTTTATTGTAAAAAAGGACTTAAATATTGATCTGTTCACCCACACCTATCATATCTCTTCTGAAGACATGGATTTAACCACTGTATTATTTTTACACTGCCTTTACAGTATGTCTTTTTTGGAGTTTCTGGTCACCATTCACTTGCATTGTATGGACCAACAGAGCGGAGATATTCTTTTAAAAAACTTTGTTTGTGTTCAGCAGAAGAAATAAAGACACACATCTGGGATGAGATGAGGGTGAGTAATGAAGAGAGAACTATGACTTTTGAGTGAAATATTCCTTTAATGCGCATTTGTGCGTTACCATGGCGGGAACAATATTCAATACACGAGAGCAACAGAGTTACCTTTAAACGTCTTTGCCATTAAAAAGTATGAGTTATTATTAAGGTAAGTTTACTATAAATATATTGACTTCAACTAACTTGCACAGCAATATTCTCTTGAAACTGTTGCTCCGCCATAACAGTTGTTGATTTGAAAGAGAAAACTCACTTTAAAGCGGACAGTTCACACTAATCTAGCAATAATGCCCTTTACGGCAGCATTGAGAATGCAATGCGTATTTGCATTGTGTTAAGAATTGCGGTCGGACAAATTTGAGAGCTACTTACGTTGCATGTTGTGTCTGCGTTCGTGTACTAGCGTAGAGTATGTGTCTGCCTGAATTGTGCCAGGCAAATAGCTCTGACTTTTGTGAATAAGACACAATCTATAATTGGTATAATCTATAATAAGAGCCTCATTTGCATAGTAAGGAGGCATAAATTGCAGCTGGTTAAAATGGACTATTTAGGTTTTTGTGCACAAATGTGGTGCGACTTTTTAGTGAATTTGCCCCTGTGTGTTTATGTAGGTGAGCTGGACACACCTAGTGTGATTGGTACAGATGACCTGAACTACTTGCAGGAGAATGACACTGGTAAAAAAATATAATCTTAAAACATAAAATATGTTCCGGACGAGGTCAATCATCAGTGACCATTGGTTAATGTTGCAATGTCTTTTCCCTTCTCCCCCCCATATCAGTTCAGGACTCGTCTACAGATGAGACTCCCATTTTCCTCGAGGCCCCTCATATTGCAGAGGCCAGTTTGAGTGAGGAGGACCCAGATCATGAGCAGAGGGAAGCTGGAGTGGGGAATGGGACCAAAGAAGTAGGGACAGCCCAGCCGCAATCCTTAGACACCAGCCTTAGACAAAGGCAGGGACACTGGATGAGGCTCTGAGCTCTGAAGCAACCACATACACATGCATTCTGTTACAGTACAGCCTTATGTTACTCATACATGTAGCTTGCACATTCACTGGTTGATGTGCACTGGCAAAAAGTAAATTTGGGATCATTATTTTGCAAGTAACGAGTTTAATCATAAGAATTGTTTGGATGCATTTGGAAACCAGCTTACCTCCTGAAGCTAATGTGAAGCTCAACAAGGGAATTTCCTGCTCTGCTGCTTTTGTTCTCCCTTTTTGAATACTTTATCATGAACTTGAAAATCACCTTTTAAGGATCTGTCATGCCCTGAGTACAGCAGAATATATGCATTTCATCTTAGCCAAACAGCCTCAATCATATAGTCTCAATCTATTCAGATGAAGGCAAACATAAAGGATCTGCAGAAAATGTGATGCTTTAATGTGCATTACTGAGGTCCTCGGTTGTGTCATGATATCTATTTTTGCATGTAAAGCAACTGTGTAAAGTGTTAACTTTAAAGTGGATGTGTGAGACATATCAGCATTGCCATTTTATTAATATTTGCCATCATTCCTTGGTGATAAAATATGCCACTCAAAAGCTTCAATGCAAAAAGTCTAAAATTCAGAAATGTAACTGTTAACACAAAGTTGGACAATGTCACTTACCATTGATATTTGAAAAAAAAAATATTCTTTGGGAAAGTGTTTAAGAAGGAAATGGAAGGACAGGGTGTTTTTATTTAAATATGTATGCAAATTATATAGTGGAATGTGCATTTTTCTCATATCTCACCAATGATATAAATTCTCTAAGAATCTGCTTATAACTTTGAGTACCTCAATATTTTGTTGTGTAAGGAAAAAAGTTCATATTTTGCGTTGTGTCTTTGAGGGCTTTTTTTTTATTTTATGTTTATCTAATAAATCAGACATGAAAACCCATACTTTTCCATTAGTTTCCAACAGGGGGTAGATTCTGGGGGGATGGGAGGGAGATAACCCCCCCCCAATAATCAAAACAAGCAAGTACAGCCCCCGACCCCCTGATGGAAATACTTTGATTTATACTATGATCAATGGAAACATGTAAATGCTTCACATTGTGAACCATTCACCTCACAGATGTCGAAAGCGAATCGTCATGGCTCTGTTCAAGCTGGCAACCTGCAGCTAGTTTTTTTTTTGTGGCCTTTTGTAGACTTTTAATGATAGAGTTAGCATAAAGGAGACAGGAAATAATAGGGGAGAAGAGTGGAAATGGGATCGGGAAAGGACCTCACTCAGGTCACCCGAGATGCATCAGCACCACATGTATTGCACGCTACCCGCTTGGCTACGGCTCTGACACATTGCCATTATTACTGCATTATGTCCCGCATATTTGTCCAGCAACTTTTAACGACCAACTGAACTTGATTGTCATCTAAAATGTAATTTTAGCATCATAATGCAATTTACATTTTCTGAAGAAGCTCAGCAAATGCAATCCGAGGTAAAGAGGGTTAGATTTAAAATGTTTAAAAGTTTTAAAATGTTCAAAAGCTAGTTTTCTGAAAGTGAACTCAGCATTGGACAAATAGTTCTGATTATTTATAGTCTTGAAAAAAAGTATAGAATATTCTGAGAATGTCATTCAGCCGACTTTTTTCATCTGCAAAACGGGGTAAGGCTAATTTAAGTTTGTGTAAATAAAAGGCAAGTATATAGGTCTAAAAATATTATTTTTTCGTTTGGTAATTATTTTTAAATTTAATACTTTATTCGTTTGGTAATTAATTTAATACAGGGAATTTTTCCGGCATTTCTTTCAAAAGTAAGCTAAACAATAATTTTATAGAATTGGGCTACATGTTAGTGTTCTAAAAAGACACACTGAAGCTTTTCTTCTAGTATTGTGTATTTAGTTCACAGAAATAGTGTTTTTTGTATTGTGGGCTAATTCCATGACTGCTGTCTATTATTTTGAATGGTGTGAAAAAGCAACTTTAATAAATAAACGGGTGTCTACCACGATTAAAGTAATCGCAAAGAGTGGCCATTCATTTGTTCTCTGTGCGCTTGTCGATGACAGATTCATGATATGAGATATTTGTGTTGGCACTGCTGGAATGCGTTAATGCCAATTTTCTCGACAAAAAGTGTTTCCAAACCAGTTTTTCGCGACATTTGAAGTATCGACATAGAGTTTATGCACTAGAGTTAAACTGAAAAATATTATGTCGACACTTTTGAAATTTTAGCGATAATTTGCGTTTCCATCAGCTATATTGGTAAACTTTTGATGCGCTACACTTTTTGTCGCAGAAAAACCTTTGGATGGAAAGGTCTTGCACGCCACAATGTTATCATTATCATTAGCCAACGGTAGGCGGCGATGGTTGCTAGTAATACAAACATTCCACCAGAGATTCTAAGAAGAACTATGCGCATGCGCACGTAAAATCAGAGACTATTTATTTAATAGAGACGGACCACTTCTAAATGAACGCCCAACCAAGGAACTCTAGCGTTCAACGGATGTAGAAAAGAAGTCCCGCCTTACAGTTAAAAAAGCCAATCACCTTATATACAGACATCTCCTGTCAATGAACTCGAGAACGCGCATGCGTATTAGCTATACGAGCTGGGAAAATTTCGTTTTTTAGCGTAATATAAGGTGAAGAAGCACAATTTATAATTCCACTTTTGTCATATTTTACTGCTGATTTAAAATATGCTCTTTGATCGTAATCTTGACCAACCGTTTTTGAGTTTTCGGTCTTTTGAGGAACTGCACTGGCATGACTGGAAACAACCTCCCGAGAGCGTTCCAAAGATGGCCGAGAGTGGACTAACTTGCTAAAGAGACTTTGCAGAAAACCTTGGAAACAAAGAATCTGTGTTCCACTCTCGAAGTGTTTCGAAACGTTTATCTTAATTTCTCTCGATTTCGTTTTATTTACAAAAGAGAAAAAAGACAACTGAAAATCCGATATTTTAAGTTCAGAGTAGCCCAAATAGGCTTCTTAAAACATGGCGACTGACGATGATTCGCACTATTATAATGGTGAGTTTGAGCCGTTAGCAAACACGCTAACATCGGGTTGAATTCTTTAACATTAATATGGTTTAACTCTGTTTATTCGCAATTTTGTGGCAACTACAATGCAGTTGTCTTGCTCTCTTGGGTTTGCTGTTGCTTAATGATGCTCTGTAGTTTACGTAATTAAACAGCTAGCATCCTAGCTCGTGCTTTGTTGGTGCGTGTTGTTTTTAAAGTCAGAAGTTTACATACATCTTAGCCAAATAATTTAAGATCAGTTTTCACAATTCCTGACATTTAATAATAGAAAACATTCCCTGTCTTAGGTCAGTTAGGATCACTATTTTAAGAATGTAAACTGTCAGAATAATAGTAGAGAGAATGATTTATTTCAGCTTTTATTTCTTTCATCACATTCCCAGTGGGTCAGAAGTTTACATACACTTTGTTAGTATTTGGTAGCATTGCCTTTAAATTGTTTAATTGGGTCAAACATTTTGGGTTGCCTTCCTCAAGCTTCTCACAATAAGTTGCTGGAATTTTGGCCCATTCCTCCAGACAGAACTGGTGTAACTGAGTCAGGTTTGTAGGCCTCCTTGCTGGCACACGCTTTTTCAGTTCTTTCAGCAAATTTTCAATCGGATTGAGGTCAGGGCCTTGTGATGGTCACTCCAATTCCTTGACTTTGTTGTCCTTAAGCCATTTTGCCACAACTTTGGAGGTACGCTTGGGGTCATTGTCCATTTGGAAGACCCATTTGTGACCAAGCTTTAACTTCTTGGCTGATGTCTTGAGATGTTGCTTCAATATATCCACATAATTTTCCTTCCTCATGATGCCATCTATTTTTGTGAAGTGCACTAGTCTCTCCTGCAGCAAAGCACCCCCACAACATGATGCTGCCACCCCCATGCTTCATGGTTGCGATGGTGTCCTTCAGCTTGCAAGCCTCACCCTTTTTCCTCCAAACATAACGATGGTCATTATGGCCAAACAGTTAAATTTTTGTTTCATCAGACCAGAGGACATTTCTCCGAAAAAGTACGATCTTTGTCCCCATGTGCACTTGCAAACTGTAGTCTGTTTTTTTAATTTTATTTTAATTTTCTTCTCTTTTCTCCCTAATTTGGAATGCCCAATTCCCAATGTGCTCTAGGTCCTCGTGGTGGTATAGTGACTTGCCTCAATCCGGGTGGCGGAGGACGAATCTCAGTTGCCTCCGCATCTGAGACGTCAATCCGCGCATCTTATCACATGGCTTGAGCGCGTTACCGCGGAGACATAGCGCGTGTGGAGGCTTCACGCTATTCTTTGAGGCATCCACACACAACTCATCATGAGCCCCACCAAGAGCAAGCCATATTATAGTGACCTCGAGGAGGTTAACCCATCTGACTCTACCCTCCCTAGCAACCGGGCCAATTTGGTTGCTTAGGAGACCTGGAGTCACTCAGCACACCCTGGATTCGAACTTGCGACTTCATGGGTGGTAGTCAGCGTCTTAACTCGCTGAGCTACCCAGGCCCCAAGTCTGGCTTTTTAATGGCAGTTTTGGAGCAGTGGCTTCTTCCTTGCTGAGCAGCCTTTCAGGTTATGTTGATATAGGACTCGTTTTATTGTGGATATAGATACTTGTCTACCTGATTCCTCCAGCATCTTCACAAGGTCCTTTGCTGTTGTTCTGGGATTTGTTTGCACTTTTAGCACCAAACTATGTTCATTTCTAGGTGACAGAATGCATCTCCTTCCTGAGCGGTATGATGGCTTCGTGGTCCCATGGTGTTTATACTTGCGTACTGTTGTTAGTACAGATGAACGTGGTACATTCAGGCATTTGGAAATTGCTCCCAAGGATGAACCAGCCTTGGTTCATCCTTTTTTCTGAGGTCTTGGCTGATTTGTTTTTATTTTCCCATGATGTCAAGCAAAGAGGCACCTGAGTTTGAAGGTAGGCCTTAAAATACATCCACAGGTACACCTCCAATTCAGTACACCTCCTATCAGAAGCTAATTGTCTAAAGGCTTGACATAATTTTTTGGAATTTTCCAAGCTGCTTAAAGGCATAGTTAACTTAGTGTATGTGAACTTCTGACCCAGTGGAATTGAGAGATAGTCAATTAAAAGTGAACAATTGTTGGAAAAATTACTCGTGTCATGCACCAAGTAGATGTCCTAAACGACTTCCCAAAACTATAGTTTGCTAATATAAAATCTGTGGAGTGGTTAAAAATAGAGTTTTAATGCCTAAGTGTATGTAAACTTATGACTTCAACTGTATATGAGCAGTTAGTTTAGACAAACTTAGCTTATAATTAACGTGTTTCACTTTTTTTTATTCAGGGTTTTTGTGAGAGACTGTGAAAATAAGTCAATTTAGTAGCAAGACAAATGGGCCTCATGGTGCAGTAATGTGTGTTTTAGGTCACGCTGAACTGCGCTGAGATATTGTCCATCTAATGTACATTTATGCATTTGGCAGACGCTTTTATCCAAAATGACTTGCAGTGCATTCAAGGTATACGTAATTTAAACATATTGCAAATTTAGAAACTTTGCCCTTCAATACCTGATTCAACTGATAAGATAATTTGTATGCGCCGTGTTGTTGGGAGGGCCATCAGGAGCAGGTTTTGAAACTCTGCTGCACATAAAGCTAATCATTGATTCTTTATTACTTTGCGAGCACCCAAAGCCAAATTACATCAAGTCAGAGCCAAGTCACTGAAGAACAGAGTCTGTCAGCTGAACACAACCAATCTTCAAGAGGAAAAAAGACACAAAGTAGTATAAGAACACAATTACCAAAAGTTAATCAAGGAAAAAGATGTCAAAAGACTGAAATTTCTAAAATATTGAAGTGAAAGAGAACAACTTCTCGTTAGCTTATATCCTAAATGTAGAAATAAAGGGCATGTACCGGTTTTGCCTACATGATATTGAATAATTACATTATTCAGTGGAACTGCCGATCTTTCACAAGTTTTCCTTTTGAGCGTACACATGACCAGACTGTTTCACAAGGTGCCGTCATTCTAGACTTACTCATATGTTTTTATTGAAAGGGGAATTGCTACCAACATGTGATTTTTGTCAGACACCACTGTCTATAAAACACATTTTACTGGAATGTCTTACTTTTAATGTTACTAGGCAACGTGTTTACTCAAAGTTTTTTAGTGGATGTTTTCAAAAATGTTTCACCATGGAACATTTTTAATTGATCAAATATTGAAATTAAAGATCTTATTTAATGTTCATTGTGTATATTACTGTATTATATATTGTGCATATTACCTTTTAAAACTTACCTTATAAGGTCAATATTACCTTGATCTTGCCATGAAAATAGCCAGTGATGCTGACATGGCAATAAAAATAAATAAATATTACTTTGCGAGTAACAAACCTTCTATTAGTGTCCAAGAAGTGGTATCAGACCTATGTTTGTTTAAAGGGGTCATGACTCATGACATGAGGAATGACATTTTCCTTTATCTTTTCACATGTAAGAGTTCATTGTATGATAAAATCATGCTGTAAGTTTCATAACTCAAAATTTCCTCCTCACTGCAAAAAGAACATTTGCTGAAATTAAGCTGCCAAAAGGACTGGTAGTGTAATTCCTCCACATTGTAATGTCACACTGTGGTAGACATTTGCATCTGACTGCCTCCCACAACAACACATCAATGCCTACTTCACCTTTAATCACTCCTGTAGCCTAGAGAGCCAATCATAACAGTGGGCATTTACTGTCCAGTTTTAAAGGAGAGAAGCACCAAAACTGAGTGTTTCTGACAGAGGGTCAGAATGAGGGTTGAAAATGATCATGTTTTACAAATATTTGACTGATTTTGTTGAAAAAAACTTTACTAATATTATAGGTGAACCTCAAGAAGCATTTTAAAATAATACAAATAGGCATGTCATGACCCCTTTAAGACACACCTTATCACACCTCTGACTAATTCATCTCACTTGCCTCCTGCTGTCTTTCAGAGCACGATGACCGCGTTGGAGGACCAAAGCGTCGCAACCGGAAAGGCAGAGGCCCTTTCAGAGCACCCATGTACAGTGATCAGATGTCCAGGCCGAGGCATCGAGGGGGTCACGGTGGGGGTGGAGGGCCTGGTCCCAGGTCAAGATTGCACGATGATGATGGAGATGTGAACATGGCAGAAGTGTCACAAGACAGTTGCTCCCAGCGCAGATTGTAAGCACTGTGATGCATGATTTTAAGTAATCGTTAAGGTATATGTCAGGAATTTAGATGTTTTTAAATACTTTTTTTCAGTAATCCATATGGGCGGCCACAGAATCGGCGCGATGAGCGCAATCGCAAAGGCGGACGAGGAGGTGGTGGTGGAGGAGGAGGAAATGGAGATAGTGGGGGTCACAGAGGTCATGGATCTAGAGGAGGAGGCAGTGGCGGCGGTAGTGGTGATGGAATCCGCAAGAACTGGTTTAAAATAACTGTTAGTACATTAGACATCAATTATAAATAAGTTAAGCAGTTTTAAAGCATGTTTATGACTTGTGACCTTAATGGCATAATTTGTTGTACTTCTGACCTCAGATTCCTTTTGGGAAAAAATATGACAAAGATTGGCTTCTGCCAGCGCTTCAGAACCTCTGTTCCATGCCATTCCATGCAGTTCATGTAAGTATCTCACCCAAGTATTCACCCAAAAATGTAATTTCTTTTGCACAAGTGCATGAGAGAAGCTTGTTCACTGTGGCTCCTGTGTTCATGCGTAAGTTTGAGTTAACACTAAAAGTTTCTATAAAATACATTGAAAATAATACATATTTCTGTTGCATAGCACATAATGCAATGCATATTGTGAGACTGTGCTAAGTGTCTTTCTCCTCTGGTCTTTTCTGTCACAGTATCACACAGATGGCAACAGGGCCCAGTTTTACATTGACGACTCCACAACTGCTAATGCTTTGGTTAAAGTGTCACGGAAAATAACAGACAAAGATGGATACAGGGTAAAATATGCACTTTGACTACACCAGAAGTAACATAATGGTAGAAAAATGTTTAAAATGTAGTCCATGTATTACATCAATAAATATGGTGTTTTGAAATTGCATATATACAGTATATTGTTACATGTTTGTTGTTTACATGCCTAATTTGTACTATTTACAAGTTTTACTTAAATATGTAGAACAAGTGCTAAAATGCTACTGTCTCTTTAAGACCTGTGGCAGGGACTTTGACAGTATGTTTGTTTGGTTGAATGGCTTCTTTACAGCATACATGCTATGTTTGATTAGAATTAAATTTTTGTTTTGTTGTTTTTGATAAATAACTGACTGTATAGAACAGAAAGGATATTAAAAGAGACATTACTAAATAATAAATGGTTTGCTTGGATCTAGTCTTTGGGCTCACATACACAGAAAGAGTGAAAAGATCTCGGTGCTGAACTTCTATGCCACAACACCACTCAAACGCTGGAGAGTGAAATCTAAAAAATTACCAGACATTTTTGTAGCAAATGGGAAGTATTTACGCACATCTGATTGTTGGGGATTGCAGATAGAAACAAAGAGCGATCTTGGCATTTTAAGAATCGACATTGGGATCGTACAAATTAAGTTTAATTAGAAAATCTACATTTTTGCCCAGCCCTAGATTCAAATGCGTGAGAGAAGACCAACATGAAGAGAGAAACCGTGAATCCTGCAGGATCAATTTGTCTCTTTCGTGCCTCATAGAAGCGTCTCTGACCACTGAAAATATCACGATATATCACGATACATGGATCATAAGTATCCATACAATATCGTGAGAAAAAATATGGCGATATATCGATATTTCACTGTAGCGACACAGCTCTAATAAAGACTTAAATTTGAAATAAGCATATTTGATATACATTTTTATGTGAAGATTGTGCTAGAGTTGTTTGTGAGTTTAATTTTGTCTCATTGTCTTGGATGGATAGGTGTCAGTTCTTATGAACAGCTGCCCGCCACCCACTTTGATTAATGTTGATCTGAAGCCTGAAGATCTGGAGCATTTAAAGGTGAGTGATGATTACTTGGTTATCTTAGAGAAATAAGAGCCTAGAGGTCACTGGAACATGCTAATGCAGATTTATCAGGTGAATTGAATTAGTGGTGGACCGACATGGGTTTTTCAGTTACCGATATGATGTATAGAGAGCAGTATGGCTGATAAACGTAATTACATTTCACAACAGCAAATCAGATGCACACGAAAATTTAAATAAGTAAAACAAACACTTATTTAATGCAATATTTACTCAAATTTGCATAAACTTGAAAAGAAAGAACCTTGAAAACAGAAAGTGTTGACTATCCATTGACACATCTATTGGTAGATTTTGGAACCGACACAAGGGAAAGTAATCACTTCTGTTAATCGGCCAAGCGAATACAGTTATCGGCAGATGCTGATGATCGTAAAATGGCCAAATGTTGGCCAATTAATCAGCCTGGCTGATATATCGGTCAATCACTAAATTAATTTTAATTCCTTTTCTTTACTACGAGAATCTTTTCTGCGATGCTAAGTTTATTTTATATGCAGCCAACTTTTGGTGCTTAAGGGAGTTGCTCTAGTTTTAGACGGTCAGCGTTCGAGTGTCAATGTTTACTTGAAGATTACTGATTTACACTGACTCTCCTCTGTACTTTGATGTTTTTTATTAGCAATGCATGGCAAAACGCTTTGATGGATCTCAACAGGCTCTTGATCTGAACAACATCAGAGTTGACCCAGGTAAAACTTTCATACAGCCTTCTTTCTCCATACAAAAACTTCCTCTTCACTTTGATTGGTTAAGGGCTGTTGCTAAAATGTGTCCTTTTGCGGCAGATTTGGTTTCTCAAAACATTGAGGTCACGTTGAATAGGAAGAACTCCATGCAGGGGGTCATCAAAATTATTGAGGAGAACATTCCTGAGGTATGAAATGAAGAGATTCTGAATGTATTCTCAAATAAGGGGATAGTTCAACCAAAAATGACAATTCTCTCATTTACTCACCCTCATGCCATCCCAGATGTGTATGACTTTCTTTCCTCTGCTGAACACAAATAAAGATTTTTAGAAGATTATTTCAGCTCTTTAGGTCCATACAATGCAAGCGAATGGTGACCAGAACTCAGAAGGTCAAAAAAACATTTAAAGGCAGCATAAAAGTAATCCAGTGGTTAAATCTATGTCTTCAGAAGTGATATGACAGGTGTGGGTGAGAAACAGATCAATATTTAAGTCCTTTTTCACTATCAATCTCCTCCTTTGACCAGCCCCAACCAGTAGGTGGCTAAATGTGAAAGTGAAAGTCACTTCCACACCAGAATGTGAAAGTGAAAGTGGAGATTGATAGGAAAATGGACTTAAATAATGATCTGTTTCTCACCCACACCTATCATATCGCTTCTGAGGATATAGATTTAAACACTGGAGTTGTATGGATTACTTTTATGCTGGCTTTATTACCTTCTTGGACTTTCTGAGATTTGGTCACCATTCACTTGCATTGTAAGGAACTACAGAGGTGAGAAATTTTTCTATAAATCTTCATTTGTGTTCTGCAGAAGAAAGAAACTAACACACATCTGGGATGGCATGAGGGTGAGTAAATGATGAGAGATTTTCATTTTTAGGTGAACTGTCCCTTTAATTCTCCCAAAGCTCAGTACATTATTATGTAAATTGATAAATTGAGGCAGTCATAAAAATAAGGAGTCGTATGTGTTTTTTTCTCCATTTACAGCTGCTGTGTCTCAACTTGAGCAACAACAGGTTGTTCAGGCTGGATGACTTGGCTGATATTGTCAACAAAGTTCCCAACCTGAAGATTCTCAATCTTTCACACAATGAGGTATGATTTTGCTCACAGAAACTTGTAGGTTTACCTTTTATAAGAATCTTTTCCAATATCCAGGGATGCAAACTATTCACCTTTTGGCTAAAGTTACCTTTCTGAAGCTAATTTGCCCAAATTATTTGGTACAATCTAATTAAATTCTACTTGAAAGGGGTACTTAAACACTTAAAACAGCTTCAAATCCATAAACAAATTAAATGAAAATATACCGCCTGGAACACCTGCTATGAATTTCCCTGCTTTTTCACCTCTCATGAGTTTGCATTCCTGAATTTCAGACTTGCTCCAATGTGTCCTGTTTTTTTTAGCTCAAGACTGAGAAAGAACTTGATAAACTGAAGGGTCTGAAGCTGGTGGATCTTTCATTGGAGAGGAATCCTCTGTGTGACCACTTCAAGACCCAGGCGGACTATGTCAGGTCAGTCTTCGCCGCAGTTTGTTTTCTGTGCAACACAAAACACAATAGCAGAGTGTGTGTGTGTATGCATTTATTGATGGACACGTGCACAAACATACCCCTTGTAGTTTTTCTATTAGTCTCAATAGACCCACCTTGAGGCACTGAAAAGAATGCTTTTATACAAGACTTCAGAGAGAGGGTGATAATGGCATTTTTAAAGACAAAGGTAAATTAGAGTGCCAAAATGATGGGATGTTCAGTATCCCTTTAAAGTTTTCCCTGGCCACCAGGGAAGTGTATGATGTTTGTGTATCTATAACTGGCGCCTAAATCCACTAGACGCAAACTGAAATTCATCAGCTTATCTGGAATAACAAATGTCAGGCAGGAGAAAGTCTGGCATGTCAACGTGACATTTGTAAGGAGAGTCCTAGTATGAATTATCCTTAATTCTGTAGCTGTGTTCTTTTTATCACATTTTAAAGAACAAATTAAATCAAAATTGACCCTATTTCTTAATTGCATCTGGTCAGTGCACATTATTCTAAAGAAAAAAAGCCATCATATTCATCTAAATGTAATAACTTTCTCTGCCTCAATTACTTTTCTGCTGATGTTGCCAAACTGTATTTAGCTGGGGAAAAATATCAGACAATTATATGATAGCCTTTTGTGATTCACTGTGTTGGTATAGGACATGCACATTTCATGATGGATGAAATCAAGCCCTCCTTTACATTATTTTGGGCTTATTGTTCTGTTTCGCCCACCAAAATACCCCACATATTTGAAGTTAAATGGGGATGGGGTTGGAAAAAATCGTAAGGAATTTATTGATTCCGGTTCCTTAATGATTTTTTTTTTTGAGTGTTTCTTGAGGAAGAATTATTTGGAAATAAGAAATGCAATTATTGTTGCATTTACTGCTGTCAGCAACCTCAGAACAGATGTAATAAAATCAGGAATAATTTTTATACAGTTCTTGCAAATGTGCATTTACACACTTTTTAATGCGGCACAAATGCAATCCAATACTTGGTTCTAACTGTATATTAAATAATACTAGAAAATGGTAATGTTTTATTAATGCGTTCATTTGTTTATTTTTTACAATATACCACTAATTATATCAAAACTCACTAATGTGCATCTTTAACTACACACCGACATATGAAAAACCAGACAGTAATTTCCCTGGCTTAAGTCTCGCAAACCTTAAGAACCTGTGACACGTAGCCGTTCTATTTCAAATGCTCAACTATTGTGCATGTCACATTGGTATAGAATTGCGTTTTTGTGTTCCAGTAATGTGTTGCAGCAAGACTTAATGTCCATCGTGAACACCTCAGGTTCTTATTTGTATTTTTCATACTTTTGCTTTGCTCATTCTCACTGTTGCCAGCCTTTCTTGTCGATACATCTTGGTTTAATCACTCAACTGTTGGCCTTGTAGCACTTTGTACAGAATGCAGCTCTTCAGCATCTTTTAGAAGAGAGAATATTTTAGCATATTTTTAACCTTAATCAGCTCATATTTTACTTCATGCATTAGAAATAGATTTAGGGAGCAGCTTTAACATATGTGACCTCCCCCGAATGTCTATGGATAAGTTGGCAGAGAAGGAAAAAAAACATACCCCTGGAAATGCACTCAAAGTACATGTACTTGTAAGTACTCCACCTTTGTAAAATGCTGGCACCCTCCTCCCTCCCTCCACCCACCCTGCACTGCATCTGATACCTGGAGCACTGCTGCTGAGTGGCCAGTGAGAGGCTGGTTAGCCAAAGACGGGTAAGATCCCACCTTTTAACTTTGGGACAACCTAAGGCAGGCACAGCCGCAAAACTGGCCACGGCAAGCAAGTTGGAGATGAAGAACACAGCCAAGGGAAGAAGAATTGACTTGTCTAGGAGGAGATACCATGGGTGGAGAAGGAGAAGGGAAGGTTTTTTTTAAGAAAAACCTTGTGTCAGGCACTGCTCAGAAACTGAGCTTTGGTTCCTTGGTGCACAATATAATGAATATTTGGAGAGTAGAGACAATTATATTCTCTCTCCCTGTTTCTATTTTCTGAGACGGAGGATAGTTGGTCAAAGTGTGCACTGTGACTACATTCATGATCCTCGTCCTAGCCTACTTTGGAGGAAAAACATCAGATCATCAATTCTTTAAAAAATCCAATCATATTGGAGGAGGATCACAGGAAACAAGTTCCAAATTTTCATTTCAATATAGAAATAAACTAAACATAAAATAGACTTGGTATCAAATTACAAACATGAAAAGGTGTCTGGGCTCAATTAAAGCTTTAATTATATTCTTGAATAATTGCCCTGCTATTCTTAATTTTAATAGTAGGGTCCAAATTAAGTAGGCTGTATATCCCATACACCTTTTTAAGCTTTGATGCATTCTGATTTATTATACTGTGTTCTGTACACAGGCTCAGGGTTCACCTTTTGTACTTTTTGACATCCTTCTGGTCTGGTCTGTAACTATATTTGTTCTTTGACTCTTCTTTCCTCTATGACTGACCCATAGAATCTAATCACGTGTTCCAAACTGTGTCCAAATGCCAATATTCTTCATGTTTTAGTCCCATGTAGGACCTAGTGTATTCACAATCCACTCACCACAGCAGGTCAGAGAAAACCCTATAATCACAATAGCATCTTCTTAGTTACCTGTAGTATCTTGTATTCATCTTGCAATAGTCATTTTCAGAACTGCAGCACGTTTTTAGATATTAAGGTGCACCGTGAACAAGCATTTTTAATTTACCAACTCAATGTACCAACAACTGTGGATCTGAATGTATCTATGCCCAATGTCCTACGTTTTTAAAAAACATGAACCCGTAAAACTTTGGCAGGGCATCGGGGCGAATCCCAATTGAAAGTGATCATCCCTATAGTGATCATCCCTATGTGCTACTTACTTCGAATGACAGCTCTCTTTATGTGGGCACTCTGAAAGGACCATGAAAGTACAGAATGAATGAATGTACCCTTCGCTAATAGACTTGTAAAAGGACTCTTCGTGAAAAGTGGCGCCCTCTTCCTGCAGTGCCCTTCAAGGGCGCAAAACTGCCATTTGGAAAAAGCTGAGTGATCTGGTCACAGAAAGTCAAATTTATCTCGCCTCAACCATCAAACTCCACTTCCACTTGGTACACTCCCCAAAATGCATGAAAATACTGATTGACTGATTGTGTGAGTGTTCGCCAAACCTCAACACCCCCACCTCCCACTCCCTTTGCTTGCCCCAACCTTTGCCAGCCTGCGTGTGTCTGTGTTTCCGCCTGAAAGGGGTACCGGTGGTGAGTATTGAGGATGGGTAAGTACCATGTATCTGGGGGCGGGACAGGAGGAAGTTTGGAACAGGACTTTGGCTATCATTGGCGCTCAGTTGCCCAGATTTTCATTCTCACAAATGCAAAAACTTGATTAATTACTGGGCAAACCTTCACTATTTGTTGAAAATGAGAAGAATGTGTAAATTTCATTACAACCTTTTAAAGCTTTTAGAAAACAACAGTCACTGAATTACAGTACGCTGTCAGATTGCTAATGTCTCAGGTGTCTAAAGCCTGATGAATAATCAGCTGTAAGTATGTTTCTCATAGGCTGTTCTGATTAAAGCCACTTTTAATCTTATTTGTTTTGCACTTAAAATGGCCCAGCTCACATATTATGACTGTGTAAATGAGTGTTTGTGTGGGACTGTCTCATGAGAGTAAAGTCCCTAAGCTCGAATGTGCAGTCTGTACTAATTGTCTCTCTTGTGTTCTGTCTTTGTGATTGTTGGACAGTGCCATTCGGGAACGATTCCCCAAGCTGCTCAAACTGGTAGGAAATACACTGCGTTTGTCTTTTGGTGGAATCAAGAGTGTGGTGTTATTTGCATATTTGCTCGATAGCAAGTGTTCATTATGCATCCAATACATTATTTTGTCTGTTTAATGTCTAAACGATAGGATGGACACGATCTTCCACCCCCCATTGGTTTTGACTTGGAGGTTGCTCCTGCAGTTCTGCCCCCTTGCAAGGTGCTTGAAGTTTCAAACCACATAGTGTTAAAATAGTTTGATCAAATTCCCATAAGTTCTTCATACTATAATACTCTGAGCTTATCCTCTCTTTGTTTTACATTGACCGCAGCCTAGTTATTTCTGCTCAGAGGACATCAAGAGCATCATCCTTTGCTTTCTGCAACAGTACGTATTCTTAAGCCCTTATAATGTGCACCTGGAATGAGACTGATATGTTTAGATCACAATTCTCATATATCTGAACTTGTTACCATCTTCCAGGTATTACAACGTATATGACTCAGGAGATAGACAGCCCCTGCTGGACGCCTACCACGATGGAGCTACTTTCTCCCTCAGCATTCCCTACATTGTACAAAACCCTTCAAAGTACAGTCCTTTCTCCCTTTATCTCTACTGCTGTTGACTCCTGTTTAGCAGTATGATCTGTACATCTGATCTGTATTAATGACTACTAGTTAGTGGTTTTTTATTTGTGGCTTCCTGTTTTTGTCTGCAGAAGTAATTTAGGGGAATATCAGAAAGACAGTCGCAATATTAGGCGCCAGAAAGACCCCAGTAAGTAATTTTCCGATGTCACAATTTTTGTGGAGATTGACTAATCTACATATACACCGATCAGCCACAACATTAAAACCACCTGCCTAATAATGTGTAGGGCCCTGTTGATGAGAGAGGTCAACAGAGAAAGGCCATACTGTTTTGAACTGACAAAGTCTATAGTAACTCAGATAACCGCTCTGTACAATTTTGGTGGGAAGAATATCAGTGTGGCGCTGTTTTGGTGGCACGAGGGGGACCTACACAATATTAGGCAGGTGGATTTAATGTTGTGGCTGATTGGTGTAGTCTCTATATATGCTATTTTGCTGTTGCAATTTTGTGTGTTTTTGAAACATGATAGGATTAAATTAGAATTAAAACGGGTTGTGCTGTTTTGTCTTCCAGCTTCACGGTATCGTTTGCTGAAACATACACGATTAAATGTGGTAGCTTTCTTAAATGAGCTCCCCAAAACCCAGCATGACATTGCTTCCTTTAACGTGGATGTCAACACCTACACAGTGAGTCAAACTTTCAGTTCAGCTCGCTGCCTTTGTCTTTGACATTGCCGATTTGGCGTTGTCGTTCTAATTCCTCTTTGTTTGCAGGCAACACTATTGGCATTTTCAGTCAGTGGAGTTTTCAAAGAGGGTGAGTTCCTCTCTTATACAGAATTATTCAGAATCTTTCTCATTAGATTCTGATCAGTGAGACTGTGAGATTCATCCTAAAAATGTTTTTTTTTTTTTTTTACTGTTTAAGTGGATAGCAAATCCAGAGACTCATTCAGAGCTTTCTCTCGGGTGTTCGTTGCTGTGCCTGCTGGAAATGCAGGGTAAGATCTTGCAAACAGAAATCTTGTTTCATACCATAAAGTTGTCAAACTTCTACGAGGGATATCTTTGGCTTTATAGATGCTTCATCGATCATATCATCAGTCATTGTTGTAATCTATTTTCAACCCATCAGTTTGTGCATTGTGAATGATGAGCTGTTTGTTCGGAATGCCACTATGGAGGAAATTCAGCGGACTTTTGTTGCCCCGGCCCCCACACCATCCAGCAGCCCTGTACCCACTCTGTCTGCCCCCCAACAGGAAATGCTTGCTGCCTTCTCTCTAAAGTCTGGCATGAACCTTGAATGGTCTCAAAAGTAAGGACTAAAGGCTGGTTTATACTTCTGCGTCAGACCTATGCCTTGGGCTTGTGGTTTGCTTTTATAGTTCTGCGTCATTCCGCAAGTACAGAGCCAGAATGCTAGTGTATTGAGAAAAAATGCCTTCATTTCTGAAATAATTATAGATTTCACAAACAAAATCGGTGTAATTTGTGGATTCAAAAGTATTTATTAAATTATTGTAGCATTAAAAATAAGTTTATCAAAGTATGTGAACGATAAGATTTAGGTACAAATTATTTGACATTTTGTCTGCCATGCAGAGAGAATAAATCGGGCATATACTGCATGCTTGCTCTTGATTCGCTTAAATAGTAATAAATTAATATTTTAGCATGCTTTTGACGCTATGTGCCATTAGTTACTAAATCATCAAATGAATAACTACTTGCTTGACAACCGACCACAAATTTGGTGTTGTTTATAGAATAGAAACTGGACTTTACAATGCATGTAGGCATGACGAACAGGTGCTTTTTAATTTGCTTTCAGTTCCGTTTTCATAACTGATGAAAAATTATTATTTACTGTAAACTGTACTGTCAAACATGTGGTCAAAACACTGTACAGATTGGAAAGTTCTCCAGTATAAAACAAATATGGGTTCATTCACATACCAAATACATATAGAGTTAAAGCCAGAGAAAAGAAGCACAGTCTTTGTCTGGTTTTCACTTTCTGCATATAAAAACACCCGAGTCCAAATACAATGTCATATGATGCATAGATCTTAAAATAATCTTGGAGGAAATGCAAGGCTATCTTGTACCTTTTTTTCTGTCATCCTGGGGAACGGGCTTTGGTTACAAAGCAGACCAATCACAGCTGTTGTGGTCTGCATTGTCGTGACACATAGTTACACTTTTGTAGAGGAGCAGGCTACAGTGTGGGTTACACGCAGAAGTATAAATTGGCCTTAAAGCACTTAAACTTTAATCTACTACACTAGAAGACGTTTTATTGCCATTGCTTCTGCAAGATTTATAAATCCACATTTGTTCCGTGTGTTGATTCACATAATAGTTCCCTTAATTGTGTAATGGCATGACTCAGTATTATGAGAGGTAGTGCTGTTAAGGTCAGAACTTTTAAGACTTTCTTGTTGTTCCAGGTGCCTGCAAGATAACGATTGGGATTTTGACCAAGCTGCACAGATCTTTACTGGCCTTAAGGTACTCCAGCATGCCTTTCTCAGCATGGTTCAAAAAGTAAATCTGTGTAATGCAGACTGTTTAAGGAGAAAACAAAGAATTATTCATTTGACAAGTGTCTCGTTTCATTTTCAGGCCCATGGGAAGATCCCAGATGTTGCTTTTGTAAAATAAAGAGTGATTGTTGGAGTTTCAGCTGTGTTGTCATGTCTACAGATGTGACTAATAAAGTACTTCATTACTTGTATTTGTTTTAAAATAAATGTTACCTTATGTACTAATTTGAAAGACTGTTTTCTTGTGTCTGCAGCTGAGAAGAAAATATAAAACTTTGTTGTAATATCTTTCTCCATAAGAAAAAAAAAAGCTCAACACGTCATTACTGCATCATAGGAGCACTAGTATGCTATTAGCCTTTTACCTTTATATGGCAGGGAATCCTTAGACAATGGTTCAGTAACACTTTACAATAAGGTTCTATTTGTTAACATTAGTTAATACACTATTAACTAACATGAACTAATGGTAGCCCTTTATTTGACAGTACTGTTCTACATTTACGTACTATATAATTACAACTACAGTAATTACTATGTACTAACCCTAAACCTAACCCCAACCATATTAAGTACATTACCTTATATTAGGTAATGTTACCTAATATTACTCAGTACTTTTTTGGGTAAGTACATGGCAAGTAATACTGATAGTACACATACTGTAAAATAAAGAGCAACCAAACTAACAATTGTATTTTTATTAACTAACATTAACACAGATTAATAAATGCTGTAAGAAATATGTTCTTAAATGTTAGTTCATGGTACCTAATGAATAAACTAATGTTAACAAATTGAACCTTATTGTAAAGCGTTACCAAATGGTTCTTAAAAATCACAATCAATTGGATGCAATGGTATGGAAAACTTTTATTGCAGCTGGAGCAACCACAAGAAGTTACATCATGTAAAAGAGCCAGGGACTTGTGCGATGTACAGCCAAAAGTGCATTTATTATTATTACACCCCACTCCCAAAATAAGAAGCACTGAACTTTTGCTTACATGTAAACATGTCAGTTACTCACTTTGGATTCCCCACAGCACATGCAATAGTTAGAGTTGTTCATTGTTGAGTTTTTCGATAACACTATTTTTGGAATGACAATTGGTCTGTCAGCACTATTAAATAAGAGTGATCTACTGTAAAATGTAAACTTGTTTTAAATTTCCCCCAGAAAGTTTGAGGCCAAGCTGCAGGTCAGACCTGTCCCATCAGGCTCCACACTGAGCTTCTTGACCACTCCGTCTTCAATTAACATGGCGTACCTACACACACACATACAAATGACATCAGCACCATTCTAGTACAGACAATTCAGGAAGTGAAAGTTTTACTTCCATATGAAAATATTAGGGGTAAGAATATAAGTGTATCTGTGTAGGAACAAATTAATGTAAACTATGCATGCAGTGTGCTGTGAGTGACAAATCTGAATTATATGTAGCAGACTATGACTAAATATACCATCTTCTCAGCATTCTCTCCTCTAGTTATCACTTGGCTAATTATCCATAGGGGACCTCAACATCTAATGAGCTTTGCTTTAATTGTAGCGGTCAACATTTTAAATTTGGTGTTTGTCAGAATTCAGGAAGACAATCATCTCACCTTTGAGACCTTAAATTCCCAAGCACCTCCATCAAATGATCATTGTTCAGAAAGAGATCCACTGCCTTAAAAAGATGAAAAGAGTAAGTGCAAGATTCTTGTTGGACACATATCCCAAATGATGACTCCACCAGGACTGAGCCTTGACCATCACAACACTATGGCCTCGATCAAGTCCCTTAACCCCAGGATGCTCTGGGGAGATTGCTCTTGTAATAAGTGTATAAGTCGCTTTGGATAAAAACTTCCTAACTGACAGGTAAGAACATAAGTCAGGTTTATAATGTTGTCTCACCTTGGTGAAAGCTCCAGTGGGGTCAGCCAGCAGCCGCACCTACATTAAATGGAACACAATGACTAAATAAATCAAAACATTTGTGTCAACTGCCAAGATTTAGTTGTAAACATTTATGATAAAAAAGGGGGGAGAATTTGCCCACCTTGCCATCTGCTCCGTTTGCCTTGCCCCAGGCAGACATAACAAATACATCATTGACAGAGATGCAGGCAATCTCCTGAACACCTTTGGCCCTCAAATCTGCAGCCATCTGGATGAACCCTGGGAGATGAGTCTGAGAAAACATGAGATTGTTTGGTCGGCACTAGAATTTTTGCTCGAAAAGAAAGACATGAGCATACAAAACCAAGCAGTTAAAGTTGGGCTGCACGATTACGACGAAAATCAAAATTGACGATTATTTCACTTGATATTGTAATTGCGATTATTTTGATTACAATTATTTTTGAGGCAACTGCATGCCATTTTCTTTATGAAAGCTACACATCCAAAACAAGCTGAGAACTGTTCCTCGATTGTTTTATTGCATACAATGTTTTGTTTACATTTTAAATAAATTATACTCAGAAAGTGCAACACACTATGAGAATATCAGGTTGTGGTTTCTGATATGCTAATAGACTCATTTAAACCGATTTTCTTATTGTCTTTTGCATTCATGTACATAACAGACCAAAAAATGTTGTAAATAGAAAATCTTGACACTACAGGAATAGACTGAAATGTAATTATGTAATTGACACTTTTCATGATTAGTTATTTGCAGCAGCTGTAATCATATTCTTGATTATTATTATTTTGGATTAATTGTGCAGCCCTAAGGGCTCCCTAACTTGTTAAGGGAGGGGCTAAGACCAGGTTTTGTTAATGCCAGCAGATCTCACTTGTTAGTACCTTTGAACATCCAGGAGTGAATGCCCCTGGCACGCCAAACAGCACTCCTTTTTTGCCCTTAAAGAGGTCAGACATTGAGATTTTATTCCCTGGGTCTTCCTCGTGGACCTCAACAGCGGGAAGAGCTTGACCAACCTTAGAGGGAAAAGAACAGCGCAAGTTAATCAAACAGCTTAATTTCTGAATACATTATTTATTTATTGGTGAGCACAATTCATTGCACATCAACACAACCACTGACACAAGAGCTCTGTTGACAGCAACTGCTCCAATTTCAGAGATCATGTGCTGTCATTTACTAACAACTTTAATATTCTGTTATGCCTGATTTGTGCTATGGCTTTAATTCTTATAATTTTGCTGGATAAATCTTAGGTGCAATACAATAACAGCATGCATTTTCTTCTCACAGTCATTGGACACTTTCACAAAATTTGTATATTGATTATTAAACATTAAACAAGTAATCTTAAATTACCTTTGACTAGAAAAAAGTAATTACATTGAAATGCACATTTCACACTCACTGCGAGCACGTCAGCAGTTATATTTTTTACATTTTTGCATCCGACGAACATCTTTGATTCTCTTTGATCGTCTAGCGCAGGAGGGACATGTTTTTACAAGATGTTAAAGGAATTTTCCGGGTTCAACTCAAGTTAAGCTCAACTGACAGCATTTGTGACATAATATTGATTACCACAAAAATACATTTTGACTCCTCGCTCCTTTTCTTTAAAAAAAAAAAGCAAAAATCTGGGTTACAGTGAGGCACTTACAATGGAAGTGAATGGGGGCCAATTTTTCAGCGTTAAAAGACTCACTGTTTCAAATGTATAGCCACAAGACATAAAGGATATGCGTGTAAACATGATTTTAGTATGATAAAATCCCTTACTAACCTTTTCTGTGTAAAGTTACAGCCAGTTTTACTACTTCGTTGCCATCAACAAACCCTAAACCTCTAAAACAACTGTAAAAAATTACAATTTAAACAACTTTACAGCTCAAATAATACATTAATTTTAACCGAACAATTAATGCAAGTGCTTTTATAAAATTATAAGCTTCACATTGCTGCCTTTAAACCCTCCAAAAATTGGCCCCATTCACTTCCATTGCAAGTGCCTCACTATAACATCGATTTTTTCTTTTTTTTTTTAAAGAAAAGGAGGGACAAGCAGGAAATTATTATTATTATTTTGGTCATCAACATTTTGCCACAAATGCTGTCGATTGATCTTAACTTGTACTGAACCCGGAATATTCCTTTAAAAAGAACTCCGACGCGTCTTGAGACATCTGCGTTCCATTCAAGGCGCGTGCTCGGTCTGACCAGTCCCTCGACGCTTTCATTATATTCAAAGCTGAATAGACAGCTTCGTTGATTACAGTTCAAGCGTACTGATTTTGTCACTTTGCTCACATGCAGTGTGGGTGTCAGGCCTACAAGGAAATATTTTCCTTCCTCAATAATGAACTCCGGCTTGACTCTAATCGGCCACAACATATTTGAATATAAATCAGGAAAACAAAATCGCAACAAACGTCCGCCTCCTCATTCTGGGCACGTAATATAAATAACACCATTAAAAAATAACCCGTGCAATTGAAATATGCGCAATAAAATAATAATGGCCGCCACGCTATTCAAGAAGTACTGCTTTTAATTTAAAGGTCACGCGCAAGCGCTGACAATAATCTTTTCTCCGGTTGTCAACGGTCTGTTTTCTCACCTGAATCGGCATGCTGGTGATGCGTGTTGAGTGCAGCAGTCTAATGAAGTGGGAGACAGGGACGCCTTTCTGAAGAAGCGTAGAGGAAATCATTGGTTTATATATCAGCTGAGACTGGTGCAAGAGGGCAACTCAACACCGCCTGCGGGAATCCAGTCATCCAGCGTCACGCCTCCATCTTCCCCACCCCGTTTAGTAAAGGGGATTTTAATACAAGGACTTGCTCGCCGGTGACTACTCTTTGTTAAACTTTATTAACTTAATAAGGATAATATCACTGTTATTATCAGAGTAATTAATTGATTCACTAACTAAGTGTTATTCAAGTTGAAACCATTTCATGGAAAATCTGGAAATCACTGACTTCACCCTCACTAACTGCCTGGCTGAATATCTTATTTTTTTCATGACTGATCCGGAATGCATGTAGATTAATATCACAACCAAAATGTCTCATTTTTTTATGCTTTTTATGCTTAATACTACCCCCCCCCAACAAACACATAAATATAATTAGGTGCATTATATTTTTCACAAAAACACTGGTGTTAAAACAGTTATTTTATATATTCTGCTTTTAGTGTATCAGTAGGAAATATCAATTTTATATTTCAACATTCAATTGCATATAGAATCGAAAAGAAGAAAAACAAGGAGTCCTGCAACATGATGGTATTGCCCCCCACAGAGCCCGAATCTCAACATCATTGAGTCATTCTGGGATTACATGAAGAGACAGAAGCAACTGAGACAGCCTAAATAGAGAGAAGAACTGTGGCAAGTTCTACAAGACGCCTGGAACATCCTTTCGCAAGTGAGCGCAAGTGTACCTAGGAGAATTGATGCTATTTTGATGGCAAATGTGGTCACACCAAATATTGATTTAGCTTTTTTTTGTTTACTGGACTTTATATGACATTAATTGTTAAATGAAAACTATATATGGCATTATTTTTGAAGACATCCTCACTATGCAACTTTTTTCACAAGTGCCGAAAAATTTTGAACAGCACTGAATGTCTAAAATGATGTACACTACATAATATTATGACTCCAGTCATATCAGTAACTCAATAAAAGTGGTTTAATTTTACATTGAGCGGATCGCCCCCTCTTGGACACTGCCATGTTGACAAGCCTGTGTCATGCAATGGACTGAGTTACTACTACTTATAATAACATAAATAACAACATGTTTTTTTTTTTTTGTTTTTTTTTTTATATAGAGCTTTGGGCCAGTGCTCAAACATTAAAGTGAATGTAAACCAAACAAGGAAACCAAACAATATAACAACAAATACAATATACTAAGGCTGGGTATCGCCAGCCACCTCACGATACGATACAAATTGCGATACACGTCATGATACGATATATCGTGATACATTAAGGTATCATGGTTCAATTTGCTTTTAATTTCAATTGATTTGGGTATAGTTCAGTTATAATGTCCATTTTGATTGCATACAGTATGAAAGAAATTCTCTTTCAGCTAATGCTGTTATTCATTATACAGGGGACCTTCTAACTAATTACGGACATATACACTGGCGGCCAAAAGTTTGGAATAATGTACAGATTTTGCTCTTATGAAAAGAAATTGGTACTTTTATTCACCAAAGTGGATTCAACTGACCACAACGTATGGTCAGGACATTAATAACGTGAAAAATGACTATTACAATTTGAATTTGAAACTATTTCAACGAGTTCTCATCAGAAAATCCTCCACGTGCAGCAATGACAGCTTTGCAGATCCTTGGCATTCTAGCTGTCAGTTTGTCCAGATACTCAGGTGACATTTCACCCCACACGTCCTGTAACACTTACCATCGATGTGGCTGTCTTGTCGGGCACTTCTTACACACATTACAGTCTAACTGATCCCAAAAAAGCTCAATGGGGTTAAGATCCATAACACTCTTTTCCAATTATCTGTTGTCCAATGTCTGTGTTTCTTTGCCCACTCTAACCTTTTATTTTTGTTTTTCTGTTTCAAAAGTGGCTTTTCTTTGCAATTCTTCCCATAAGGCCTGCACCCCTGAATCTTCTCATTACTTTTGTACATGAAACTGGTGTTGAGTGGGTAGAACTCAATGAAGCTGTCAGCTGAGGACATGTGAGGCGTCTATTTCTCAAACTAGAGACTCTGATGTAATCCTCTTGTTTAGTTGTACATCTGACCTTCCACATCTCTTTCTGTCCTTGTTAGAGCCAGTTTTCCTTTGTCTTTGTAGACTGTAGTGTACACCTTTGTATGAAATCTTCATTTTTTTTGGCAATTTCAAGCATTGTATAGCCTTCATTCCTCAAAACAATGATTGACTGACAAGTTTCTAGAGAAAGCGGTTTCTTTTTTGCCATTTTTGACCTAATACTGACCTTAAGACATGCCAGTCTATTGCATACTGTGGCAACTCAAAAACAAACACATTCATTTAACGAACCAAATAGCTTTCAACTGTGTTTGATATAATGGCAAGTGATTTTCTAGCACCAAATTAGCAATGTAGCATGATTACTCAAGGATAAGGTGTTGGAGTGATGGCTGCTGGAAATGGGGTTTGTCTAGATTTGATCAAAAATGACTTTTTTCAAATAGTGATGGTGCTGTTTTCTTCATCAGTAATGTCCTGACTATACTTTGTGATCAGTTGAATGCCGCTTTGGTGAATTAAATTACCAATTTCCTTCAGAAACAGCAAAATCTGTACATTATTCCAAACTTTTGGCCACTAGTGTACATTTTACAAATTTTATTTTATCATCATTGATTTAGTTTAGTTTTTCATCATTTTGGTGACATTTTAGCTTTTTTTAAAATGTAGTCCATGTATTACATCAATAAATATGGAGTTTTGAAATTGCATATATTATATTGCATATATACAGTATATTGTTACATGTTTGTTGTTTACATGCCTAATTTGTACTATTTACAAGTTTTACTTAAATATGTAGAACAAGTGCTAAAATGCTACTGTCTCTTTAAGACCTGTGGCAGGGACTTTGACAGTATGTTTGTTTGGTTGAATGGCTTCTTTACAGCATACATGCTATGTTTGATTAGAATTAAATTTTTGTTTTGTTGTTTTTGATAAATAACTGACTGTATAGAACAGAAAGGATATTAAAAGAGACATTACTAAATAATAAATGGTTTGCTTGGATCTAGTCTTTGGGCTCACATACACAGAAAGAGTGAAAAGATCTCGGTGCTGAACTTCTATGCCACAACACCACTCAAACGCTGGAGAGTGAAACCTAAAAAATCACCAGACAATTTCTGTAGCAATTGGGAAGTATTTACGCACATCTGATTGTTGGGGATTGCAGATAGATACAAAGAGCGATCTTGGAATTTTAAGAATCGACACTGGGATCGAACAAATGAAAATTAGAATTAGTTTAATTAGAAAATCGATATTTTTGCTCAGCCCTAGATCCAAACGCATGAGAGAGGACCAACATGTCTGTGAGAGAAACCGTGAATCCTGCAGGATCAATTTGTCTCTTGCGTGCCTCATAAAAGCGTCTCTGACCACTGAAAATATCACGATATATCACGATACATGGATCATAAGTATCCATACAATATTGTGAGAAAAAATATTGCAATATATCGATATTTAATTGTATTGACACAACCCTACAGTATACATACTACAGACAACAACATAGCCTAAGTCAGTACAGTTCAGAGTGATGGTATCCTATGGATCAGCAGGAGTGTGATCCACCACCAGATAGTCCAAACAGAATGATTGCAAGTGGAAAGATAAACTGTCCAAACAAGAGGTTCCTGCTGGAGTGATAAAACAAACCGCAATGACCTGCAGCTCTCACGACATCAAGCGCCCTGAGCGGAGTGCAAATTCAAGGTGTTTACAGTCGTCAGAGTGTTCACGACAGTCCGGTCGCAGTGCAATGCCCAACAACACGCAAACATTATTTTGGACTGAATCCAAAAAGGTCCATTATGTGAGGAAGACAGAGGCAGAGAGATAAACAAACAGCTTCTGTGTGAAGCGACATCCATAACGATAGGTGTCAGTATAAGAGACAGCTAAAAACTTGCTGAGTGCCACTTTAAAAAGTCTGAATGACATTGCATATAACAACATTTCAAAACCAAGTGGCATCTGCAACAAATGATACTAGGCATTTTCTCAGCACAAACTTAACACTTCTGAGCCGGTTTTTCAATCACTTTTAACAAATTGATGAGAAGGTGATTTTTAGTTGACACAGATGTCCTAGCAGAGTAACCACAGGTATAGTGCATTATGTCGTATACCATGTTTGCCAACCAGAAAGTGTCCATATACCCTTTGTCTTCATTTTGAACAATATACCAATTATCATGTAAAACCAAACAAACTTCTTTTTGTGAAATGTTTTGCTATACATGTGTTTGCTCTATTTTTAAAACTTAACACCACTTGGTTTATTTAGTTAGGCTATATAATGCAAAGACATTTATGCATATTTAAGTTTGTCCAAATACTTCTTTGGGGCCACTGTATGTAAAGTAATGCAAGATTATGTTTATTTCTATGGAGCATTTTGCAATCAGGGATTACTGGCACAGGATACTTGTAATGTTTGTGGAAAAACTGACATGCAATTAGAGATGTCTGCATAAATCAGAGAGATGCATATTTACTGCATTTATTTATTGCTGTCACACCTTTCACATATTGAATTTAGCTGTTACAATTATCTATAGTGGAAATATCTACAGGAGTTTAAACCTCTGGGGTTATTTTAATGTCATGAGATTCAGTTTTTAGTCATTTGGTTATTATAGTGTTTACATAAAAACATAAATTATTTTTAAGGCTAAACCATATTTTATGTGCTCTATAAAGAACACAAGGACTCAAGAATAAAAAAACAAAGGCAAGATCCAACACTCAAAAAAAAAAAAAGAAAAAAAAAAGGATTTTTGCTGCTTGTTCAATGTACAATACTTAATTAAAATGAGCAACTGTAACACAATCACTGAACATTTTGCCACAACTTAATTTCATAGCATGCAATCCACTTAAATTTGCAAAATGGAAGTTTACTTAATCCATTTGTGTTGGGATAACATAAATAAATTTTGTTGGTCGAACTAGAAATGTGTTTCCTAGCATGCAATGCGGCATGCGTAAAAATAGTGAATTAATGTTTTAATATTTACTATTATTGCAGTATTTGCACTGGTGGTGTTGTGTTTCTTGCTTGAGTTATGTGTCATGAGATGTTAGCTTAGAGTGTATCTCCTTCGATTTTTGAGTGTCACAGTCGTTGTGATTTGTGGGTTGGATGTTAAGTACCACATATGCCTGTAAAAATGATTATTTCAAAACTCATGTGCAAGATGTCTCCATTATGTAAGACTATGAGCTCACAAGCCTGTACATTTGCAATAACAAAAGACTGGTCAAAAGCTAAAAGTGGTGAAAGTTATGTTGCCTCAACATAATTAAAATGATGACCTTTGATACATTTTTAACTAATGGACATGACAAAATTAATTTAAATTCACACAAGAAGATTAGATCAATTCCATTCAAACAAATTATTTTTTGTTGAAATAATGTAATTTAATTGCACAGAAAAGTTTTCTCTAATTTTATGAAGTTCATTCAACATTTTTAATTTTTGTGTGTACAGTACATACAATAATGTTTTTTTTTTTTTTTTCATCAACCATGTTTTTTGGACAACTTGTGATACAAAACATATTGTAGCCTTAAAGGTGCATTCAGTAATTTATTTCCTCATTTAAAATTGTTTACTTCTAAAGAAATTAATAGTAATTTTTAAACTTATGTATAAAATCATGACCATTCATGTGAGTTGAAGATCAGTCCTGTCATAACTTTATAAAAGCACTTTTATTCTACATGGAGCAGGGACGCCTCACGGTGGCAGCCATGTTAACATCACATGACCAGCTGAATGCTACTTGCTTAATTTCAGTAACTGCCCTGTTATTGGACACTTTCACTCATGGATTAAATTAATCCTGGCTCACTGTGCATAGTGAATTTCTACAATGGCATTGATAACTGAAACTGTTTCCCCCAACAGTCCCTCATCCTCTGCAACTGTACTGCAACATCACATCATTGAGTTTCTAAGCCATGTCTTGTTTTGATTTATTCTTTAGCTACTCATTAAAACATACTCCCTTTCCTGAGATGTTTATTTGCAAGACAATTTTGAGGAATTGTTACAACTGTCAATCAAATAAAATAAAAAATAAAAAATCTAAGTTTTAATAATTTATTTAATAAAAAGTTACACAATTCAATTTGATGGAATTTTGTTATGAAATTAAAATACGTAAATCTTAAAAATAGGCTAAAATATTATTGTTACGGCGTATGTCCATTCATTCTTTCGTTGTGGTGTTGGGATTTTGAGGAGATCATGTATGATTTCGTATGGACATACATCAGTCACTATATCAGTGTCTTACTGAATGTTAATAAACTGCAAAAAAGTCATAAAGACAAAGAAAGTTCAAACAAAACCGGCACACTGTTTCTCCCAGATGCAGTTGAGATTTAATCTAAGCACAAACGCAACATTTCGAGCAAAATTATCGGTTGTTTTTGTGGAGTACTTGTGTTAGTTCAGTTTCAGGAGTGTGTGCTTGTCATCTTGTCACCCTGTCCAATTAAAAAAGAATGGCCTCTTGTCTCCTCGCCAGTGGACCATCATAGAATGTCTATGAAACGGCCGCATTACGCTAATCTATGCTAACCTTGTAGGCTTCCTATCAGAAGTGCTTTGGTGTAGTAGTGTAAAGCCACAAGAGGCGGAATAAGGTATAAGTAAACTCAGCAAAAAAAGAAACATCCCTTTTTCAGGACACTGTATTTTAAAGATAATTTTGTAAAGGGTTTAAACAATGTTTTCCATGCTTGTTCAATGAACCATAAACAATTAATGAACATGCACCTGTGGAACAGTCATTAAGACACTAACAGCTTACAGACGGTAGGCAATTAAGGTCACAGTTATAAAAACTTAGGACACTAAAGAGACCTTTCTACTGACTCTGAAAAACACCAAAAGAAAGATGCCCAGGGTCCCTGCTCATCTGCTTGAACGTGCCTTAGGCATGCTGCATGGAGGCATGAGGACTGCAGATGTGGCCAGGGCAATACATTTCAATGTCCGTACTGTGAGATGCCTAAGACAGCGCTACAGTGAGACAGGAAGGACAGCTGATCGTCCTCGCAGTGGCAGACCACGTGTAACAGCACCTGCACAGGATCGGTACATCTGAATATCACACCTGCGGGACAGTTACAGGATGGCAACAACAACTGCCTGAGTTACACCAGGAACGCACAATCCCTCCATCAGTGCTCAGACTGTCCGCAATAGGCTGAGAGAGGCTGGACTGAGGGCTTGTAGGCCTGTTGTAAGGCAGGTCCTTACCAGACATCACCGGCAACAACGTCACCTATAGGCACAAACCCACCTTCGCTGGACCAGACAGGACTGGCAAAAAGTGCTCTTCACTGACGAGTCACGGTTTTGTCTCACCAGGGGTGATGGTCAGACTCGCGTTATCGTCGAAGGAATGAGCGTTACACCGAGGCCTGTACTCTGGACCCGGGATCGATTTGGAGGTGGAGGGTCTGTTATGGTCTGGGGCAGTGTCACAGCATCATCGGACTGAGCTTGTTTTCATTGCAGGCAATCTCAACACTGTGTGTTACAGGGAAGACATCCTCCTCCCTCATGTGGTACCCTTCCTGCAGGCTCATCCTGACATGACCCTCCAGCATGACAATGCCACCAGCCATACTGCTCGTTCTGTGCATGATTTCCTGCAAGACAGGAATGCCAGTGTTCTGCCATGGCCAGCGAAGCGCCTGGATCTCAGTCCCATTAAGCACATCTGGGACCTGTTGGATCAGAGGGTGAGGGCTAGGGCCACTCCCCCCAGAAATGTCTGGGAACTTGCAGGTGCCTTGGTAACATCTCACAGCAAGAACTGGCAAATCTGGTGCAGTCCATGAGGAGGAGATGCGCTGCAGTACTTAATGCAGCTGGTGGCCACACCAGATTCTGACTGTTACTTTTGATTTTGACTCCCCCCCCCCCACCCCTTTTGTTCAGGGACGCATAGCTCCATTTCTGTTAGTCACATGTCTGTGAAACTTGTTCACTTTATGTCTTAGTTGTTGAATCTTTTTATATTCATACAAATATTTACACATGTTAAATTTGCTGAAAATAAAAGTAGTTGAAAGTGAGAGGACGTTTATTTTTTCGCTGAGTTTATATGCAGACAGCATGATGATGGTGAGCAGTGTTTCTCCCTTAAAAAGTTTAGAGCGAATGATAATAATAAATACTATCTGAATTTGCAGTACTTCTCTGAGTGACTCCTTAAAGATAAGATATTTAGTCAGGGCCGTAGCTGGGTATTCTGGGGCCCCTGACTGTATATTGCTTTGAGCCCCTTTCCTATTAAAAAATAATACAGTTTAGAATCTGTTGTGGGGCCCCCCTGGACCTGTGGGCCCCTAGAATCATTACCACCTTTCACCCCTCTAGCTACGGCCCTGGTTTTAGGGTTTGTTGACATTACATCGTTATGGTAATGAAGTTGTAAAATTAGCTATAACTTTACACAGAAAAGGTTAGTAAGGGATTTAAATCATACTAAAATCATGTTTACACGCATATCTTTTATATCCTGTGGCTATACATTTGAAACAGTGAGTCTTTTAACATTCAAAAATTGCCCCCCATTCACTTCCATTATAAATTACCCATTGTAACCTTGATTTTTGCTTTTTTTTAAAGAAAAGGAGCGAGGAGTCAAAATTAATTTTTGTGGTAACCAAAATTAGGCCACAAATGCTGTCAATTGAGCTTAACTTGTATTGAACCCGGAACATTCCTTTAGAAGTACTAAATTAGATTAGAATATTATTAGATCCTCACCGACTATAGTGACTTAAATCTCATCTTAAAATCTCCTTTTTTAATTTGGCATTTGAAACAGAACAATGAAAATGGTGTTGATGAGTTGTTTGAATGTATGATGTTTGATTTTATGTTCTTATGTGTCTTATTTGTATTGTCTGTACTTTCTGGAAAGCACTTTGGACAACTGAAGTTGTTTTAAAATGTGCTATAGAAATAACATTTTTTATTGTATACAGGGGCGGAATTAGTGATTTGAGGGCCCTAGGCAAAGTACAGGAATGAGGCCCAATTTAATGACACACATTTACGTCGAAAGTTATCACTGAAATATAGTAAGTGTCCTCAGTCTCTGTGACAGCACTAGATTGCAAGCAGCAAACAAAAATGTGTCTGTGGTTGTGTCTTTCCCCCTGGTTGTGCCAACTTTCTAAAAAAAGATTGAATAATAATGTCTGACAACACATTATATAAAAAAAACACAATCTGGCTACTATGAATTACAGTATATACTACTACAATACCTCTTTCTCCCTTTTTCTTAATGCACTTTTCCTCCATCATCTTGACCTTGAATTAACTATATCCAAATGATTAGACTAAAACTTGACTTTGCAGGTTTCCAGAAGGCTTTGATCAACTTTTAAATTTGAAAACATACAAAAGTTTGCTAGATTTACATTGCTAAATAAGGCAAAAACATGTCTGGGTTTCCATCAAAATGTTTTACATTTTTATACGCATTTCTAAAAATTTGACTAAAGAAAATACGAATCGTTGCGCTTTCCATCCACTGCTATGTCATGCGCATTATCTTAAGGGAGCCGCCTTACATTTTATGCAAAAGTTTATTCGCATATCAAGCATTTCCATTCAGGATTTCTTATGCGCAATTTCAAAATGCGCATAAAAATAATCGGATGGAAACCCACTCTGAGAAAAATTTATTTTTTTCTTTACGAGTGTCAACGCCAAGAACACAATCATCACCAACACTGTGTATTAGCGACTATCGATCTTATTCACACTAGCGCCATCTTTGGCTGTGAGGGATAGAGTACCATCTCTTCAATGGCACGAACGGTATAAAGCTGTAGAAAGCTCCTAGATCACATCTGATTTTCCACAACTCATGTTTTCTGGAGTTCTTTGTATACTGAATGTTCTTGGAAATATTTTTTTCAAAGTTTTGTCCGCGGAACGATCAAAAAACACTTTAAACTGCAGTACAGCCCATTGAAGAGACTGTAAGTCTACCCCTCACAGCCTCGTTGTAATTCCCATTAAAAAAGATGGTGCTAGTGTGAATAAGGTCTGTAGTGAGTGCTGTGCAGCCTGTGCTCGTGGGAGCAGTGGCGGGCGGCGGTGCAGGTTGTGCAGCAGTCTGATCGTTTGGTAATACAGTGTTACCTTAGGAAGTTCAGATTCAGTTTATTTTTTTCTCTCCACAAATTCAAACCAAACTGAACTAGCAACAATCTAGCTTAACTTGTAACTTGCAACAGAGTATATGGTGAAATCACACAAAACTTTCAGAGCGGTTTGGCTCATGTAAATGCAAAATAATCTTGGAATATTCCACTACAGCCTGATCTGAGGGGGAAAGGGGTTGCTTGCATTGATGGTGGTGAAAATAACAGCAATATCAATCATATCGGTGTTGTTACAGTGATATTTAAAATTTCAGCACATGTTATTTAGCATTAATGATAATAACAAAGCATATTATTTGTATTTTTAGGGGGCCCTTGGCTTCTGGGGGCCCTAGGCGGATGCCTACCTTTGCCTAGTGCTATGTCCGCCCCTGATTGTATAGATTCTAAAATCAACAGTTGGATGGACATACAATCACTCAGGCTAATATTTATGTAATTAACATGGATATATCTCTCTTGTTGATTTTCTTTCTTTTTTTTTTTTCCAAGATTGCTACAGCTAAATGCTATTAATGAAAGGTCTTCACCACTTTTAAGGATTGCCTGCAACATGACAATAATGGAATGGACCAGAGACTTCATATGAATGGTGTTTATAAACTGTCTTTTCTCTTACTAATGGACACATGAGCCTTGAATCTACTGAACATTTGTTTTAAAGACATGAGAAAATGGACAGGATGACAAAATGACATAGAAATCCAATGACAAGTGATGACGTGTGCTAATTTATTACAAAACACAATGACACTGACAATATGTTAAAATACCTCTATTGTTCCTGTAGTGTTTTAGCGTTTGCTCTTCACAGTGATTCAATATGAACAAAGTTTTAAAATAGTTACTACTGCAGAACCACTGAGCTTTACAAAAAAAAAAAAAAAAAACAGACATTTACAATCATTTGACCTAAACACGCACAAATACCAGAACAACATTAATAAACATCCGCAAATTGAGTAAAAAATAGATTTTAATCTTTTAAATACAACATTTTTGAATACAAATATTGATTTGTTCTTTACCGTATTATTACTATCGACTGTTATCACTAGTTTTACTGTTGAGGTTTGATTTAAAGTATATCAATATACAGAACAATTTGAAAACAAAACGTTTTGGTAAATTCTGGTATTGCTCATTTACATAAATATACACAGACACACAAACACCTAGCCATGAATTTAATTTATCTCTCAATCATGTTATGCTCTAACTTCGACAGACAAAATGGCTTTATATAATGCTTAGCCTTATGAAAACACTTCAGTAATATCATTGTTATATTAGAGTTATTATTGACACAAACATTGACATATTTTACAGCTGTCTTTAAATGGACCCAGTCATCCATGGTTATGTACACATTCCACCCAATAACCACTTAGGAGAGACATTAACTCCTGCATACAAAAGAGAAAAAAACATGTTAAAAAAAAAAATAAATAAAAAAAAACATACTGAAAAGGTTAAAAAAAGGAAAAGCATATTTCAGCTCTTTTCTTAGCTGTCTACATTGAAATGAATTGAAAATAAACTGATTTTATTGAAGACTGACAAAGTTCCCTTAACAGACAGACTGGTTTCATGTATCTAAAAGAAAGAAAGAAAAAAAAAAAAGGAAAGAAAAAGAAAATAGGAGTTTTACAGCATTCTGTAACACTATGCTTTTGTGTTAGCGCCTGAAATCTGCAATATTGTCATAAAACTTCACAACAAAGAGAGAGGAATAACTTCCACTGGCTTTCATTTTTCTTTCAAAGTTAGTATGTTAATCACAAAAAGAGAAAGGACATCTGAAAAATAATTCAGTACAAAACAGACATTTCATAACATTCTCCCAAATGGATTGCTTTATTTCAATACCAAACCTGAGGCCAAGCTTCATGGTGAATATATGGAAAAACTAAAGTTAAATTCAACCAGAAACTGATATTAGCTGATTAAAAATGTTCCTAAAGGCCTTAACAACAATACATCCCCTCAGTATTTTGGACTAGTAATCTGAAGACCCAGATTTAAACTAATCTTGAGCTGAAAATATTTTTTAAAAAGAGATCAACCGTGGACTGTACTTTTCAGTTCAGAATGCGGTTTAATCTGCGGCTTTATCCCTTACGTATATTTGCTATTAGTTGACGTGAACCACTTTCAGAGTGCACATACAATCATTGCTGCTAACAGAATACAGTGAAAGCACCCTGAAGATGTGGCGTCACCTCAGAGGTCCGACTGTAGAACAGTTGTTTTCATTTTAGTACTTAAATTGGTAAGAGGCCAAAGAGGCAACTGGCTTTTCTTCCTCCTGTTTTCAAATGTGTATAATAAATAAAAGGTAGCAGAGTTGTAGCACTCTGAATGGAGTGAAGACTGAATCGTCTGCAAACAAACAGCTACGAATAGACCACACAGCAGTAAAACCAACAAATACCTTGAAAGAACCAAAAAAATAGTCACAGACTGAGGGCTCTGGTTGACCCCATATTGTGAGGCTTTCCAATTTGCATTAAATGTTGCTCTGAGCCACATAGGCTTTCAGTATGAACATGACACAGACTCAAAACCTCCTGGTTTAAATGAACCAACAGAGGTCGTCCTGCTGTGTCCATGTATAAATGGAGGATAGAGTACGACATTTTTTCTTCTCTCCGCCGAGTGAATGAAAACATCGTTCAGTCTCTCGAAATGTCTCAGAATGCAGAAGCGATGAATGGATTTGAGTTGAGTGACACCAACAGTGCTGGCTCAATCTGTCACTAGCAGGCCAGTGTCATGTTGTCATCTGAAGAATTCAGGACATCGCCAATGCGACAAGGTCCCACAGCGTCTTTTAAATGGGAACCAAACACAAAAAACTCACAGCAAAAAGTACAGTAGTAGCTGGAGCAGGCTGGCCTACAGGAGCTGAAGACTCCTCATTTACCCTGATTTAGATGCACCATCGTCGGTTCAGCTCAGCATGTGCACTTTGCATTTGTAGTACCCATAATCTCTCATTCACACAATCCACATCTAAAAATGATTATGGTTAATCTATTGGAACAACAAGCAAATACACAAAGGACGGTGGCGTATACCAGAATTATGAAAAACATTTTCTACAATCCTACGCAACATCCTTTTTTTTATTATAAAACTGTCTTTGCGATGCAACTACGCCACTACTAAACTGCGCTTCAAAGCAGGACATGGCAGGCCAGCTCAGTGCAGACATTTTAAAAATGACTGACATCAAATGAATGAAATCTTTCCTATTGCTTTCCATAATATTAAATGTTGCAGTAAATTTTCTTGTAGTGCCAGTGTATACCAGTAAACTAAGCTGAAATTTTTCAGTATACTGTGTAATCACTCCTGTAGGTCTTCGCTTATGTTCATCGGTTTTGCATATTAAACCAAGAAAAAAAGCTATTGTAGCTGGAAAAATTTAAATAGCACTTATAGTATGGCGAGTGCATTAAAAAGACATTAATAACTGTACATTAGTGCCTTTAATGCACAGTTTTAAGGAGAAAAAGCTTACTCTCTTGACTATTGTAACTGTAGTTGTGGTGCTGTGGTTTCAGACACGTTGTTTTGTGTTTCAATGGGCAACTATCAGTAAAGATGGAGATATCAAAGCGATATCATTAAATCAACTGTTTGTGTGATTCCGTGAAGAGTTCGTATTGCTGCAGTCTCAGTAGGCGCCCTTGGCAGGTGAATTTCTCTGAGTTTAAAGTAATGGTTAAATTCTATTAACACTTATCTTGAAGAAACAGTGAAAGAATGAATAACGCATTGTCTGTGGTTCCCCTAACACTGATAGAAATATTAACTTTGTCTAAACTGACCCAAAAAGTTTGGATGACATGGTACCTATAGAGAAAATGGAAGAGAATTTGTTGTGAAAGACCATTCCTAAGGAGTAACTCAAGTTATCAGCAGACAGCTACGATTACACAAAGCAACCTCATATTCTTCATATTCAACCCTTCTGTCAAAAAGTTTCTCTTTTGGGTTCTTTAGCCCTTGCACTTGTTCCACAAAAAAAGACTTAGGGCTATCTTTCGCCCGTTTCCTTCGTCCTTTCTCATTCACTCATTCATCCATCCATCCAAGTGTCTTCTCTTCTCTAGGGTGAGTCCATCATGGCCTCCAGCATCTCCAGGAAGAGCTTGTGCATTGGCACCCCGCCACGGGTCTTGATGCTGTAGAAGGTGGTGAGGGCCCGGCCGGCGGTCTGCCTAAGGAGGGGCAGGGTGAGGAGGAGACGACCGGCACGCTGGGGATCATCAGGGCATCGCTGGACTTCCAGCTCCAGAAGAGCTTGGTGTAGAAGGTCCCTCAACTTCTGCACAGCTTCCATGTCCTCAATGTAGACCGAATCTGAGAGGGAAAAAAAGAGAAAGAGATTATTTTAGGGTGAGTGTAGAGTAGGATAAGAAATGAACTTTCCCATTAAGAGGCAATATTTGCCCCTTGGGTTTGATATTCAGGGGCATTTTGTACCTTGTGTTGGCCAAAACAAAATATAAACTGTCATCTTTTAATGTCAAATACTTAAATTTAATCAACCGATTAACAAATTCTCAATATGAATAACTTTATTGAGAATTTATTACCTCTTAAGCATAAATTCAATCATCATCTCCTCATACTTTATACAATAATATGTATAATTAGGCCTAAATAGATGATTTCATTGAGGCATTTTTTGCCCTTGTATTTTGAATTTCAGGGGTATTTTTGTCACTATCAGTGGCATTTTTGCCCGAGCCTCCCTTAATTTCTAACCTTGGTGTAGAATAGAGATGTGCATGAGTAATTGACTAATCTAGTGGTCATTAGGGTTTAAATATTCGGTTAGTAAAAACAATATTTTATTTTCCTTTTCGCTTTTGCCTGCCATAAGCAACAGTGAAACCTCTTCTATCACTTAAAGAATCACAATATCACACTCGCCATTACAACTCTATGCACGAGCAACATAAGTGACATTGGAGCAACATTAGGGGAAGTATGTGATGACATCATTTTAATTTATGGGTGAACTATTTCTTTAACAGGTTACGGAGCAGAATTCACCATGTTTTTCTGAATAATAACGTGATGTGAAATGATACAACGTGATAGCCTTTGTGTTGACAGTGTATATGTGCATTATGCTGATGGCAGCAATCTAATTTTCAAGTTAGTGTCTATGTAAGGTCTCTGTAAACGCAAATGCTATTTTTCAGTTATCATATTGGAATCTAGATTCTGTTATTTATGTTTGTTGAAGTTACTAAAGTTATAAAACCCAATAGGACATACATTTAATGTAGGTGTCAGTCTCTTTATTTTGAACTTAAACTCTTAATTTCAAGTAATTGATTACTCAATTTTAATATGTGTGACTACAAAATTACTCAAAATGCCCATCCCTATACTGAACTGCCCTAATCCACCTCTCTCTATTTTTTTCTTCTTTTGGAAAATCGTGGGAACTAAATAGTGGATTTTTTTCTTTTGCTGTTGGAGCAAATGTGAACGCAAGAGTTGCTGTGGTGTCCAATTCACTGCTATAAAAAGATTATCCAACAATTGTTTCCTTCTGTGTTCTAAATACGGAAATAAAAAATAGTCCACTGGTTTCTATCTAAGCTCTGTGCGAGTGCATCTGTATTTTTAAACAGTCATTTTTTAATCTAGATGTTGTTCATGCATAGTGCCCATTTTTGCAGAAGAAAAGCATCGGTTGTTGAAGTTTGCTTTTTTCAAAACTTTTAAAAGGGTGACATTTGTGAATAAAACCCAATAGGCTACACATGTAATGGACGTGTCATACATAATTTCTTTTTACTTAAAATCTACATTTGAAGTATTCAATTGCTGATTTTTTATGTGTTAGAGTCAGTAGCGATTGCTTTGACAACACAGGAAGCACGGCTTCCATTAAAATGTCATTAAAATTGCACAATGACATGTTTATCAAATTGCATGTAACCTCTCTATAATTCAGATAATTATTGTCCCAGTTCAGTATTTTAGGTAACAAAAGTGTGCAACAGCATACAACACTTTAGCGATGTTTGTTCCGTTAATGTTATCTGCATGATTATGTCCGAAGCCCTGCTTCAATGGGAGTCTACAGCAAATGCATGTCCTATTAAAATTGAGTTCAGTGGAGCAAAAGATCGATATTCATTGGACAAGAGGCTATGCGCTATTTTGGGTCCCGTCGGGACACCATGCGTCTCTGGGGGTCTACGGGAGCTTCATTAGCGCTATTTGCATGATAATTTATTGTAGAGTGGGCTTTCAATGAATGTATTTCTATCCCACCTGAAAGCCTGGCTTCTCTACTGTATATGATGACTGGTCAAGCTCTCAAACAGGCTGAACTATGTAACAAATAGCCAATCATTGAAGCGATGATGTACGTGAGTGGCAGCATTTAGAATTAATACACAATCGTTGTCATCCATTAGGTGCAGAGCGATCAGTGGTGCAGAAGATATTGATTGGGGTTTATTTAACCCAATTCAGTTAGTGATTATAAATCTTCACTTTTGCCATTGGCAAAAACTGGCAAAAATAAAATTGTAAATATAAGGTTCTGTATTTTTGTATTTTATTTTCGTTCAGTACGTTTTTTGTGAGTTAGCAATATAGCTTCTTTTGGGGGCAAAATGACAGATACTGCTAATGTTGCTGACTTCATTTTGGAGAAGTCAATAAAAAATAAATAAATAAATAAATAAACAATAGGAGAGCAGACTTCACACTTTTGTTTTTGACTGACATCTGTTCTTACCCTCTTTTTTAAAACCACCAGTCGCCACAGGTTAGAGTGCTCAACAACAAATGTAGTTAAAACATCCATTGGTGGGGGTTCATGTTTAGCATGTACACACAGATATGCGAGATGCTAGGAAGAGATCCTGGGTGTGTTCTTTATAAAAAAGTTAGATCCAAAACATGTGACTCCCAGTATTTGCAAAACAAATAGAGATTCTGTGGGTAAGGCAGAGACGAGGGTTGTATTTACTGTTTACAGTAATCAAAAGCATCATGGGTCTTTCCGGGTGGGGGGGGAAATTCATACCACCAAACAGTGACAAGACTGTTAAGTTTACAATTCAAAACAGAATGTGGTCTGGTCTCAATTAAGTGAAATATGACTCTGGTTTTACATCAGAGGGTAACCAGTCAGTCATCGCACCAAAATAGAACTGGAATGAATGAGTCATTAATAGGAAATGTTGAGTGCAATAGGAAGTTCACCTGAGTTGGTGAGCGCGATGGCTTTGAGCATGACAAACTCCTCGCGGTCCAGCTGTAGGGCCCTGAAGCGCCGCGCGAGCTGGCTGATGGCAGCGTTGAGTTCAGTCAGGCCAGCCACACGAGACATCTCCTCATCCAGCACAAAGTCCTCTGCGAACACCACCTCATCCTCACAGCCAAGAGAACGGTAAGCCACCCCCAACACCAACACCTCCAGCCACACCGACTGAAGCACGGACATCTGGTCTGCCAGGGATAGGGAGAGGAAGCCTGGATGGGGGATAAAAAAAGAGAGACAGAGGTTAATGGTATATGTCCACTGGCAATGAAGAAATCTGCTCAATACAGCTCCAAACACTTGATGCTTTGAGTCTAAAATGTAGTATGGATACCTTCTGTATGGTCTATGACTGCATACAATACACAGTCAGTCATTGCACTACAAATAATTATTTTCTTAATCAGTATTTGTTTTTGTTTTCCAGTTAAAATATCTTAATATCTTTATAACAAGACATATTTACTTGAGAAGCAAAATTACATAAGAAATTAAGTCTTGTTTTCAGAAAAATCTAACAATATTAAGTGAGGTTTATGCTTAAAACAAGAAAAAACTATTTGCCAAATTTATTTTACTAAGCAGTAAGAAAAATAATAATATAAAAATAATATTTGCAAATATTTCATCTTGCTTTAAGCATAAACCTCACTAAATTTGTCTAGACTTCTCTGAAAACAAGACTTAATATGTTAGGTCATTTTGCTTCTTGTTTAGTTAAAAAAAAAAAGAACAAAAACAAAGAACAAAATACTGATTAAGGAAATTCTTTGCAGTGCATACTGTATATACGAGACTACAGTTGGAAATACGGAAACAGCTCTTTTAGAAAGCCCAAGGTATACATGAAGTGTGCAGACTAAATGTAAAATCTGTGAAATCTCTCAATGCGATTCAAGCAGTGAGTCCAGCTCTATCGTCAGATTTTGAAACGCTTATGAATGTCACTGCCTTCACCTCACATTGAGATTAGGTGCAGCCAACCATTTTTCATTTCTCATTGGCATAAAGTTTAACATTTCTCAACTGACCTGTTTTCCCTCCCAATTCCATCCAGTATATATTGGTGAAATAGTGACAACTGAAGGAGGTAAGTAATAAAACCAAGTTGTTACACAACATTTACCAGTAAAAAGTGGCTGTATAAAAGGCCCGGATATACTTCGGTCAACTGCGCTGCTCTCCTGAGTATACTCCATTGACTCTGAGTGCAGACGGACACGTTCAACACATGCGTACTACGACTGCTTTGTGATACTCTTTAGTTGAATCAATGACCACGATGCTCACAGACGATGACCGCATCTGCAAGTCGACAAAATCTGGCCAGCGCGCGGTCAGGTGGCACAGACTAATAATTAAACTTACAGTACGTTACGCATACTGTGCACGGAGCAATCGGCAACGCGGACAACCGAAGTACACTCAGGCCTTAACTACCCAAATCACTATTACATAAATTTGATGAACAACCTCTATCACAAAGGAAGAGAGGTTTCAAGAGGCTGTCTGTTACATCATGCACAGGGTTAGATTTCAGTTGATGTTTGCCACTACAATTAATACCAGCGGTTCTAAACCGGAGGGTCACAGGTGTGTTTTGATAGGATTACAGACAGGAGGGTAAAACAATTCTAAAAAGTACAACCCCAATTCCAAAAAAGCTGGGACATTGTGCAAAATGCCAATAAAAATATTTAAGTGATTTTTAAATGTACTTTGACTTGTATTCAAACAAAAACAGTATAAACACAAGATGCTTTGTTTTACTGAAATCAGCAACATTGCTTTTTAAAGATAGATGCTGTTTTCTGAAATTGATGCCTGCAACACATTCCAAAAAAGTTGAGACATGCAATTTAGGACTAATAACAATCTGCCAAATTGAAATGACAAGATGATGTGAAACAGGTAATGTAAAACAGGTGAGGCAGTAGTGTTATGGTATCTAAGGAGCCTCCAAAAAAAAGCCTAGTCCTTCAAGAGCAAGGATGGGTCGAGGCTCGCTAATTTGCCAACAGATACGTCAAAAATTAACCCAGTGCCTTGAAAACAATGTTTCCCAAAAACAAACTTAAAGGATTTGGGACATTTCACCCTCTACAGTGCACAATATAGTTCAATCAATGTATTCCTTGAAAAGATTCAAGGAATCCGGTCAAATCTCGGTGTGTAAAGGGCAAGATGAAAACCACTTCTGAATGCTTGCTGTCTGATCTCTCAGACATCACCGTCTTAAAACCGTCATGTGTCTGTAATGGATATCATGACATGGCCTTGGGAATAATTTGGTAAACATTTGTCAGTCAACTCCATTCACTGCTGCATCTACAGATGCAAGTTAAGGCTTTTCTATACAAACCAAAAGCCATACATCAACACTGTCCAGAAGCGCTGAACCGTGGAATCATGTTTTGTGGTCCGATGAGTCCACATTCCAAATAGTTTTGGAAAAACAGTCATTGTGTTCTCCCGGGCCAAAGAGGAAAAGGACCATCCAAGCTGTTATTAGCGTCAGGTCCAAAAGCCAGGTTTGGGGGTGTGTCAGTGCCCATGCCATGGGTAACTTGTACATCTGTAAGGGCACCATTAATGCAGAAATATATGTACAAATTTTGGAGCAACATATACTGCCATCCAGACACAGTCTTTTCCAGGGATGTCCCTGCATTTTCCAGCAGGACAATGCCAAACCACATACTGCCCGGATTACGAGTGCATGGCTACGTAAGCAGAGGGTGCAGGTGCTAGACTGACCTGCCTGCCCTGCAGTCCTGACCTTTCCCCAATTGCGCTGTGCATAATGAAGCACAAAATACAGCAAACCTGTAAAGGCCCTGTACAATTGCACAGCTATGGCTTTTATAAACTCCTTGCTAGCACATCCGAATCCCATGCTGGGGATCACCAGCTCGAATCCCGCCTGGGGCGGGTCGAATAATACCGGTGACATATACTGTCCTGACGTTTTTGTAAATAATAAAAAATAACTGTAAATTCTATCTTTTATTTTTGAGGTCATATTTTGGTGCATATTCATCAGTCACTTGGTAGTTGCATGACATCCCCTCATTCTTGAAAACCATGAACAAAACTATGCAAGGTAAAAGAAAATATAAATACTCAGACTACATTAAATAAGGTTTAAGAATTTGGTATTGTTTTGGGTTGCCACTTCTTGTCCAAAGTGAAATATTAGAATGCATTAGACTACTAAGTTCTGCTGAAAAAAGAAGAGAAACAAGAGAGCGAGTAACTAGTAGCTCAACACCAGAATTGCCTCCTTGACACGGTCTCCTTGCCAATCCTCTTGCTGTTCCTTTTCTTGTTCTCACTTACCAGGAATGTGCTTGGCCCACCCGATGATGACAACTAGTTCCCGGTCAGCCAGGTCACAGAGAGTGGTAAGCGTGCGCTGGGCCGTGTCTGGCTGCAGTGGGTCTGGCATAGCAAACAGCTTTTCTGGCTCCGCCACCAGCAGATGTGACACGATAATGCTGGATGAACCTGACAGACACATCAATAACATTATTCTGTTGAATGGTCATTATAATTAGGCATTTATAACATTATGATGATAAGGGATGAGCATGAGTAACCATGTACACTGAAAAGTGATAGTGATGACTGATCATGAAATCACAATAACTGCTAAACATTTGAGAAGTGTTTTTAAAAGTTATTGTAAACTTCTTTTTAACTTGATATGCCAATCTTTTTTTTTTTTTTTCATAATTTGGAATGCCCAATGCGCTCTAAGTCCTCGTGGTCACGTAGTGATTCGCCTCAGTCCGGGTGGCAGAGGACGAATCCCAGTTGCCTCCGCGTTTGAGACCGTCAACCTGCGCATCTTATCACGTGGCCTGTTGAGCGCGTTGCCACGGAGACATAGCGTGTGTGGAGGCTTCACGCCATCCACCGCGGCAACCACGCCCAACTCACCACGCGCCCCACCGAGAACGAACCACATTATAGCGACCAAGAGGAGGTTACCCCATGTGACTCTACCCTCCCTAGCAACCGGGCCAATTTGGTTGCTTAGGAGACCTGGCTGGAGTCACTCAGCACGCCCTGGGATTCGAACTAGCGAACTCCAGGGGTGGTAGCCAGCGTATTTTATCACTGAGCTATCCAGGCCCTTGATATGCCATCTTAAAAAGCAGGGACAGAAAATGGTTTAAGGAACGAGAAAGGAAACTGAAAACATTATTATTATTTTTTTTGCAATGTGTAAAGGTAACACTTTACAATAAGGTTACATTTGTTACATTAGTAAATGAATTAGTTATCATGAACAATTAACAATATATTTGTTACAGCATTTATTAATCTTCGTTAATGTTAGTTAATAAAAATAAAGTTGTTCATTGTTAGTTCATAGTGCATTAACTAATGTTAACTAATACAACTTTTGATTTTAAAAATGTATTAGTATATATTGAAATTAACATTAACTAAGATTCTTAAAAAATATTATTCATTGTTAGTTCATGTTAACTAATGTTGTTAACTAATGTTAACAAATGGAACCTTATTGTAAAGTGTTACCAGCGTAAACATAAACTAAAATGAAGTCTCTTTCAATTGTTCTATAATGAAAATGTTATTTTTAAATGCTGGTAACCGGTTATTAACATTATTATGTTATTCCTGTATTTTTTTCAGAAAGACCGAAGGGTTTAATTCCAGTAAATTATCGTAGTTGGATCACTTTCAGTTGCCTGAAAAAATTAGGTTTGCCTCTTGTTTTAGATGGCCAGCTGTATATTTGAAATATTTTCATTATTTTTGGGGAGATATTTAATATTAAGGATACATTTATTGAAAAGACATAATTTTATATAGGCTACTGTATAGCCTACTATGCATGTTATGATTTATATGCTGATCAATCCCCCACACAGGAGAAAATTGGATAGTTTATTTTCACTTATTTTAATGAGGCAAGTGGCTTATTTGGGCTTGTTTTTACAGACCAGGTCACTCGTTTCTCTTGAGAGATCTGGCAACTCTGCAAGTGGTATATCACTCACCCTTAGCATAGAGTACTGTGATTTTAAAAAGAATGCTATTCACCATTCTTTTTTATTTCGTTGTAACCGGTTACCATTTGGAAAGGAGGCAACGAAATGTTGGACCCGAAACGAGATGCTGAAAAAAAAGCAAGATGCAATGACCAAGGATGTACAAAAAAAATTTGCACATATAAATCTTGCTCCACCTTCCTGAGTAGATTTAAAGTACTCGTACTCAAATAGTCAAAACGCTCATCCCTGGTTATGAAATAATTTTAAATATTACATTGAATTACCTTTCTCTCCCTCTTTCCTTAACGGTATTGGTGCACTCTGGTATGTGGCATTCTCCACCTCTGGACGTCTCTTGTACTTCTGCCGTCCTCCTCTGACCCGGTCCAGGCGAACTCCTACAGCAAACACACACACACCAAAGATAGAAAGAGGATTAGAGCATTGGCATTGCCTTTGTATCACACTACACATTGCTGAGGTATTAGGTATTGTAAGACAGAGAAAGGATTGGTTAAATTGCCCAGGTGCCACCTCACCTTCTTTGAGCATGCCTACTTTGAGGCACTTGGTGAAGCGGCATGCCTGACAGGCCTTCCTGCGGCGCTTGGTGATCTCGCATTCATTGGAGGCTGGACAGCTGTATTCAATATTGCCTAGAGTGGATAAAAGTGATGATGTTAGATGAGCATTCAAGGACTCAAATAACATGTTTACACCTGCTATTAAGATGCGTTCTGGGTGATCCAAGTCGATCGTTGTGATCAGATCACCCAAGACAGATCTTAATACCAGTTGTAAACAGCACCAAAGACACAACTGGCTGTTTAGGCCAACAAAAAATGTATCTGCAATGACAAGTGAATCTGTTACGCAGTACGACAAGCTCACCCTGTATGGTTCTTTTGAAGAAAGCCTTGCAGGCTTCACAGGAAGCCACTCCATAGTGATAACCAGAAGCCACATCTCCACACACCAGGCATAGCCTTTTGGGAAGTGTGCTTAGCGCATACTTGCAGCGGCCGCCCCCACTACCTGTAGAGCCCTCCTCTGCTCCATCCGCGCCCTCCTCCTTAAAATGGCATCGCAGTGCGGGCGTGTACAGGGGCGGGGAGTAACGCCCAGTGCCTTCTCCTCTGGATCCGCCTCCTGCACTTTGTGAGGAGTCTGAGGAGGCACCTCCAGGGCTGGTCCTCCCACCACCACCTCCTCCTCCCTCGGGACTGCTGGGTTCAGCCTTTATGTAAAGGTCGGAGCGTCGCTCTCTGGAAGACATGATATCTGTGGAAGAGTGGAGAAAAAAAGAGGGACCTTTGCTGTTTTAGCTTTATCATCACTTCCAGGTCACAAAGTCTCCTTTAAAACAAGATGTTTAAAAGCAGCAGGAAGTGGCAGGATAAAACATATGCAGTTACTAGGCATGAACCAATATCATTTTTAGAGATAGTGTGACTACAAATAATTTCGCCCACAGTTGTATTTGAACAATTAGTTAGTTTACATGCATGATCTTACACCTTAATAAGGCAACAATGTTTATGGTCGTGTTTGTGTCTAAATTGTTTTCTTTTATAAGGGTAAGTTCATAAACAGTTAATGGTAAAAACCAATCAGCAGGCATGGATTTCTGCACATTACCCTCATTTCTCTCTGCATGTAAACACCATTACCAGCATTCTAATATGTTTATCTAATGTGCGCAAATGTTGTGCACATGACTGTTTACGCAATGACATCAAAAGTAGTTTGAAACGTTGAAAAACACATCCGAGATCCCTGTATTATGTTGTGCTCAGTCCAGCTATCTTTGAGCGCAAAAGCGCATCTGTGAAAGACTGCTGCCTGTTGTCCATGTTGGCTGGACAAGGCGTGTAGCCTATACAGCAAGAGCGCTTACTGCCCCCTTCTGCCACATCAGGGTGGTACGTCAAGCTTGAATTGCTCCAATGGTTGGAACATTTCTTACTATGGAATGAATGTACGGACAATTAATTATCTTTATATTATTTTAGGGCTGTCGATTTAACACATGAATTTAGTGCGATTCATTATATAAAAAATAATGTGTTAATATCACTGATATATAATATAGAACTGCATTGCCCATGACATCATAACAGTGAAGCCACTGCGCCGCCATACTGCTATGCCTAAACGTTCCAATGTCTCTATTGACTTAATAGGAAATCATCTAATTTCAGCGAGTAAACATTAGTCATACAATCACCGATTTTATCTGCCTGTACATCCCTACAATGCAAACATCCTAAACATGTAATTATTTATTTATTTAAAGTCTGGAATTTTTCCTGTTTTTTGAAAGCCAGAGAGAGTTACGTGTATTTACAGTATATCAAACAGTATCCACCTCTAACAAATTTCAGTGGCGAGCTGAATGTAAACGAGTTCACTGAAACTGAGGTAAGACACAAACAGACATTTTCAGACTAATGTTTATGTTTTCGTCAAAAAGTGCCTTGTTCTCGTGGTCACTTGAATTAGAGCACGCTTTCTCTCTCCCTCTATCACACGTGCAGCGGGCGCGCAGAGAGGGAGACATGCAAAGGTGGTTCAAATTAAACTGATACGCTAGGATTAAATGGCAAACGAACATGTATTCATGATATGTATCCATGTATATTACTACAGAGAACACTTCAATATGAAAACAAGCAAATCCCGATCATTTAAGGTGATTTAGAAATCCAGGTCTGAATTTTTTAAAGTCCCGTTCGGGGGTAAGAACGTATTGTCACCCTAAACAAGCAGATATTACAGCCTTTCCTACCTTCGGTGATTGTTGTGCTGCATTGACCGGGGCATGTGAATGCTTTGACATCACAATCCGTGTATATCTTCTCCCTCGTAACGAATAATATCCAGAATGAGCAAATTAAACATTAAACAGGATTGTCATTAGAGGGTGAAATGCGACTATTGTGTCCGGAGATCAGAAATGGTGAAATGGGGGCTTTTTTCGCCTGTCAGTCATTGATGCTCTATGAGTTTGAGCATACCAAGATGGCTGCTCGAACACTTCCAGTGGCTTCAACTCCTGCTGGTAGTTTACCATTGCATCAGCGATCCAGTTCTATATATATATATATATATCAGTGGTTAATATGAACACAATTGTTCATGCCCCTGCCACACAGCACAGCCACAGAATGAGAATCGCTCACTTAGGAGCAAGCACAACAGAATACAGGGATCTTGAAATGCAATGTTCAAATTTTCCACTGCTTTTAACTAGACACAGCATCCTAAAAATGCGCCGTTTGAGAGACGAAATACCAGAGATGCTCCAAACACATCCATCGGCACACACAAGTACATAGAGTGACAATTAAAAATAGTGCAGACGGAACGCAATAATGCGTACTGCGAGAATTGGACATACTGACGAACTCAAAGCAAAACAGGTTGCTGTCAACTGTAGGCTTGCTCAATGATATGAGATTAAAACAAACAATATATTGAGTTCAAAAGCCCCTTTTTTTTATTGTCCAGGGGTTCTCAACGGGGGCAGCACCACCCCCAGTGGGTGTTCAAAGGATGCTAGGGGGAGCTGAGAGCAAATTAGTAGAGAGGGGGTGTTAGGTTACAAATGGGGGGCGTTTATCAGTCATGTTAATGAAATCTATCGTCGAGTTCCTGTTTGCATTAAAATGTTTATTTAGACTCCATTATACGGGTTGGTATGCATTTGTACCGCAGTTCATCTGATTCTGAAGTCTAGCAACGCATCTGAATTATCTGCTTTAGCAGCATCAAATAGACAGGCGAAGTCACAACCTCCACTAATGCACCTGTATGGCTCTGCAGGTGGATACAGCTCAATGGACAGTGCAGTGCGAGCGCAAAGCAGGTGCATTTTTATTCACAGACTGGTCTCAAGCTCTTAAACATGCTCCTCTGATCATTGCAGCACTGTGAGAACCAGCGAGAATCATGGCGCAAGACGTGGAAACCATTTGAATTTGGCACAGAATTCTACATGACCACCCTTGAATTTATTATAGTAACACTAACTGTACTTTAGGCAGAAATAGATTCATAACACATATTAGCATATCACTACTTCAGCTCTATTAAATTTGTCATTGGCTACATTCGGGGAGTGAGGGAATATAATACATTTTTGTTACAGCTTTTAAAATTTTTATATTTTGTCTTTATTATTTTTACATGTTTAGAGTAGGCCTACTGTTTGTAATTACAAAAATGCCATAATTTGTTTTATAGAAATCATGTTACTTCTAACCACGGTAGTGAAGAAGATCCATGCTTCTAGGTGCTTACTATGGTCTTGTTACAAATACCACTGTAAAAACTATAAAAATAAATAAATAAATACATTTAAATTTTCATAAGGGTAAATGCAAAATACACAAATTATTATTATTATTTTGTTTTTTGGATGAAATAGAAATGCGTAAATCCTAAAAGATATATTTATTTATTTATTTAATATTTTTGTAAGAAAATATAACTGGTTGTGTTTGCCTTCAGAAATTCCAAGAGATGACAGAATTTGAATCAATAAGAACCTAATGAAAGGAGTTCCAACTCAGCCACACTTTCAGAATAATTTAGTCACATAAATTAGGTGTTAACTTTTTACTTTTTATAGATGTTATAGATAACCTTACTGTTGTTGATACCAGTAAATTTACATCTACATCCAACTCAAAATCAATGCTGTAATGTAGAATGAGCATTTCAGTGGGACAAAATATGCAATATTATTGGTATTTTCATTTATTTTTTAACTATAATAACAATACCACTTTTATTACTAGTTTCTGTCTTCACATTTTCATTTTATAGGCCCCAGATATAGCCCTCCATCTGCTTAAGTTTAAGAAACGAAAGTTTTGGTCTCACATTCATGATGCATAAGCCTGATGATTTTATTAACAAAACTTTAAAATTATGCAATGCATCGAAGTTGCATTGAGCAAATTAAGCAAATAATACAAATACTGAGTTTTGTGTTTTATGTTTTTTTCTCGGTAACACAAAGTGTCCACTTTCAAATTATGTCACATCATTATTATTATTTCAGCTGGTATTATATATTTATTATTTTATTTATTTATGCATTTGGCAGATGCTTTTATCCAAAGCGACTTACAGTGCACTTATTACAGGGACAATTCCCCAGAGCAACCTGAAGTGCCTTGTTTGATGACACAATGGTGGTGGCTGTGGGTTATAGGCCCTACATATTATATTTATAAATATTTGAATTATTTGCATTATTTATATGAATTATCTTTATTTGGGGGCCTTTCTCTGCAAATGATTAATGCAATTAATTTGATTAATTAATTGGCATGTCATGTAATTTATTCCATAAAAAAATTGAATCTATTGACAGCCCTAATTATTTTTCTTATAATTAATTGCACTAAATTAACATGTAAAACATCAGCCCTAGTTAAAAGCAGAGAAAATCTGATTATTTCAAATCTCATGTAAACGCAGGTTTCTTATGTTGCCATCAGCATGTTGTTGTAATTTTTGAGTACAGAACAGTGAGACTCATGATTTGAGGTTAGTGTGTTTAATATTTTTGCAAATTGTTAAATCGACTATTAATCCAATCAAAAACAGGACACTATAGCTGATCAGCAAGGCATCATAATCCAGATTTATTTCATTATTTTTTTTATTTTATTTTACATATACCAATCTATTAAATAAAGATAGGAATATATCAGGTGGCCTAATTAGTATAGGAAATACAGATAACTACTTTTTAAGTCATTTTACAGTATGTATAACAATAAGAGCTCCTGTTACTTTCACTGGGCTTCACTTTTTATAGCATCAATTCAGGGTCACATAAGAGTCGGTGCTGAACACTGCTGATCACATTTTCCTGTAATGAAGTAATGTATTGTGTTAAATGCATGATTTTGTTTTGATCACAATGATTCCACTTCCTTTCATTTAGTTGTCATGCATGAGCATGATGAGCAGACTGCAATCGAGTGCAGTGAAGTGTGGTGAAGAGTGAGTGTATTGAGCACACTGCCCTGTGTTCACTTTCAAGTACTGTTGCAAGTTGCATTGGTTTTTTTTTTTCTTCAACTAAACAAAAATGAACCAATTCACAACAATTAATCAAACTTCCCAATGCTACTCAAGGGATGGGGTATTCTAGGAAAATACACTTGCGCATCTGTATGCTCATGCAGTTATCAGCTCACAGAACTGTAGCTCTACACAGGCAATGCATTTAGATGTCGTTAATCTTGCTATGTCTCGAATATGCTGGATTTTGTTCTGCTGCAGGTGTTTATTTGCATGGTAACATTTACAGTATGCAACGAATGCTGTATGTAGGCAGCATTCTGACAAGTACGAGTACACAAACACAGTATTGAACCTAATACCAGTATTGGTATTACCGCATCACTAGCAGTTACAGTTCAGGAACAGCGGGACACACATACTGTCTGTCAACCCTGACGTTTAAAGAGGATAGGATGGGTGTCAGAGACAGAGTACATTCAGCAGGCGTAAAGTGTAGGAAATGACTTAACATCAGGGCCAGCGCTGACCAAATCGATGTCCTATGTAGAGTTCTGCGATCGTTGGATGTGGGGGTGGGGGGGTGTGAGGGCACCCTATGGAGTTTCTTGGTGCCCTACGCAGTCTGCGTAATATACGTATAGGGATTGGCGGTACTGCATAACATGTAAACTAGATGGTAACAATGACCACTAAATGTTACACGTCCATAATTGTTTACTAAATATTATGCTTTCTGAACAAAGTAAACAGTATGCATGTGTGTACAAAATAATAATAATAATACATGTAAATTAACTTCAAACCTTGCAGTGCAGATCTATCAAAACTCAACAGCTAGACTAGATTCTTGAGGTAGCAGCTACAGGGCAGCTTGCATAGCTAATGAAAATGGATGAAGCTGTACCAGGAGGGTTCTCCCAGTGAGCAGAAAGCACATGTGTGCATGGTAAAATTCTGCTCAAAGTCTGTCCATAATCCCAGTATCATTGCCTCTGCCCACACCATATTATGGTCATTAATCCAGGAGTGAGGAGAACCAATCCTCTAATTATACCTCCACAAGAGATGCCCTACTCTCAACCACTCTACAGCCCCCACACTTCACGAGTGCCTCTCAGGGACAAACTGACCTATGATACCATTCCTTAAATTTGCTGATCTTGCCATTTTATACATTTATCAGAGCTTTTCCCATTAGGACATACAAAATTACCCAAACTGCAGAATGACTGCCAAGCAGGGAACACAATCAGACACTAGCAGCTCCTTGTGGTTGTGGACCTGAACAAATGTTGGGCTGCTAGTCATACAACATGATTAATATACTGTATACTATATAGGCTACTGTAAATTCACTGACTCGTATTGTGGCCATACATTGTCTCCTTCAGCCTACATTTCCACCTTTATCTGTCCTCAATCAACATCTCTCTCTCTCTCTCTCTCTCTCTCACACACACACACACACACACACACACACACACACACACACACACACACACACACTCCCCCCAACCCATACCAACAGAGATGCTCCCTCTACTAGAACAGAAAGACGTAAGAGAAAACTGTGTTTTTTAAATTAAAGTAAATCCACAGGAACAATTATGTCATTAAAATTTAACTTGTTCTTATCACTTGCTCAAGTTTGCAAATCCCTAATTTAATACAAATGCTTCTAAACCTTGTAATGATCATGCGGCTAAAGTGAGGACACGTGCTACTGCGCTGGTTCAGGGTGGGGGGTTAAACCAGAAAGTAGGGATGGGTGGATCGATCTTGAAGTATCGATACTTCCAATACTGATGTTATATCAAAAATATCGATCCTCACACAAAATAACATTTTGTGAAAAATTTGGTAAAATATTGATTCTAAAAAAAAAAAAAACAATTAAATAGTGATTATTATTTGGTTACCATGAACATGAACAATAATCATAAGCTTCAAAGTGAAATAAAAAGGATTAGGCCATATTAGCAAACACTTGTGCAGGATGGGAACTATTTCTTCTTCCGCTCATCTTAACATGCATGCTGAAAGACACAAGCAGACAAGCGCTTGCACCTTCACAACAATCGTTCAAACAAGAGGGATCACTGTCATGTAGAGGTAATGATAGAAAATAAGAGAAACCGCTTCTGGTCTGGAGTAAATTCACCCTAAAATAACAACATATCTAAAGGTGACATTTCTTCTTTCTTATAATTTTACAATTGTGTGTAATTGTTGTTAATAAGTAATTAAAAAAATTGTTAACCATGGTTTTACTATAGTAATTTTGTAGTAGTAACCATGGTTAATTGTGTGGTAACTATGGTTTAACTAAAAACCATGGTTAAACTATATTACTGTAGCAAAACCATGGTTAATTTTTGCAAGGGTAAACAAAACAGAAGTCTAATAATTTTGTTTAGTCTCACAAACGTAAATAAATAATGACTTGAATTATGACTAAAAATACAATTTTAAATTACGCATTTCATCCCAAGAAATCACAAAATAATAATAATAATAATAATAATAATTTAATAGAAGTATCGGTATTGGTATCGGTATCAACGATACTGGACTTAAAATTACTGGTATTGGACTGGTAGCGCCCATCCCTACCAGAAAGACTTTGGTTCAACTCAATCACGTGACATGATGTCAAAAAGCAATCTCTAAATCCATCTGTAAACTAAAGAACCGGATGATGGAGAACCATCCTGGGCTGCGTTCCACTTCATTTTTAACATCACTGGCTAACTCCCCTAAGCACGTCCCCTCTAGGGAAACCCTGCAGCCATTTTGGAAGTCTGTTCCACTTCATTCAGTGAGGAGGGAAGTTTCTGTTGACAGACCCTCAACCCCTCGGTTTTGACAGAGGGAGCGAGCCTACTCTGATGTACGCTTCAGGCAGCTCCATATCCCACAATGCAACTCGACTGACAGCAGATTGCACTTCATAAACCCCACCGCCACACAACTCTAATATATGATGGAAGTGAAGTTAGATTAATTAAGCAGTTTACTCTGAAATCAATCTCCGAAAACATTGTTTTCTCAGGTGCAAAAGTCACTAAATAATTCCACAAAGTGACATGAGCCTTCAACATGCTCCAAGTGATCAAGTGTTCAGGGTGTTCCAGTTAAACCCATTGCAAGTCTTCCGCCATTAGTGGACACTCGCGCAACGTAAGCAGTGACGTACATCCGAGTCCATGAGATGGAGTGAAGTTTGCGAGGGAAGGGTTTAAAAATGTAATGAAAATGGAACGCAGCCCTGTTCAAATATATGCAAATAAGGGAAAACCACAAAATGAAAAGTCGTAAACTGATCGCGTGGCGTTAACGACAGTAAACACACGTGCTTCTCTCCGGCAGGGGTTCACCTCGTCGACGTGACACTTCCGGCTCGGTTCATCACACCAAACTGAAAGATTTCAAACTGTGGTCACCTTTGAAATGTAAAATGTGGAAATTGGCGATATTTTGTGCGTTAATTTACACCTTTATCAACGGTGTCAGACGTCTTTCTATAGATCAATAAAGCTTGTACAGCTTAAATATGTTCACAATATGTCACGTTTGAAACAGCATTTTTGATTAATTATGTTATTCCCTCGCTGTAATTTTACAGAAGCTTTAAATGCCCGATTCTGCGCCACTCTTTAGAACCAGTCAAACTAGCTTTGCCAAAATAAGCTTAGCTTTCGCTAACTTACCTTTACACATCTAAGAAATATGGCCCACCTCCTCCAAACCTCTTCCCCGATGTAATTTACCCCCCAAAAAACATCTATTCATTGACGTCCCGGCTTTTAAAAACTGGTTTGTACTTCCATAAAATTGGCTGAATATGCGCCGAGTTTAGTGTGCAGTGCTGTTGTTGTGTGCATTTTTTAACTTCACTTTTCTCCCGACAAACGTGAGTCATTGGCTGCCTTCAGGAGGGAGGAGAGTTGCTCATGGGCAGCCACATAAACACTCTAATTATTACAAAATACATTAAAATAATTACGCAATAATTTAGAGGACGGGAAATGATTGATAAAGAGAAAAACCTTTTGCATTGCTGACAGATTGTTCTATAATATAGTAAAAGTGAAGGGAAATGAATGAGCCCCTGATGAAAGTCGTTTGTTTTTCATGTGCTTGAGGCAGTTATGTTAATAGGTTTGATGTAGTGAGAAACAGAAAAGGCAAGAGTGAGTCAGAAACTCAAAATATAGAAAACAAAAGTGTCAAAAATATATATTGTAACACTTTACACTAATGTTTGATTTGTTAAAATTAAATACATTAGTTAACATGAACTCCTCTTATTTCTTCACATACAGTATATTGTACATTATGTCACTTATCAATCTTGGTTAATGTTAATTCCAACATATACTAGTAGGGTACAATGGGGCTAAAGGCCCCCTAGGGTAAAAGACACATTATATTAGATTTTTCCCCAAAACAATAAATAGCATTAAAAAACTACCACAGTACTTTATTAACCATCCTAATGTCTAAAGGCTGATTTTGAGGCAGTTTGATCTAAAATGTTGCACATTTTTGTTGCTAATAAAAATCCCTAAAATGATCACATTTATTCTGAAACAAAATACTTATTTGTCATTTGTCACTACCCATTTCCGAGCGGGTATGCACAATTAAAATTTGCGCCCCGTGTATCTGTCGAGATGTGATGTTGGAGGGGTGGAGCGGGCTGATTGTGCCCCCTTTAGTGAGCCACCGGTGCCCCCTTTACATGGCGTCCCTATGTTGCATACCTTGCATATATGTATTTTGCTCCTCTGGTTGCAGAGGCTAAAGGCCCCCATTAAATACATAGATTTTCTTAACCTTGTGCATCCCTGGGTCCACATGCTTGGACGTAGTATTTTGGCTTTGCTATACACAACACATAATTTAAACCGACTGAATAATGTTCACAACACTCTATACTGTCATTTAGGGTTAAACATCTGGCGCACTGAGTCATGTGACACAACAACATGACGTTGATTTTCATGAAGCCCTTCTATGGGTGCAGAGCCAACAAAAGTGCCTCTGGTAAGAAACCCCTTTTAGAGTTTTCATTTAAACCTGTTGGGTGTAAAGAGTAGCGTCTCTAGTTTTGTTTGATATGCCGCTTTAAAAAAATGCATTCAATTTTTTACACGCCAGCGTCATATGTGGATTTTGGGACATTAATCCCTCAAAAGTTGAAAAAACATGTTAGTTATTTTGAATAACTTTCATCATTAACAGATTTGTGGGTCATTTAGCTTCATTTTAATATAAAGTTTGTTATATTTTATTTTGTTATCACTGTACAATACGGTTCTATTCATTAACATTAGTAAAGACATTCCTATTTTCACTGTGCATTTTCCTGGTTTCATCCAAATGTTGAAAAATGTTGCTTTCAGAGGCTTTATATGGAGTTAGGATGTACATAAGGTGCATTTGAACTTACAGTCTTGATACACTTTGTGTTCAGAAAAAAGCTAATTTTCCTTAATATGTGCCTTTAGCCCAGTTATACCCTACATTGTTTCCATTAAAATATGTATATTTTAACTTTAATTAATGCATTATTAACATAAACTATAAACAATTGTACATTTATAAATTAACATTAACCAAGATTAACAAAAACTGAAACTACTAATTAAAAAAAAAAACTATTAATTGTTAGATCATGATACCTAAAGCATTTACTTACGTTAACAAATCAATTCTTATTGTTACGCATTACCATTTATATGAAATTAAAGATTGATTCATGATTATACATTGATCTATCTCTAATATTTTAAATGTATTAATGCTAACTACAATTTGTTCTACCGTGAGGTCCAAAAAAACTGTTTAGACAACAAAGCTTACCTTTTTACTCAAGAGCAGTTGGTCTTACGTATACTGAAAAAAAAAAAAAAATCTTTTGGTGCCAGAAGACTACAGGTCAGTTTAAAGTGAGCATCAGGAACCCTGTCAAGAAAAGAGAAAATTAGTGAGACATTAACCAATTTATGAGACTGAATAAACACAAGTATAAATGTAGTCCAAAATAAGGCCCATAAATTACACTGCTAATTGTATCAGCAAGTCTAACAGCAGAGGCACATTTTCCAAACAAATGGCTAATTGATAAATAAAAGAGAAACCAACATTAGCCTGAACCACATCTTCTTGAAACTAAAACTAAATTAAACGCCCCACAAAAGCTGTGCAGGTATCCAAAATGTACTTCACAATGCCAGATTCAATCAGAGACAACATTAGTGGTAATAGTGGTCTCAGCAATAGGACTTGCATACTGATTTATCTCTCCCTTGTTTAAACAAAACCTGTGAGCCTGGTCAATGTCACACAAACATCTTTGCAGCACTGTATAACACAGCCTGATCTTTACATCAAAATAATCTGTGTCTATTACACCATATTAATGTTTTCCCCCTCTCCACCTACACCGTTAGGCACACAATGCTGACTGGGGGAGAAACAGTTTCTTAGTCTTTCACCCAAGCACCTAATCACTGGTCTTGCTCACTGTCATTCACTCTTCACATGCATTCGGACACTTGGATACTCTCATATGATTTCTGCACACAACATTCCCCCTCCCCCTTCCACCCTGACACATTCCAAATGTCAAAGTCACTGGAGGGGTTTGAAGGACAGGCACAGTAACTCCAAAAGGTCTCTGGGTGACAGCAGTTATACATGAAGAACAAAATGGTTTACAGCTGAGAGATAATTTACTAAGTTCAAAGAATATTGAATGTAAGAACAGATACGGGCAGGCGATAGCCTGGATATGTCTCTAGTACAAATTTTTGTTTTACTTTGATCAAATATAACAGGTATTTTGGTACAGGCATCTGAAATGTTTATACTTGAGAGGGTCAAACATTGGAACATGCCAATAAAAAGGTTATATATTGTAAACTGACAATCTGAGTTGGCAAATTTGTCTTACCATTCTCAGAGAAAACCCTAAAGCCTAAAAAAATTTGCTCAAAGACTGGACATGTCTTCATACTTGACAAATTAAATTTAGAGACGACTCAGATCATAGCACCCCCAATATAACTTTCAGTAACCCTTATCCCTTTGAAGATCACCTGCAGTAAATTAAATCACTTGGCATAACAAACAGCATTGATTAATAACGTTTTTTTTTAATTAACTACATCTTTTTTGCTCCTGTTTTTACATTTACAAATGTATAGTAAATTTCATTGTTTCATACTTCAATGTTGCAGTTCTTCTTTAATGTTAGATAAAAAAGGTGGCTATTTGGTTTTTTTATGTCAATTAAGGTACACTGTTCAAAGCACTAATTAGGGACAGGTCTACTTAAAATTGCGGCCTATGACATCATAGACATCATAACTTCTTTGTGTTCTGTTATTGTAATTGTCATTTGGTGCTATGTGTCGAATTAAAGCATAGTAGCAGTGATCAACTGATTTCCTAATCTGTGTTAATCTGAGATAATTAGTGTGTGTTAGCCTTTGAACTTCGGCTACAATGTGAATGCATGCAACTGTAGAGCAAAGACTGTCAGGGCAGACCTCAAGAGGTGACCTTGTTCACCGAGCCTTGACCATTGAAAGGTTAATTGCTAAACTGGATTACAACTTCTTAAGAGCAGAGATTCTCAATCCCGTCCAAGAGGGTTCGTCACCATGCTGCACTTCAAAGAGAGGTTCTATATGCATAATACACAGCCATTACAATATGTATCCCACCCAGCCATATGTGACTAATCTATATTTCAATACATTAGTATCAATGCAATTTGTGTGAAACACACTCTATAATGCAGCTTTACAAATGACCATAGTCTTCTTGTCCTCTCTGTGAACCCTGACCCTTTAATTGAATTTTGAGGCAGAACACTAACCCTTTCCTCATCTGTTATAGTTATAGCCTATATGCAACAGCTCACAGTTGAGTGTTCCTCAGTTTTTGTGAGCATACCACTACTTTTCCAAAACATTTGGCACAAGTGGAAACTGCCTGAGAGCACAGAGTTATAGAGTTTCTGATTGGCTGAGCATCTGACACTTTGCACTGAGTCCGTTTAAAAGCACTTTAAAAGTTTTATTTCAGTCGGACTGAAGCAATGATTTGTCTTTTTAAAATGTTATGTGAACACGATAGTCCGACTGAAATCGTTCCAGTCCGGTTTTTGCGAAATCGAAATAACAGACCTAGATAATGCGATTGTAGCTCGGCTCCGTCCAGAATTAATCGATTAAGACGCTGCAATGCTTTTGCTTGCAATTTAATATAAATTACAGCTTTGATCAGGTTGGACTACATGAGCTCTCAACACTAAAGGCAGCTTCTCAGAGGGCACCCAGACTTATCATAGCCAAAGAAAAGTATTGCATTCTTGTACCAATTTGAATACGTCGGTCACGACGTAAAATGCCTTGAATACAAGAATGCCAAACAGATCCGTCGCGTCTAGGCAGTTGTTTCCAGACTGAGGGGCTGAACTGGGAAATGCGACATGAATCGAGTACTAAGTAAAATCTCCCTCGCTGACACAATGTATGGGCTAGGGGACAACTCGATCAAGGTCAGCCTACTGCAAAGTGTTACTGCGGACGTTTTCATTTTTTTTCCTCCACTCATTTCCACTCAACCATTCATTTATATGCAATGAATACAGTCAGACAATACAAATGTTATGAACTCAACTGGATATACCAAGGCATGTTAGTAGGCATACAAGCAAAGTACTCGAACACACTGATCCATTTATAGTAAAGTTTTTAGTCTTGAACGAAACATGGGAATATTGGTGGCGACAACATGCATTTGCCAGCGATAGCCTGTATGACATCAGAATTATGATCACAGACTCTCAATACCAGCGACCATTTACACCCACATTAACATTAAGCGTGCTCCAACCATCAGTTTAAATGTGAGCGACACTACACTCGCATACAATAATAGAGGATCACTGCGTTGCTCGTTGTCGGCTGAATGCATCTACTTACCAGTATTTTAGAGAACATTGCTGGTGTGAGATGCCTTGAAGCCGACCAAAGAAAGTCTTCAGCAAAACAGTCAATCCGATTTTTATTATTATTATTATTTTATTTTACATAGGCTATATATCATTTACACATAGGCTATATAGCAGCGCTGTATCTTCTCATAAAGGCCGATTTACGAGCAGATGCTCTGCCTATTTGCTGAAGTGGGCTGCTATCTTAAATTTGCGCTACTTTAGCAATTCTGGTGCTCTAATAAGTAAAAAAACAAGGATTTTGTGAAATAAAATAAATGCAACAATTCGTCGATGTCGTCAATGAATGGCGGCGCAGATATTAAGTGCTATCAATTGAGCTAAAGTATATGTTTAATCCATAAGTTTGATTCGCTCTTCCCTGGACTAGTTCCCTATATTGCTGTTTCGGTTGTCACTGGGAGCCTCAATCCTGTCTTCCGCTAATACAGCTGAGATCCCGGTTACGTATAGGCCTATCCTCGTTTTTTCTCCTCCCTCTCTCCGCTTGCGTCTGCTGTTTCTCATTTACGTCCGCTCGCGCTGCCAATCACGCTTCCTCGCGCCTCCGTCACCACCAGCAGCAGCAGCGCTTGAAACAATATAGAAACTGACCTACTGTATATGTGACTCGCGAGTTAACACACTTTTGATCTATTAGCTGTAGACATTCATGCAGATTTCTTCAAACCTGTGCTATTTTGGGGACTGCTCGAGGGGTAAATAAAACAAAGAAACGTGGTTTAAACAGTCCGTGACTGTCAGGTTTCATTTTGAGGACATTTAATCACCAAATAACTGTCATGATTCGTGACTACGTAGCCCAATGTAATTCGGCCTTCCCTCAGGGTTCTTCAAAGCTCCAATCCTAAACTCTGAAGCTAGCGCTAAAATGTTGCCTAACCTGAATTTCACTTAACGCAGTCATTTAAGAAAGGAAGTCACACCATGATAAATTTTCCCACGAATAAAGGGCCGTGTGAACCCGTTTTTGTGTCCGACAGAGCTCCTTTTCCTAGTCGGACGTTTTGGCCGCGGCCCGCGGTCTTTGCGGCGTCTCGTGCAGCATTTAAAACAATAACGCAAACTTTCAAAAGTGCGTCTCGAGACACCGGCGTTCGACCTGAACTGGTGTGATTTAATGCAAATCATGAAAACCATACAGACTAAACAGTCTTTATGAACGGAACGCAATTATATATGCTAGCCTACTCATTTATTTGAGTGTAGCTCGTCCAATACGTTCAATTCAAATAAGTGGACGTAATGCGGCAGAATGCATTGCATTTGTCTCACAGAAGCTCACACGACAGCTGTTAATCACATACACATCGCTTTAGATGGCATGGAAAATATCAGTATGCTCTCGGTCTTGTGACACTGACCCAGCTCGCTGCTCTAGGCCTCCTTCAGTCAGCTGGTTCGTAGTTTTGGGCTCTGAGCCAGAGAGTTCACAGTGACTGCGGATAGACGAGAGGAGTAAAAGAAGGAGATAGACTACAATTCTCCCCGTATTGATCACGGCAAGGTGTTGAGGGGTGCGTCTCGAGCTACCGCTGCTGCAAAGGAGAAGAGTCCCGTGTTAAGGAAATTATTATAGTGGTCTATTTTAGGAATGCACACCAGGCAGCGTGACTGAAACCTGCCCACCTGCTCAGAAAACCGTGGCATTTTTGTATAATGAGTGTATGGCGAATTAATAGGGAATATGGCACAACAATAGAGACTAATGAAACCAACATACATGTTAATGCGTGTGTGTGTGTGTCGAAGCAAAAGGCATGGAAAAAAGGATTAAAGGAAGCAGGAAGCCCTAGTGTTCCCGTTGTCATTGAGAATGTGCACGCGACCTTGAATCAACGTCATTCCAGACGCAGCTTACGCTGCATTTGATCCGAGCTGCACACTTCCAGTGCTGCTGCATTCTGTCTGGAGCTCTTGGGTTCCTTCAGTACATTTCGTTAAATGCATTCTTCATTTTAACAGTTCTGTCGGTTTTACAGTTTGATAGGGTTTACTACACGTTGTCTCTTTTACAGAGCATCATGAGACCTTTTCGGATTGAAGCTTCTGTGTGAATTTGGTTTATGACTTTACCACAAAAGGTCACACCTCGGTGCTCTGGAATGCTGAAAGAGGTCATGACCCCAGAAACAGGTGTGAACAACTGCACAAACACTAATAGCCCCACAGACAACAGCTGGGAGGTGAAGGCTGTGCAATACAGGGGCACTGAATCATTCTCATGTTAAACAACCTTAAATGACACCTTATTTCTCTTTTCAACAAATGCAAACACATATGATTCTTCTGTCCACACAGGCATGGTGCCTGCACTTCATTACATTTTTAATTATTTTGAGTCAAACTATGCACTGGCTTGATGTGCAAAAGCAGACAAATGACCCTTACCAGCCATTTTAAAGGGTATTTTCTGTAATAAGCACCAAATTACAGAACAATTTATAGTTTACATTTTTTGTCATTCATTTAATCAGGGGTTGTAGTTATCATAAAATCAGTTTGGAAAGTCATCACTCTTAAAGGAACAGTTCACCCACAAATTAAAATTCTCTTATCATTTACTTACCATCATGCCAACCCAGATGTGTTGTGTGTGATTTTCCTTTTTCTGCAGAACACAAATGAAGATTTTTAGAAGAATATCTCAGCTATGTAGGTCCGAGTGAATAATGACCAAAACTTTGAAAAAAAAAAAAAAACACACACACATATGGCAGCATAAAAGTAATCTATATGACTCCAGTGGTTTAATTAATGTCTTCTGAAGCGATCCAATCGGTTTTGAATGACAACAGATCAATACATTTACTATAAGATTCACCTTTTACCATAAATCTTGAAAACAGCAGTCTTCTTGGTGATCATAATTTCAAGTGACATCTAGCATGCACATGTGTCAAGTTATGATCTAGCCTAGAGACTGCAATGACAAGATGTACAGTGAAAAATGTCTTATATTTTGGTCTGTTCTCATCTAAAACCGATTAGATCGCTGTAGCATACATAGATTAAACCACTGGAGTCATGAGGATTACTTTTATGCTACCTTTGTGTGCTTTTTGGAACTTTTAAAATTTTGGTCACCATCACTTTCATTGTATGGGCCTACAGAAGTGAGATATTCTTCTAAAATCTTCATTTATATTCTGCAGAAGAAAAGTCATGCACATCTGGGATGGCCTGAGGGTGAATAAATGATTAGATTAGTTTTATTTTTGGGTCAACTATCTCTTTAATTACTCAATCTGATAAAATTACATATACTATTCCTTAATATAACCTATATATATATATATATATATATATATATATATATATATATATATATATATATATATATATATTTACTTTTGAATGCAAAACAAACTTTCTTCATGTATGTGTAGTATAGATTAGAGTGATCAATAATGAATCCTACAAAATAGGCGAATAGTGTAATTACATCACAGAAGAACAAGCCAGGCTATTTTAAGTCACACTGCAGCACCATCTAGCGGTGAAGTGATTATTCAGCAGATAAGTGGATTGTGCCAGTCTGTCGACTAGTGACGTCTATAAACAGAGTGTCCTCGACCACAAGGTCATATGTTTCCGTGCACGAAAGTTGAGACATCCAAGCATGTGGCCCAGTTTAAGCTCCTGTAGTGTAGCAACAATGCGAGAACAGAGTACAATGAGAAATGAAAAGATTCAAAAAGAGGTTATAAAATAAAGAATAGAAGTGAAATGATATAAGGAGCGAAAAGTGATTGGTTAAACTATTTGGTATATTATATATATATATATTTAGTTTTTATAGTTTTATTTCTGAATCTCATATTAGTCATGGTACCATCAAGATTATCAGATTATTCTGTCATTTTCAAAGTCAAATCATGTAAGGTCATTAAACTATTTATGTCAGATAATAAGATAATTGACATCTTTAATCTCTTGGGTTTGTTTGTACTTTTGATTTTACTGCACTTTACAAAGGAAAAATACAGTAACTACACATTTTAGTCATAAATTGAACTATGACTGAAATAAGGTCTTTTCAGCCATCTTTACACTGCAAACGTGGCACAGAATCAGAACTGTCAGAGCAGGCTTTCACACTTGAGTCCTCTTTAAAAAAAAACAAACTCAGACCCCTTTAAGTGGACCGAGTGAAAAAGGACCCAGTTCTTTTTGCATTCACACTGTCTGAGACCTTGTAAGTGGGCTCAGATCTCTTTTTGGTCCACTTTACCAGTTAAGGGGTCTCAGTCCTTTTTGAAAATTGAAAAGTGTCATTTGTGGGACGAGCCCACTTTAAAAAGATAGTATTTATTATAATGAATATTATTGGGGCTATATTTAATGTTTAGAGTACAAATAGCTCCACGGATTAACTTAAGTTAATATAAACATGTTTAATGCTCTCGAAATGAATAAGCAGCATAAGATCAGGTGTCTATTTTCAATAAAACATCATTTATTGATCTTTAACATCGATATTATGTAATTCTTTATTATTACATATTGTTTTATACATTAAAGGAGAAAAGTAATGCAACAGAACTGAATACATTGTATTTTAAAATAACAAACATACAGGAATTTAAAGGCAAAATTCAGCATTCAGTCTTGGTAGATTAGTATTATTAACGACAAACAATAAGATTAATCATAATTTATGTTTGATCTACTGACAGCCTCGGGTTACATCCATTCATAGAACACGATAAATATTCCTGTTGTAATTTCTTAACTTTCATACGGCTTTCAAGGCATCCAGTTAAATGTTAGAATCGTCATTTGCACAGAACACTAAAGAAAAACATTTGAGTTTGTTTTGTGTGCAGTTTACAATAGTTTTAATATGCTTCTCCCTCTGTCATATCCATAGAAATAAACTAAGCAGCTCATCATGTCTCCAGAGACTTTGGTGTCTGACCTGTGCTCGCGTTGTCATTTTCTGAGTATGGGAACCTGTCAGGGTCAAACATGTTTGGCATTACGCAAATGGGAAAATCAAGTGAGCCCAGAGTGCTTTTTATTCACAATGCACGTTATTAGCGAACCGAACCAAAGACTGCAAGTGAACCATACTCAGACCACCTGCCGAGAAAGACTCAGCTCGGTTAGCTTTTAAGGGGTTTAGATCATTTGGAGTGTTCACATATGGGCCAAAAATCCCCCGGATCATGCTCAGATGCCTGAAACAGACCAAGTGCAAAAACACCCTTAAGGGTGTGTTCACACTTGTGGTTCTCTTGGTTCTCTTGGTCCGGACCAAAAAAGAAAATGATAAATTTAGTCCTGGTTCACTTAGCGTTCACACCGGCATTTTTAACACTGAACCTAAAGATACAAAACAAAAGGCATAAGGATAAGGTCACTACCTGATTGGACATCTTTTATGACGTATATTTTGCGACGGAACTTGCCGAACATCCAAAACAATGCTGGCTGCTGGGCTAAATGTGCTCGTTGGACCCACTTTCCCTTAACCTATCACTGAACATTTTGAACACTTGAGCATTTTTGTGCGTTTTTTCCAGTATACTGGAAATATGCTTGTCAGACCAAATGATAATAAGGAACTTTACCTCCTCATTGCTCCATGTTTGCTCTCTGCTCATTCTGTTTTGCGTACACTGCTCTTACCGCTCTTTCTATGTTGTCAAATCACGTGATTTTTAGGGTCACATCACATCCTGTTATTGGTCCGTTTAGATGTCTTTGGTCCATATTGCATTCATATATCAGTTGAACCGCACCAGAGTTCGTTTGGGAGCGGACCGAGACCCACTATTCAGGGGGTCTCGGTCCGCTTGTTTGGTACGCACCAAGGTTCAGATGGCAATGTTCACACTTGTTCAAATGAACCACACTAACAGAGCAATCAAACCAGAGCTCATTTTAATCGAACCAAACCTGCCAAGTGTGAACACACTCTTAGTCTGACTTTTATGTGCCATTGTGTCTTTACACAGAATCTTGAACAAGCACAGAACAGATTTAACTCTTCTAAAAGACACCCTCAATTTAAAATCCACATTTGGCTGGATAGTTTCAGTGTTCACCTTCTGCTCTTCTGTTGACCAACACAGCATAAAGCCAGATTAATACATTTTTCTTGAGCAAAATTTTAAATCAGAAGTCAAAGTGAACATTTTCACTATATTCATAGAGATTATTGAATGTCAATCTTAGACATGTCCTACTTTTTCCAACCCTTTCTGAGGGTTTAAGAATGGGAGTGGTGGTATTTCCTGTACAGTTCAGTGAGACCTTGTCCACAAAATAAGAATGCAAGGACATTTTTTTAAAATCCTACAAAATTGTTGTCATTCAAGGTATTCACCTGAGAATGACAAATCTACAATGCAATAATTTAAACCATATATGATACCTGGAGACTATAGAATAGTGACTGTATCTGTAGTCAACAAAAGAAACTTAATCACAGGTGCAGTGCCAGTAAAACAATGTGTATATTATTATATTACCCACATTTTGGGAGTATAGTTCAATAGTAATTCTCTAAATATCTATGGAATTTGATGGAGTGCTCAGGTGTGGCTAAACTTTGTGAACAGTGTGTGTGGCACAAGGGTCAAACATGGCACTTTCAATATTTGCCCCCTTATAGATATCTGGAACATAAATCAACCCATACTTACAAGAATATTCCAGGTTCAATACAAATTAATCAAAATCAACAGCATTTGTGACATAATGTGCCACAATGATTATCACAAAAAATTATTTAAAAACGTATTTATAAAAAAAGAAATATCTGTTACAATGAGGAACTTACAATGGAAGTGAATGGGGCCAATCCGTAAACATTAAAATACACATAGTTTCAAAGGTATAGCCAAAAGACATAAACATAATACATGTTCACATGATTTTAGTTTGATAAAATCACTTACTAACCTTATCTGTGTACAGTTAGATATATAGAATAAACTGGGATCATAGGGTTTCGTTGTCATGACAACAAAGTTTTCATATTAATTAATATAACTTTACACAGATGAGTTTCGTAAACAAGTCTACCACACTAAAATCATGTTAATATGTATAATATATACATCTTGTGGCTATACTTTTGAAACAGTGTGTATTTTAGCATTTAAATACTGGCCGCATTCACTTCCATTGTTAGTACCTTATTGTAACTGTGATTTTAGCACTTACAGTCATAGCCAAGCTATAGATACATAAATAAAAAACTCAAGAGAAGCTATCCCCAAAGTAAGGTGCATCTACCAGTACAGATGGGGATCTCTGCCATTTTCAGTGTAGTCTTATTTCAGCACTCCATATTGGGTTTTAAGGTAAGCTTTTAGCCAAGGATTATGGCAACCTCACCCACTGAGTCGGATTACATTTGTTTAGTTCACTGTTGCTCAAGATGTTTCAGCTTTCATTCATAATGCATGTCCTTATTTGGCTTACAGAGCAGTTTCATGTGAAATTGAGCTCACACAGTCATAGGTATGAACTGTAATAGACTGATGTTCTCAGTGATTTAAGTCGTAACGTTTCTAAATAAATTCTGACACAAACAGTGCTCAAAGAACATGCTGCTTTTAAAAACATAAAGTGGTGTATCATATCGCACTAGTCTTCTGTGCCATGTGTACTTGTAGAACGATCTCTATATCTTTGCCATCTTAAGATATTGAAATGTAAGTAATACAAATATTCAATGATCTGATAGCTATGATCTGATTAAAATGATGAAAACACTTAAACTCAACTCAAGTAGCTGAAACTACTGATACTACTAAACGACTACTGGTGACATACATTTTTAATACATTAAAAACCTTAACCTTAAACCCAATGGAGGACACTCCCAGATGGGGAATATACAGTATAAGAAAGGCTCCTGCTCAGCTCCCTCACGGTTCAAATCGCTTTGATTTGATTAAAGTTCAGTGAGAAATACTTTTTGAGACACACTGAGGGAAAATGAACCGTGTATTCCTTTTCTCAGTTCTCGCCATGCTGCTGAATCTCTCTCAAGCACGTCCTGCAACGGTAAGATCTGTGGCTCTCAGCATTGAACATCCCTCACTCCTTCACTCAGTGTGTATCTGCTCTCTCCACAGGGTTTAATCAACAATCAAAGTGAGTTTCTATGCAACTCTTGTTTGTCTGTTCTTCATCTCTAGATTATTACAACAATATAATGTAATAAAGAAAGTATGCTTTAATGTTTTAATTTTGTCTTCAGATATTCACTCTGAGAAGCATAATGAAAAGGATATTTCCTCGCAAATTCTGGAGGCAAACAAAGGTAATAGTAACAGTATACAGATAATTCCTCTTAAGTTGTATTTATACAGATAAGTCAAGGCTGCCCTGTGCAGGTTCTGTGACTGTGCCTGCCCAAAATTCTGTGTTATGATTTCATGCCACGTAAAAGTCATAGTAAAATATGCCAAATAGTCCCTAGTATTAAAGGTGACCCTGATACTGATATATCAATGCAGTCATACATTTTATCGTTATATATCTGTCAGAAAGCAAGAGACTCAAGAGCAGAGGAACAGTTCACAGGATTTATTGACAATAAATTAGAATACTGCAGGGCTGGCGAAGCATGGGGAAGTGGCACCGACTGCAGCAGGAAGGCGGTGAGTGTGATTGTAGATGTGTGCATCGTGGTTGTGTAGAGAGCAGATCCGTGAGGAATCCTCCGTGAAGAGTGTTCGTAGGCGTGTATGCATCGTGGTAGTAGGGAGCAGATCTGTGAGGACTCCTCCGTTGAAGAATGTATGGGCAGAAGTACAAGCGCAGCAACAAACTGGAAGGTAACTGCACTCCAGACACACGGGCAGAGACGGGCAACCAATACAGATACATGAGACAGGACCATCTGAGGCAGAGAAAGCAAGGTCAGTTACTTGAACACACAACAAAAATCTAGCAAAGATCATGACACAACGAAGGGTTTAAGTAGGCAGAGAATCAATAGAGAACAGATGCTGTCAGCACGCTAATTAGTGGCATGATCAGCGTTCCTATGGATACAATCAGTGTTCCCACGGAAACAGCGAACACGCATGCTGGCAGCACCTGAGACACATGAGGGAGAGAAAAACAGAACAAACCGGCAAATTCACTGGGACCGTGACAATATCAGGGTATATTTTATGATTTTATGTTATGATTTTGATAATTTCATATTTTATTTCTAATTTCATATTTTTCATGCATAACATTGTTTCTGCAAGTGACATCCTGTGTAAATGCATTTATACCACCTCTTTACATCATTAAGCAGTTTGTGTAAAAAATGCTGTTTGTGGTAAACCTGCCACATCATATGCAGCTTCTGTGCCCCTTTTGCAATGTGAAGATGGCATTGGAGACTTATAAGATGCTCGATGACATGGAGAAATTACATGTATTATCTCATTCTCTTTGTTTTAATGATTCAGAGATCAATGGAATGCTGCTGGAAGGAGATTTGGCCATGCCCAAAACAAAGAATGCCATGAAATGCTTGAAAAACTACTGCAGATGGCCAATGAACACTTCTGGACTGATCGAAGTGCCTTACACCATTTCTGCCTCCAACGGTAAGAGACAATAACATCTATCTGTATGTACTGTATACTGTATGTACTGTATGTACTATTTCAAAATCCAGTAACCTTCATCTGGATGTAATAGTTGTTTGCCTTTCACCCAAATGAAAATATGAAGACAATGATTGAAAGTGCGATGAAGAGCATTGCTAATAAAACCTGCATTCGTTTTGTGCCTCAAAGTAATCAAACCGATTATATCAGTATTGAGAGTCTAACAGGGTGAGTTTGTACAAACCAGAATAATTAACTTAATGCACGCATTAAGTTTATTCACTTAACCTAATTACGTAAATAAAAAAAATATTTAGAACTATACATTTACCATTAGGTTAATAATTAATGAAGAAATACATTCAGCATTTTAAAAGTCATTCAAAAGTGCAGTTCAAAAGTCAACTTGAAAAAAATGTATTCTATTTTTACATTTATATAATTTAATACATTTTTTAAAATATATTATATTATCAGCATAACAGTGATGCATGATCCATGCCAGCATGATTTGAGAACATTCCAAAGAGTGTCTTGTGTGCTTCATTGAAAGCAAAGACATTTGCCCTTTTTTACAAATTAAAAGTCCTAAAACTTTTTTTTATTATTATTTCTTTTTAAATTAGATTTTGAATTGCAGATTTTCAGTGTGGACTTAGAACAGCACTGTATTTCCTTATATGCAGGTGCTGGTCTTATGTATGAAGAATTGGAGGTAAACAGAATATATCTGGACCATTCTACTCAATTGGTGCAAACTCAAAGGTGGAAACATTTTTAAAAAATTATGTTTTTTCCCCAAAACTTTGTCCACATATATATTTTACCATATCTTAGGTACATATATATAGTAAAAGAACAGTCAGTTTTCATATTATATTTTCAGAATTTTTTGTAATGTTTTTCTTTTCCCAAAATGTCACTACCGAAACATAGAAATACACCAAAATAAAAAGGATTATATTTATCTATTAAGAATTTGTTTCCATTCCCCCTCTAAACATTATTTGTATGATTTTTTTTTCTAAAATATTTTTATAGCCAAATAATAAAAAATAAAATTTTTAACAAATTTAAAAGTCCAATTTATAAGTTTAATAAAAATCTAAATGCAAATATTCTCTGTAAAATACATACACTTCATGATACTGATTTAAGAGTTAATGATTCATGAAACTAAATATATATTTAATCAATCTTTATCATAAACTTTTAGTTAATAACTCAATTTTCCTTTATTTATTAAATAACACCAGGTGTTTCGGTAGTGACTTCACTGTTTCGTTAGTGACATTTTGAAAATTTGTTTGAAAGGTTGTGTCATATTCCCTAAAATATTTTGCATAAGCTTATATATATGTATATATAAATGCTTTATGTTGAAAATATTACAAACACAAATGTTTTATGATAAATAAAATGTAGTTTAATAAAATGTTTCTATCATCTGTATTTGGAAGGACAAACACTACTTTGAATTGTCATTGAAGTTAAGGACTGCTTGGTCATACAGCTTGTTTTCCATACACATGAAAATAGTTTAAAATAAAAAACAAGTGGTTTCAGTTTAAAAATAAAAGCTCAACAATAATATTAGTATTAAACCTTAGCTGTCTGACTTTCTGAGCACTTTGTTCACAAATTTATCCTACAAAAAGTCTGTAACAAAATAATAAGATCTCAAAGAAAAATACAACCAGGAAGTGAGACTGCATCCCTGTCCATCATGGCCATATGGTCAGTAGTCAGATCCCATCATTTTGAAGTAAATGTGCTCCAAAGTCTGAAAAACAGTGTGTAACTTTAAGAATGTCACTACCGAAACACATATTCTCTGCAATTTAAAAAAAGGGTTTAAATCTAAAATAATGTTTGTATGTACAACTGTTCAAAGCTTATGACTGTTTCCTTAAAATTAATAGTTGAAAATAAAGTTTTGTCACTACTGAAATAATCACGTCATTATTGAAACTTTATTACTGTATGTCTATGTACAGTCATGTGAAAAAGAAAGTACACCCTCCTTGAATTCTATGGTTTTACGTATCAGGACATAATAAAAATCATCTGGTCCTTAGCAGGTCTTAAAATTAGGTAAATACAACCTCAGATGAACAACACATGACATATTACACTGTGTCATGATTTATTTAACAAAAATAAAGCCAAAATGGAGAAGCCATATGTGAAAAACTAAGTACACCCTAACTGCTGCCATAGGAATTAAGAGGCTAAGTAGGTGCTGCTAATCAAATGCCCTTGATTAATTGATCATCAGCAAGTGTGACCACCTCTATAAAAGCCGAAGTTTTAGCAGTTTTTTGGTCTGGAGCATTCAGGTGTGTATTAACACAATGCCAAGGAGGAAAGATATCAGCAATGATCTTAGAGAAGCAATTGTTGCTGTCCATCAATCTGGGAAGGGTTATAAGGCCATTTCCAAAAATTTAAAGTCCATCATTCTACAGTGAGAAAGATTATTCACAGGTCAGACTGTGCAATGCTCAGAGAAATTGCAAAAAACCCAAGAGTTACATCTCAGACTCTACAGGCCTCAGTTAGCATGTTAAATGTTAAAGTTCATGACAGTAAAATTAGAAAAAGACTGAACAAGTATGGTTTGTTTGGAAGGGTTGCCAGGAGAAAGCCTCTTCTCTCTAAAAAGAACATGGCAGCATGGCTTAGGTTTGCAAAGTTGCATCTGAACAAACCACAAGACTTCTGGAACAATGTCCTTTGGACAGATGAGACCAAAATGGAGATATTTGGCCATAATGCACAGCGCCACGTTTGGCAAAAACCAAACACAGCATATCGGCACAAACACCTCGTACCAACTGTCAAGCACGGTGGTGGAGGGGTGATGATTTGGGCTTGTTTTGCAGCCACAGGACCTGGGTGCCTTGCAGTCATTGAGTCAACCATGAACACCTCTGTATACCAAAGTATTCTAGAGTCAAATGTGAGGCCATCTGTCCGACAGCTAAAACTTGGCCGAAACTGGGTCATGCAACAGGACAATGATCCCAAGCACACCAGGAAATCTACAACAGAATGGCTGAAAAAGAAAAGAATCAAGGTGTTGCAATGGCCCAGTCAAAGTCCAGACCTCAGCCCAATTGAAATGCTGTGGCGGGACCTTAAGAAAGCTGTGCATAAACAAATGCCCGCAAACCTCAATGAACTGAAGCAACGTTGTTAAGAAAAGTGGGCCAAAATTCCTCCACAATGATGTGAGAGACTGATAAAGTCATAACACGATTACTTTAAGTTATTGCTGCTAAAGGTGGTTCTACAAGCTATTGAATCATAAGGTATACTTAGTTTTTCACACATGGCTTCTCCATTTTGGCTTTATTTTTGTTAAATTAATCATGACATGGTGTAATATGTCATGTGTTGTTCATCTGAGGTTGTATTTACCTAATTTTAAGACCTGCTAAGGACCAGATGATTTTTATTATGTCCTGATACGTAAAAACCATAGAATTCAAGGAGGGTGTACTTTCTTTTTCACATGACTGTATATGTTTTGGTAGTGACAGTTTTAGCTAATTTTGAGCATAACTCAAAGTTTGGGTTTTTGGGGTTTTAATCTTAAATGTTATGTTTTATGTATGTGCAACTGTTCAAAGCTTGTAATTATTTCCTTAAAATGAGACGTTGAAGATAACATTTTGTCACTGCTTAAAGTAATCATGTCAAATATTTCCCAATAATCATAAACTAAAATTAGCTCAAATTAAAATTAGCTAAAATTGTCACTACCAAAACGGTCACTACCGAAACATATAAGAATGTTTCGGTAGTGACCGTTTTGGTAGTGACAATTTTAGCTAATTTTAATTTGAGCTAATTTTAGTTTATGATTATTGGGAAATAATCAAATGTTTTAAACAGCTGTACCTACATAAAAACAGAATATTTAAATTAAAACCCCAAAAAGTTTATTTAATTGCAGAGAATATGTGTTTCGGTAGTGACAATTCTTAATGTTACACACTGATTTTAGAGCACATTTACTTCAAAATTATGGGATCGAACTACTCACCATACGGTCATGATGGGCAGAGATGCAGTCTCACTTTCTGGTCAAAAATGCAGGGATGTGGCTCAACCAATGGACTAAAACATTTTGTGTTTCGGTAGTGACATAAAAATGAGGAACAGCATTTTAAAATATAGTTTAATTATTTATAAATTAAACCATCAACAGAATCTAAATAATTTCCTTTAACTTTAAATGAAATTATTCTGATATGTTGAAATTTAAGGGTGATGGTTTGGGACAGCCACCTCCTAATAGAAAGTACTGTATAAATTATGATTTTGTATATATTTAGCTTATTATTTTCTTAATGCATTGAGTTTTAATAGATAATAACATATAATAGATAATATCTTATGACATATCTAATATCGGAATTCATATATATTTTTTAATAGTTCTTTCTACCAATTCGGTAGAATGGCCAATCTATATCTATGAGTGGCTGTGTTAATCATGGAATCATTGAGAACGTGATCCTTCATTCTCTGGGATTCTACCATGAGCACACAAGGAGCGACCGAGACCAGTATTGCCTTATCTGTTGAGAGAACATTGTACCAGGTCAGAGGATGTGTGTGAAAGCAAAGTGCAAAGATCTCAAATTCTTTTTTTAAATTAATTTTTATTTATTTATTTTAGTGTGAGGAAAATCTCATTTTTTCCCTTTTGCTTAGCATCTGTAAACAACTTTGAGATGGACACAAATAATTTAAATACCACTTATGACTACACCTCCATCATGCATTATGGAAGGTAAAACACCACCCTTATTTATTTTGAAAACATGCTTCATTATCAGTTTGTGAATGGAGAGTGAGTTCGGGAGACGAGAGCGGTAAGGATTTATTTCTAACAGCTATTTTGTTTCCTATTTTGCAGTGAGCGCTCGAGGGGTATAAGAGGGAGCCAGACGCCAGAGGAGGGGAGGCACGTAAAGTGCAGTGTGTGTTTTGGGAGCTTCACTGCCAGGCTGAAAAGCAGCAGATTTCATGGGATGCTGAAAAACGCTATTTTTGTTTGTATTACATTCAGAGAGTGTGTAAATAAACTCACGTGGTTCGCTGAAGTATCCGTGGGTCAGAATCCCGGCTTCTTCTCTCTCTCCTTTCTCTCCTCCTTCCACCCCCTTCCCTTCTTCCCGTCCTGTTCCTACTCCCCAGAAACAGGGAGTCCCTACTCCCAAACCGGCTCCCCAGGCTCGGGGATTGGTCAGGCCCAGGTGGATGAATTTGCCACTGCGTGTGCAGGCGTAAAGCCTGTGCCGGTCTGTTGGAGCTGCAGGGAACCTGGGCATTTCAAGGACTGATGCCCAGTGATGGAGGTGGGGGTGTTGGTCCGGAACCCCGATGCGCCGCAGGCTGCCCCTGATCGAGCTGGAGCATACCGGATACCTGTGAGTAGTGGGGGGGTACATACCAAGCCTTGGTAGATTTGAGTTGTAACCAAACCTCCATCCACCAATGCTTGGTTCAAGAAGAGGCTTTGGGTACAAGCCGTCAGGTGAAGGTGAGGTGTGTGCATGGGGATATTCATGATTACCCCTTAGTGTCCGTCATTATTTAATTCAAAGGGCAAAAGCATGGAATGGAGGCGGCGGTTAGGCCCCGCCTCACCCATCCACTAATTTTGGGTATGGATTGGCCAGCATTTACAACCTTATTGAGGGGAATATGTGTGGATGGGCCCTGCAGCAAAGTGTATCTGTGTGTGGTGTGCGATTTGCTGGCTGGGGAAGCGGTGCCAGGGCCGTCTAGGAGACTCCAGGGAGGGGTAGGTCTCGGCTTACCCAGCCCTTAGAGGATTCCCTTCAGGGGATTTCCCTTTGGAGCAGTCACGAGACAAGACCCTAAGGTACGCCTTTGACCAAGTGAAAGTGATTGATGGTCAACGCCTCCGGCCAGACATTGTACTCTCATACCCGTATTTTTCAATTATCAAGGATTGGTTGTATCATGTGATGCAGGACACTCAGACAAAGGAAGATACAACCCAATTGTTAATATCGCTGAGCCGTCGGGAAGTAAGGATCAGGCAGGATGGCTCCCTGGCCTGAGTCATGCGATGGGGGTATGTGGTGATGGGGGCTTGGTCGAGTGCCCATTTGTGAATGGAGAGCAAGTTTGGGAGATGAGAGCGGTAAGGATTTTCACCTGGAGGGAATTATTTCTTACAGCTGTTTCCTATTTTGCAGTGAGAGCTCAAGGGGTATAAGAGGGAGCCAGACACCAGAGGAGTGCAGTGTGTTTTGGGAGCTTCAATGCCAGGCTGAAAAGCAACAGATTTCATGGGACGCTGAAAAGCGCTATTTTTGTTTGTGTTACGTTCAGACAGTGTGTAAATAAACTCACGTGGTTTGCTGGAGCTGCCTCCCGCTTCCTCCTTCCCATATAACAAGAAAACTGCTACACTTTGTTTCTATGATCTGATTATAATGATGAATACACTTAAAATGAATTCTGATTGCTAATACTACAGCAGGACTACTGGTGACTTACCTGTCTCTTTTTAGACTTTTTGACTTAGCAAAACCCATATGGATAACAACACTGCTGAAGCCTGAGGCTGTTAGCCTAATTTTCAAATAAATAAACAAGTGTATTCTTAATCAGTGGGTGAGGCTCACATATACCCATGCTAGAAGCTTTTTCAATTATTTTCAAACTGTCTAGGTTGTTTTAACATTAAACCAAATGGTAGACACTCCTAGATGGATAATATATCAGAAAGGCCCCGCTCAGCTCCCTCACAGTTCTACTCTTAGTGAGAAATCCCTGAGAGATCTGCGGCTCTCAGTATTGAACATCTTTATTGTATCCCTTACACCTTCACTCACACATTCTCACTCTGTATCTCTCCACAGGTGTTGACCGACAGTCGAGGTGACTCTCGTTTGTGTTCCTCACCTCTAGATTAATTTAGATCAATAAAATACAACATAATAAAGTATGATTTAATATTTTAATTTTCTGTCCAGATATCCACTCTGAGAAGCATGATGTAAGGGATATTTCCTTAAGAATTCTTGAGGCAAACAAAGGTAAGAGTAACTGTATCATATTATCTCTCTAAAACGTTTTGTGGGTTGGTGGGTTGCGAAAATTGTAATTTTTCCACTTTTCAAAGTTTTCAATGTCATGTTAATAATTTTGCAACTTGTTGGGTGTATGCAGTTCATTGTAATATTAGTATATTTCAATGTTTGTTTATAAGGACACAGGGCCGTTTCTAGTTATAAGTGGTATAAGCGGGTACTTAGGGCCCCCCAGCTAATTTCTTTTACACTTTCAAGTAGGATCGCTTAGGGCTCCCATGCTCTTCTGTTTACTTTTGTGTGATAAACAATTTTGGTACTTTGTTGGGTTGGCACTTGATGGCCAACGTAAATTTGTGTCCTAAGCTAAACCAGAAATTATCTCACTTCGCGATTCACTACTAGAAGAAGATTTGGCCATGGATTTATTTTTTGTTTGCCTTTGTCCTAGACAACAGTAAGAAGACAATGATTGAAAGTGCGATGAAGAGCATTACAGAAAAAACCTGCATTCGTTTTGTGCCTCGAAGCAAACAAGTCGACTACCTCAGTATTGAGAATCTAGTAGGGTAAGTTTGACCAAATCTAAATAGTTTAATATAAATGAAAGTTGTATCACATAATTTAACCATACATTTATCATGAAGATGAAAATTCAAAAATCCATAACAAAAATAAAGAGAAAGTTTTAGAAGTTTGAAAAACGTTATAATGTAAAATGAATAAGATATGGTTAGGATTCCACACTATTTCTAGGTCACTAATCAAACTTGTGATGTTGACCATGCTAACCTCTTTGTACGATGCTCTTTCTGAAATCATGCTGGAATAACATGATCAGGTGTTGCACAAACCTGCTAGCTTGAGTGCATGTTGTCATTAAAGCAAACAGGGGACATACTGAACACTAAGCAATTCTGAAATTCTACTTTTCATTCAAATTACTATGCAAACGAGAATTTTTTTTTTTTTTTAACTAGTGGACTTTTGTCCAGCACTGTATTTCCCTATGTGCAGGTGCTGGTGTACTGTAGGCAGAACTGGAGGTAAATAACGGTGTCTTTGTCTGTGGACGGCTGTGTAATCATGGAATCACTGAACATGAACTCTAATTCTTTGGGATTCTACCATGAGCACACCAGGAGTGACCGAGACCAGTCTGTCCATATCAACTGGGAGAATATCCCCCAAGGTCATGGTTGTGTATGAAAGCAAAGTGCAAAGATCTTCGATTCAGAATTTTTTTGTGTAATGAAAAACATGTTTTTTTCCTTTGGACAGCATCTTCAAACAACTTTGAGAAGAATAATACAAATAATTTGAATACCCCTTATGACTATAACTCCATCATGCATTAAGGTAAAACATCATCCTTATTTATTTTAAAAACATGCTTCATTATCAATATAAAAAGTGTGTCACTTTCCATTTTCAGGACTGCCTTCGTCATACAGTCTGGGAAGGAAACCATCACTCATATTCCTGACTCTTCAGTGAAGATCGGACAGAGGGTGGAAATGTCTACCATTGACATTCAGAGGATCAACAAGCTCTAGGAATGTGGTGAGTACATTATATGCATACATTAAAGGTATTGTTCATCCAAAAAGCTTAATGTTACCCTCAGTCACCATTCACATTTACTGTATGGAAAAAAGAAGCAACAGAAGTAAAAGGGGACTGAGGCTAACATCTCCTTTTGCATTCCATGTAAGAAAGGCTTTGGTTAAGGATGACAGAATTTTTGGGTGAACTATCCCTTCAAGCATGTCTGCACACATAAACACAGACACACATAGTCTTGTTTATTTTAAATAGTAAGTTGGTCAGTATTCTCATACACTGTACAAAATACTGTCATGACAATGGAATACAAGTGAAATGTATTTCTTTTTTACCTGCAGGTATATAAAGTGGAAGATTTAACCCAGTCAAATAGAGATTGTAAAAAAATAAAAGGGGTTACTACAGCACAGTATTACTGAAATACATATTTTCTTCTTGGGTGTAACTTGACCACATAATGTAATGGACTGCAGTGATGTAGTCCACACACACACACACACACACGCGTGCGCGCGCACACACGTATCGTCTACCTCGCGCGCACACGTATCGTCTAGCTCTCTATGCACAATCACATTATTGACCAAGTAATGTTCAGTTTGATGTACACAAGCAGTCAGCATCAACTGAGATGAGGTTGATTATTAAAGGGATAGTTCACCCAAAAAAATTACAAATTCTGTTACCATTTAACACAAAAGGAGATGTTAGCCTCAGTCACCATTCACTTTCACTTACATTGAAAGTGAATGGTGAATGAGACTGAACATTCTGCCTAACATCTCCTTTTGTGTCCCACGGAGGAAAGAAATTCATGCAGGTTTCGAACAACATGAGGGTCAGATAACAGAATACAGAATTTAAATGTTTGGGTGAACTATCCCTTTAGCATCTGCATCCTCTTAATGGAAGGTGTCATTCCTTTATTATCAAGCCATGAAATAAGGAAAGGAGCAAAAGGCACACAGAATAAAACAGCAACTGAATCTGTACACAGCATGTGCAATAACATTAATCAGCCATGTGCAGAGAATCTGACTGCAGAACTGTCCAGTAGATGGCACTAAGATTCTAATCTTAATGGACTTTCTGCATATGGAGTTATGACTAATGGTCATTGGACCACTATCTGATTACCCAATAAAACTTCTCACCCGTTCGTTCATGCTGTGTTGTCTAAGATGGGACCTCATCCTTTTTTTCCCTTTTCATTTTAGGCACATAGATAGTTTTATACTTTTAGACTTCATTGATATCCCTTGTCTAACTTTTTTTTTTTGCTGTAGGCAAGAGTCCCAGTAAAATTTGAGAATAATGCCAGGTGCCTTCACAGTAAAGCACAGCATACGCTAATGCAAGCAGTAGCAAAACTTTATTCCAGTGACACATATTACATGTCAAAGAGGAGGATGAAGGCTTTTATGAGGAATTATAAACCCCATGAACACCATGCTTGCTCAGCTTCGGTGGAGAGGGTTCTTTTGGCTAAATGTCTCCATTTGGCTTATTATTATCTGGTTCACCTGGACTGGTTTTGGTAGACACGGGTTTCTGAGGATCCTTGTATTTCTTCTGTGGATTTCTCAAGTGTCTCCTTTGACGTCTTCTTTTGGCCTTGTCTTTAGAAGCCGGATTGGATTCAGGTACATCCAGGAGGGGGTCCAGGTGAATTTTCCCACTCACTGCGTCTGAGGACTCATCAATGTAGGCAAGATTTTCCCCAAAGTAATCCAAGGGCTGAGAGAAGATGCGATCTTTGGCAATGGTGGGTGCTTTCGGCTTTTCCTCTTTCTCAACATCTTTGACGACACCTCCCTCCAGCACCCGTTCTGTCTCGGTCACCTCTGACTCAGTCTCAGAGCTGCCCTCCGACTCGTCAGATGAGGCGGAGTAAGAGCCAGATTCTGATTCGTACTCCCCCCTCCTATCCTCTCCAGCTCCACCAGTTTCGCCCTGGCTGTCGCTGCGTCTGTGGCGCCTGTGGCGCCGCTTTCGCCTGGTACGCTTGAAAGGATCTTCCAGTTTTCCAGCAATGTTGAAATCCACGGACATGTTCTGAATGTTCTGAGTCCAGTCTGAGGCATGTGCCCTCAACTCCTCCATCTGAGAGAAGAAAGTAGGGCAAGAGAAATGGAAAGGCTTGAGAGTTATGGAGAGATTTGTATGTCACAAGGTGCAGAATGATAGAAATTTGATACAGATTTTAGGATAATAGTAGTTGTGAAGATGAATTACGGATGTGAGGAAAAATGAAAAGAAGGTATTCATGAAGATAGAAGGGATGGGAATTGAGAGAGACATTAATAATCTGATTTAAGTTGCAGTGTTGGAGAGACACTTCCCTGTGTGAAGCCCCAGTTGACTGGGGTGGGGCATGAGGACAGTGGAGAAGTGTGACGTAGGTCTTTATACCTAAAGAGTGTGGTACTGCTTGAATTCACTACTGGGATGTACTGAGGAAGGCTGTATTCTTTATTGAACCCCTTATTCCGTATGTTGCGGTCAATGTTTTAAATGATTGTCATTAATAAATTTTCCTTGTTAATTTCCAACTTGAGTGTCTTGTGTGGTGTGCCTGGGCAGTCCGAGACTGGACCATAACCGGATTATCAAAGGTGCTGGCAGCGTAGAGTTTAGAAACATCCCTCGAAGTAATAACCCTCAGCCTAGTCTTATTACTGCACCAGTTCTAGCTTTTCCCAATCTCCAGAAGTCCTTTATTTTGACATGGATGTGAGTGACGCTGGTATTGGGGCAGTCTTTTCACAAGCAGAACGGGGTTGGAATGGATAATCGCCTATGCCATCCAGGCACTGACGAAGGAAGAGTGAAAATATGTGACCACCTAGAAGGAATTGTTAAGTACGGTATTTTTTACCAAGTACTTTAAACATTACTTATTGGGGAAGTAGTTCATTTTAAGAACTGATCATAATTCTTTAAGGTGTCTGCATAACTTACGGGGGCTGGAGGGTCAGTTAGCTCGGTGGCTGGAACAGCTGGCCAGTTACCAATATAAGATTGTCAATCGGCCTGTTAAGCGGTGGAGGCAGTTCAAGGGCATCATGCTAAAGGTTGAGGTTGGCAAAAAAAACAGTTTGATTTCCGAGTGAACTTTCAGTATTACATGGAGGGAGAAAAAGTGTGGGTACATAGCAAATCAAGAAAGCGAGGGCTATGTCACAAGCTGCAAAAGGACTATAAGGGCCCATTTGTAGTACTGGAATGTTTATCGGAGGTCTTATTTAAGTAGTGCCAAGGGGCGGGGGTACAGAGGAAGTCGTATATTTTAACAGGCTGAAGCCTTATGTATGTTTGTTACAGGTAAGCCTAATGCTGTGGAGGAGATGAGAGGATATGACCAACGGGTCAGGATGAGGTGCTGGGAGAACAGAGCATCGGCCCGATTGATGCGAGTCCTTTGAGTTTGAGGAGTGAATGGAAACTGGAGGATCCAGGGTAACCTACCATCATGGAACAAGGTGAGTCTTCATTGGGAGAGCAGCTAACTGAGTTAACGGCACCTTCAAGTTCCAGGGAAATTTCTGATGCTGCTCCAGCTCCACGAAGGGATCGACCTGTTCGAGACCGCCAGTTGCAGGTGCGGTTTCGGGATTATGTTGACTCGGGGATGAGTCTCATCTAAGAGTGGGGAAAATGTAATAGACTTCCCTGTGTGAAGCCCCACTTGACCGGGGTGGGGCATGAGGACAGGGGAGAAGTGTGACGTAGATGGAGCGTGACGTCACCTCATTCATGGTGATTCCCTGCACCTGGGGGGACTAATGATCTGGCTTTAAAAGACTGTAAGAGGTGATGAATGGTGCAGCGGTTTGGGTCTTAATATATGGTGTAATACATGCAGGATATACTATTCTAAGTAAGAATAGTAAATAATTATTACAATATTAAAAAAAATAATTTGAAATCATAATTTAATCATAGGCTTACCTCAGCGCGGGTTTTTTTGGTTAGAACCAGAATCCAGTTCCCAATCATGGAAAGAATGGACACAAAGTAGGCCAAACCAAACAAAATCCAGAACCAGACCAGAGGCTTGTACCAATGATTTTGACCTGCATCACCGCTATCACCTGATGGACAGGAAATGCATAAAACACATACAGACTGAGTCATTGACTTAAATCAAGTACATGTTTCTTCAGGGAAGGACTGGACAATGGGAGCACTGGGACTTTTCCCAGTTGTTTGATCATCTTATGCTGTCGGAACCAATTTTAAATAAAAATGAAATATATAAAGATATTAAAGCGGAAGTGTGTAGTTTCTGTGACACTGGAATCACCAAATAGAATTGCAAAAATAAACATTGTTTTCAAACAGATTTTCCAAAACACCTTCTGTCTGCTATCGATTGAACTAATAGATAGTACCGCACCAAACTCAGGCCATTGGTTGAGTCAATGTTGCTTTGTCGGGCTCAATGGTCCACTCAAACAATCAGATATTTTTGAAAACACCTCAGATCCAGTGTTACACTTTTAGCAGAAATCAACCTATGAATAGTTTACCTTTTGTTGGCTCAACATATTAAGCTGGAAAAAGAGAAAGTATATTAACATTGAGAAAATTGCATAAATTAGATTTAAAGAAATGTTAACCAGTGATTGCATTTAATATTTTGACTATCTACCAAAACATTGTACATGCAAAGAGATTTACTGTTCAATTTTATTGCACTGCCTTTGTGCAATAGACATTCCAAATATCAAAATACAGTGACAATCAAAATGAACAAGGTAAATTGTATCAGTTTCTATTAGGCTGTCATAGTTCCAGGCTGTTCCTAGAATAACATCCCAGTCCCAGTCCATACCTGAGTGCAGTAGAGGGAGGTATGTTTAGCATTACTATTCACTTTTTGATTTCTGCTGTAGCATCGAAAATCCCAGTAAGAATGTGTTGCTAAATAATGCAGGAAATGGAGGACTGGCACCATCGATATGTCGTTATGTCGGTCAACACATTTAAAGGGATAAAATGAATATTCTCTCATCATTTACTCACCCTCATGCCATCCCAGATGTGTATGACTTTCTTTCTTCTGCAGAACACAAAGTTTTTTAGAAGAATATCTCAGCTCTGTAGGTCCATACAATGCAAGTGGATAGTGGCCAGAACTGTGAAGCTCCAAAAAGCACAGACAATTGTAGTAAAAGTAATCCATATGACTCCAGTTGTTGAATGAATGTCTTCTAAAGTAATGCGATCACTTTGGGAGAGAAACAGATCAATATTTAAGTCCTTTTCACTATATTTGTTTCACTTCCAGTTGTATTGCATCAGTTCTTGCTTGAACATGCTAATGCGCTTATGTCATGAGAGAGGCTGCATGAAAGGTTTCTCATGACACACACTGGAGAGTGACCGGAAGTAAACAATTAAAGTGAAAAACGCTTAAATATTGATCTGTCTTTGCACATAGCACGGGCTCTCCCATACAAATCACAGTGTGAGCTCTCTCATTCTAATGCAACGCAGGCTCTCCCTTTCAGATCGCAGTGCAGGCTCTCCCGTTCGAATGCAGTGTGAGCTTCATGTTATTTCCATCATGGGCTCTACTGTTCGAATCACAGTGTGGGCCCTCCCATCCTATTGCAGCTTGAGCTCCATTCGGATACAGTGTTGGCTCAGCCACTCGGATGCAGTGCGAGCCTCTATTCATGGTCGCAGACTCTCTCATCCAAATTGCAGTGTGAGCTCTCCTGTCTGAGCGTAATGCAGGTTCTCATGTTCAAATCGCAGTGTGGGCTCTCCCGTTTGGATGCAGTGAGAGCTTTGCGCATGGCACGGGCTCTCCAGTCCGAATCACAGTGTGATCTCTCCCGTTCGTACACAACACAGGCTCTCCCTTTCGGATCACAGTGTGGGCTCTCCTGTTCGAATGCAGTGTGAGCTCCATGTTATTTCTATCATGGGCTCTACCATTCTAATCGCAGTGTGGGATCTCCAGTCCGAATGCAGTGTGAGCCTCCGTTCGGATGCAGTGTGGGCTCTCCCTTTCGGATCACAGTGTGGGCTCTCCCGTTTGAATGCAGTGGGAGCTCCATGTTACCTTCATCATGGGCTCCCCCATTCGAACTGCAGTGTGGGCCCTCCCATTCAGAAGCAGTGCAAACCTCTATGCATGGTCACAGGCTCTCTCATCCAAATCGCAGTGTGAGCTCTCCCATCTGAACGCAACACAGTTTCTCAGGTTCAAATCGCAGTGTGGGCTCTCCCATTCGAATCGCAGAGTGGGCTCTCCCATCCATTTGCAGCCCATCATACCACAGGCTTATTCCCTCGGGATTTCAGCTAGCTCAGCCTTTTGGACACCGTTTTGGACAAATCCAAGTCTCAGTCTAATCACAGCTCCCACTGGAGCAGGTTTTATTCATTTACCACCGGGGTGCGGTACCTTTTACTGCCCTCGCTCTTGTATTTGCACTTCTCTCATAAGCCTAGACATTCCTGCTGTTCTCACTTTTTTGGGGGGAGGGGGCCTAAATGTCATGCTTAATAATTGGCCTGGTCACACCATAATTCGTCGTACTTCACATACATGTCTAAGAATATATGCTAAAGCGCTTGCTGTACTCATTTTACCTTAAGCACTTTTTTGGGGGTAAATTAGTGCTTGAGTCGAGCCTCATCCTTGAGCCCCTCCTTTGTGGACAGCAAGCCACATACGTTTTACCTACATCACTCAAAGATTATATAGGCAGGTGAGCTCATGAAATTAAGTTGATAAAAGAAGGTTTATTAATCTAATAAACTAATTAGCTGTAGAATATATAAGCCACTGTTTACCTCTCCCTGGCAACGGTCCTTTTGGCATCCCTCCACCTCCCATCTCCATCCCCTATTTTAAGAGTTCCTGCTCTATAGCTATTTTAATCTATTCACTAGTCCCAAAAGGGGGTAAATTAGTGCTTGAGTCAAGTCTCTTCCTCGAGCCCCTCCTTTGCGGACAGCAAGCCACATATGTTTTACCAACTTCACTCAAAGATTATATGGGCAGGCGAACTCATGAAAGTTGCCAAGTGAGGAAACCAGTGCTACCTGCAACATAGTCTCCGAAGCCCACAGTCGTGAGGGTGATAACCACAAAATAGGCAGATTCTAGAAGAGTCCAGTTTTCCACCTTCTGGAAGACTAAAACTGGCACCAAGATGAAGAGAACACAGCCCAACAGGATGGACAGCACTGCGGTGATGACACGCACAATGGTTGGGCTCACCTTCCATTTCTAAATGGAGAAAATAAAGAAGACTTAAAAGTGCACGCAATATTTTTTTTTTTAATGTCACCTTGAACTGACACTTAGTGGCGAGGATGCAGCATCATTCAAGCACAATATTTCTCAGTTACCAGTGCCATTGTAAAAATGCACTATTCACATTTAGCCATGATTAATTTAATCCAAGAGTGAAAGTGTCAAATAACAGGAGGGTTACTGAGATTAAGCGAGTAGTATTCAGTTGGTCATGTGATCCTAACATGGCCGCCCTCCATGAGGTGACCCTCTCCATGTAGAATACAACAGGTTTTATAAGTTTACTGATATAAGTCTTCATCTCATGTGAGTGCTGATGATCTAATACATATGTTAAAAAATTACTATACTTTTTTTAGGAGTACATTTTTTTTAATGCGTAAACAAATTACTGAGTGCATCTTTAAGAAAAAAAGATTGTGAGAGGCTTGAAATGAATTAATGCAACAAAACATTTGCTTTAAAATGGTTCTAACCTAAATTATCACCTAAATGCTAAACACTTTTAAACTAAATGCTAAACCAACCTGAAAAACATGTTTAGAAGTTTCTTGTGTTTGTAAAAATCAAAAATGTGCCTTCCAGATCATGAAGTAGGTATTTTCTCTGTAAATGTATTAAAGGAATATTTTGCCCCAAAAATGAAATTCCTGTCATAATTTACTCACACATTATTGTTTCTTTTGTGGAACACTAAAGGAGATGTTGGCAGAATGACAGCCTTAATCAACTGAAACTAACGTCCTCCCTAACATCTCCTTTTGTGTTCCATGGAAGAAAGAAATACATATGGGTTTGGAATAACTACTGATGCTGATTAATTGCTTACAGATTTCAATATTGGGTAAACTGACACTTTAATGATTGAAATGTGAGGTCATATTTGTCATCAACATTTACCCATAAAAGAGCTTCAACTTTTGCAATGGCATTCCTTAGCGAAGTCCCCAGATGATCTCCTGCTGCACCCAGAAGAAATCCAAACAAGGGAATGCCCACCAGCGTATACCAGATACAGAAGAACTGACCCCACGTTGTCTTTGGAGCGATGTTCCCATAACCTGGACCACAGACAAACACTTGCTGTGATCTGAGAGCAGTTATTTTTAGACATGTCACAGTGCCAATGATCCCCAGAATGCAGAGGCCAGGCCAGGCCAGGCTTTTTCTTTAACATGCAGGTGTGTTCAGCCAGTCCCATACCAATGGTGGTGACAATGGTGCCACAGAAGAAGAAAGCACTGGACAGGTCCCAACTGGAACTGTATGTGGCATTGCTGCTAGGATGAATTCCAACACTGATTGCTTCTGCCACTTTCTGCATAGAAAGAAGGGAGTATTGAAACACGGGATTATTCAGAGTACTATTTTATTGTTCAGAGGTTGTTCTTTTAAAGCTCAGGAGACCTATTGGAGATTTAGGTTTCATTTAAGCATTAACTTTGTCTCTGATGTTTCTCCTAAAATTCCTTAGGAGAATTAAAAATAAGAGCTTAATGTGGGTATCGTAGTTCAGATAATCTGGTAAATATTTGAATCTCTTCTGAAATTCTAGATTAGACACGTGAGGTTACATGGCTTTTTTTTCTCAGGAGAAAAATCTGAGAATCAGGTGACAATGGAGAAGTCTCCATTTGTTATACATTTAATCTCATTGCTGTCAGGAGAAAAAATAAATAAATGTAAAAAGGATAGTTGGACCAACAATGAAAATTCTCTCATCATTTACTCACCACCATGTTGTTCCAAACCAGCATGTCTTTCTTCCATGGAACACAAAAGGCAAATGCAATGATGACAGATAATAACTATTCTTCCTATGTCTCACCTTATGTGCTCCACAGAGGAAAGAAAGTCATGCTGGTTTGAATTATCCCTTTCAAGCGATTTGTCAATCCTATTGGTAGACATAAAACACTGTCTGATAAAAATGAGAATATGGATGTTATTCTGTTGTACTATCATGTTTTCATGGTTGATCTGTGTCTATTAACATTTCAGATACAGTACCAAGATTCTTGAGGGCATGTTTTGAAGCCAATATTTGCAAGACAGTTGGATATGTTTCCCTGGAATTGTGTCATGTATAACTTACATCTAACAGCTCCTTCAGATCTTCAGGGTTCACACAGGTGTTATTGCCCAGAAACTCCTGACGGGTGATTTGCAGCCGGATGTGGTGGCCTTCCTCATACGGGGCCTCAAGTGCATTGAACACCAGTGCCCCCATCACTAAGTACAGGAGCACCCCAGTAAAGATCAATGTAAGGGTGGAGCCATGCATGACTGAACGTCTACTGTATTCTGTCCGTTCTTGTGGTTTCTACTACTGGAGTGTGTCCTCCTTGGGATGGAACTGCAAATCCAGCCATATCCATTAAGAAAATTGCAAGCACTTGATCATAAAAGCTTAAATATAATCACATAAAAAATATTTATCAATGATTGTGATCAAACCCATTATAGTTTCAATATTAGTTTTAGTCTATTACACACAAGAAAAACATTAAAACCACACCTTTCTTTTTCCTCCTTTTCCGGCTTGTACAGTTCTGTCTGTGGCAGTGGTTAAGGATAGAGTCTCCGGATCCGTAACCACGTGGAAACCCCTCGTCCTCGCAATATGATTGAAGGGACACTAAAGAGGACAAGTGTTTTGGAAAGAAGGTACATAGTGTAAATATTATATACATATATGTGTGTGTGTGTGTGTCCAGGTTATCCCCAAATGTCCCCACAAGGATAGTACTTTGTAGACTTTGTGGGGGCAATCAGTCGGTCCCCATGAGGAAAACAGCTTATAAATTATACAAAATGATGTTTTTTGAAAATATAAAAATGCAGAATGTTTTCTGTTTGGGTTAGGTTTAGGGATAGGGTTAGAGGATAGAATATAAAGTTTGTACAGTATAACAACAATTATGTCTATGGAGAGTCCTCATAAAACATGAAAACCCAACATGTGTATGTAACATTTGTAACTGTCAACATTTATACTTCTATTACTGTAATGATAATCTATTATCCCATCTAACATCTCCCCAATTTCTTCATTTTTCAAGAATGTCATAAAGGGACTCCCAATTATCTTCAAAAGCTTTATATTTATCTTTAATAATGTATGTTATTTTCTCCAGTGACATGTTAATTGCCATTTCTTTTAACCATCTCCCTATGCTTGGTCTTTCAGTTGTTGTTTTTTCCTAATAAAAAGCGGTTCTAAGTGGTAATAAGACACATTGCTTGGAATATACACAGATCTATAAATGTATATTCCTTTCTTCTCAGACTCAGATTATGTGGGTATAAATGAAAAAACAAAACAAAAATTGGTTCGAGGGATAGTCAATTTAATGACCTTATCTATCATATGGTTTACTTCTTTCCAGAATTTCAAAATCTCTTCATACTACATAATTTAATTATTACAGTAAAGCACACATCATTTAATACAGTACATTGAATGAAGATTGGTATACCTTTATACAGGGGCACCGTAACATGGGGGAAGATTAGGACGATTCTAAGGGCCCTGGACAGGCAAGGGGCCCAGCAGAGCTCCCAAAGAGTTTTTCTGTGTGATTTTGTTATAAATGGTCACTTTGCACTGGTTAGCTAAAATGAAGACTGTTCTTTCTTAATAATAACAAAAGATGATCTAGTGTGTTGGATGACAGGTATCCCCCTTAAGACGTTCAGTGGTTTATCCCAAAAGCGTTTTTTAAGCACTAAATGCGCTTCCTATCTGTACAGAGCATGGCATGCTTGTAAACCAGGCTTGACTGGATCGTGCGGAGCGTGGCATAGACCCCAAAACCTAAATAAAATTGATTATATTCTACTTTGAAGCACTTTCCTTTTCAAGGAAAATTAACTCTAACGATAATTTTATAAGTCATTTAAATGTTTAAATAGTTTATATATATTTTATTTAATGCTTAAGACTGAAGACACATTTGGATGAGAATGTAATATGAAATATGGGCAATTTCCATGTTTGGTGATAAAATGTGAAATGTCTCAACAACTCTGCCCACACAAACACATACATATAAGTACAATGTACTAGGATAAATGTTTTTTTTGTTTGTTTGTTTTTTAAGCTATTTTACTGAACATTTCAAACTCAAGTTTGTTTTTTAGTGTCTCTTATTGAATGTGCAATCATGCTATGTTCACGTTTCTATACTATATATATAATAATAATCAAAAAATGCTGTAAGGGTTGCGATAAGATAGAGGGCCCAAAATGCAAAGTTGTCAGGGGGCCCAAAAATCCTAATGGTGCCCCTGCCTTTATATATCACATATGATAAACCATCAGTAACTAGATAGGTAATGTTTGTCAAGAAGAACTTTGATGTTGACTTGACAAAGCCTTGTCTGAAAGTTAGATAGATAAATAGACAGACAGACAGATAGATAGAAAGATAGATTGATAGATTATATTCTGTAATACAATGCAAAGACATTCATAAATTCTTGAGTGTCCAAATAATTTTTGGAGCCCTTGTATGGATTACAAAACATCTATTTAAAGATATGTTTGCTGATATAAATTAAATGACTTTGATGGAATGCTGTCAAGACATAAAGCAAAAGAGCCCTGGTGCTCAACGTCAAGCTGTTCAGAATGCTTTCCTAACTTCAAACAAATGTATTTTTGGCTTTTGATGGACTGTGCTACTGACAGGTATTACAATGTAGGTCTATGACAGCCAGGTGGCTCCTGTCATGTCACAAAGTTCCCACATTCACATGGTGTTGTGAAACAAAACAATGCATGGGTGAGACAGAACTCATCTTTCTTTGGATGTTACTTAAGTGGACGATGTGCCATGAGCAGCAGCCATAGAACATTAACCAGCTGTTAAGCAAACCTAATAAACAACACATAGGTGAGTTGGGCTTTGAGACGCACTGGCTGAATGCTTTACTAGAAGATGCCTCTCAATACAGAAGAGGAACTGCCGAATCAAATTACAGACAGTGAGAATTAGAAGCACTTTAGAATATGTGAAAGCTGAGTTGTTTGTGGATAAATAATTTCACACTGAAAACATTACACCCTTCACCATTAAGTGGAACTGATTTAGAAATTATTATGCACTTGTCTCATGTGACGTGTGACCAAATGATTAAACAAGATTCATATTTTTGTTTTATAGTATCAAGGGAGATGTTTGTAATCCTATACACTCTGGGTTATACTGAGGACATTATTTTTGTGTTTACGAGTACACAGCTAACTCTCTGTGTGTGTGTGTGTGTGTGTGTGTGTGTAAGAGAGAGAGAGAGAGAGAGAGAGAGATCTGAGATGCTTCAGATGCCAAGAGGGGTCTGTGGCAGTTATTGGGTTCAGAGTCTGATTCAGGGTGCAGTAGGATCTGATGACTGCATAGCTGCAAGCTCACTATAAAATAGTGCATGAGTAAATAGGCAATATATACAGACATGTTGCTAATTAATCAACCCAAAACCAATCATATGAATTAATGAATAAACCTATCAAATAACTCGATTTCATTGTGTGAATGCCTAACTTTGAGTGCTTTTATATTTATATACACTACCGTTCAAAAGTTTAGGGTCACTTGACTGAAATGTTTCTCATGATCTTAAAAATCTTTTGATCTGAAGGTGTATGCTTAAATGTTTGAAATTAGTTTTGTAGACAAAAATATAATTGTGCCAACATATTAATTTATTTCATTATAAAACTAAAATTTTATTTAAAAAAAAAAAAAAAGTTTTTTGAAATTGATGACTTGGACCGAATAATAAAGAAAAGCAGCCAATAAGTGCCCAGCTTATATGGGAACTCCTTCAATACTGTTTAAAAAGCATCCCAGGGTGATACCTCAAGAAGTTGGTTGAGAAAATGTCAAGAGTACATTTCTGCAAATTCTAGGCAAAGGGTGACTACTTTGAAGATGCTAAAATATAACACAGTTTTGATTTATTTTGGCTTTTTTAGTCACAACATAATTTCAATTTCTATTATTCCATAGTTTTGATTACTTTACTAGTTTTCTAAAATGTGAAAAAATAAATAAAATAAAGAATGAGTAAGTGGCCCTAAACTTTTGAACGTAGTGTATGCTTCGATGACATTTCTCTATTTCTGTTGTAATTCACATGTTGGTGACAAATGTCCAAAGCATGCATAGTTTTGGATCAGTTCTGTGAGAACATAATAATGTCTTCATATACATTACACACATATTATGATCATACATATCATTATTATATCTATTTGTGGGTCATTTGATTTATGTCCTTGTTCAAATTATACTGGAAAAGTCAAATATTTAAACTTCTCCTTCCTTGCTCCACGGAAGAAGAAAGTTGTACGGTTTAGAAACAACACGAGGGGGAGTAAATGATGATAGAACTATAATTTTGGGTGAAAATCCCTTTAGATATTTGACTTTTCCATGCACAATAACTGAAATAGTATACCATTATACATGCATGCAAAACAGCCTAAGTAAATCACTTTGTCCAAAACTTCATACGGATCATTACAGAGTCAATCCTTTTCCACGCAAGAACCAGACACAAATTTGTACACTCACATTAGCACTAGAATTACAACATAAAATAGGAGCAGATTCTTACACACACGTCCTCAAGCCCATCTCCCACCTCAGACACGGTCCTGCATGTCCAGAGAGCTGCAGCCGCAAACTGCAGGATTCCTTCCAGGCAATCAATATAGAGGGTGTGTAAATATGTGTGTGTCACTACAGAGGTGTGTAAGTAGATGTGTGTGTGTGTGTTGGAAAGAGACTGTTGCTGAGTGTCTAAGAATGAAAAGGTACTCAATAAGACAGGGTTGAGAGAGTGACCATATCTGAGAGAGCCAGCATGTTTGTGGGGTTTGTGTGGTTGTTTGTGTGTGCATGTGGAAGAGGGTGGGATCTGAAAAGCAGGGAAGGGCTGCTACAGCAATGAAAAGGGATGGAGAATGAGAGACAGGAAACAGAGAAAGATCAGGGGAAATAGAGAGGGTGGGGTTGATGCAGATATTCTGAGATTAAATCAGTTTATTGCACTTTCAGTTCTGATCACTCTTTTTCTGTTGTTCCTCTTTTGGTGTTCACCCCCAGTCCAGTTTCACACAGTTTAATGGGGTGGTTATATGTTCTGTTTTCAGAAAGAGAGAAACTTACTTCCCCTCATCCATGCCACCTTCCATTAATTTGACCAAAAAACACTTTTATTTACTATACATGTTAATAGAATAAAATCATAGAATAAATAGTCTTTTAGAAAGAAGAATAAAACAGTAATGATGTAAAATTCATTAAATGTGTTATTTTTATTGCCTTAAACATCCATCCATCCATCTTCTATTGCCGCTTGTCCTGTGTAGGGTTGCGGGCAGTGCTGGAGCCTATCCCAGCTGTCTTGGGCAAAAGGCATGGAAACACCATGGACAGGTGGCCAGTTCATCACAGGGACACATCCATTCACACTCTCACCAATTTATGGGCTATTTAGGGTCTCCAACTAACTTAACATGCATGTCTTTTGGACTGTGGGGGAAACTGACCAGAGGAAACCCACATGAAAACAGGGAGAACATGCAAATTCCACACAGAATTGCCCAGTTGAGCCAGGACTCAAACCCGGGCCCTTCTTGCTGTGAGGTGACAGTGCTGCCCACTGAGCCACCATGCTGCCGCTGCCTTAAATCTATTTAATTAATATTTTAAATTAGCACATTAAATTTGACAGCCCTATATGTATATTTTGTAAAAATTCTGCAGACCCCCTTGCACCCCTTGTGGCCTGTTTGAAAACCCCTGTCAGACGAATTTGGTTTAAACATGCTCAGATTCAGAATACAAATAAAATAAAAAAAAAATAAAGAAAAACAGAGTGAGAATATTTTATAATCTACATTTGTCTGGATAATCAAAAAAGCTTTTTCTGTCTCAGTGTTGGCGTAGTTACTGTATTTTGGCTTTGTAGGGCAAATTTCTCCCAGAATTACAGGTTACTTTGATCAAACTTTTTTTTTTATATACTGGAAAAATAACTTTTACTGGCAAGTCAGTCCTAATATACTGCTCTGGTGTCTCCTTACATTATATTGCCTAGTACATTTGATTTATCTCCCTTCTCTGTCTGTCTCTCCTTCCTTCCTCCATTTTCTTTCTCTGTTCTTCTCTCACTCACACGCTTCCCACATGCTTGTGTAAGTATCAGAGTGACACGCAGTGCATGCCAGCATGCATAACTCCTTTTTTCACTTTGTGAGACTTGGAGCAGCTTGTGCAGCTGTAACACTGCATAGGTTGCACAGCTCTGCTCTAAGCTATATGCCAGCAGCCATGTCTTCAAGCAGATCTTCTGGAGATGTGCTTACACTTCTCAAGAGGATCTGATGTGACCATGACAGTTACATGTGACAGAGAATGATTGTACATAATAATGTTTCTCCACCTTTTATTGATTTTGCAAGGGCAGATTTCCAATCTTCTGTTGCACCAGGACTACTAAAGAAATTCAAAAAATTATTTGGATATAATATTGGGTGTAACACGATAACAAAGCAGCTACTGTAATCCGGTAATACTTTTTAGTGAAAAGATTGTCTAATGGATTACATTTTAAATAATGTTAATGACTATCTGACTATCTATCTGGCTTTCATTTACTTTATCACTTGGGTTACACATTTATATACAGTACATATATATATATATATAGAGAGAGAGAGAGAGAGAGAGAAAACAGTATAGCGGTGTAACAGTAATATTCTACAGCCATCACCAACAAGTACATTACATAACCAGACAAGGAATCCATCAGCAATACTGTATTATTAATAACGATGTATCACAAGGCCACTAAAGCAGCCTCTACAAAGAGGAAGCAACACTATAGTTTGTACTAGTGGTCTCTGTGTTTCCTTTCTTTGAATCATGCCCAACCCTCTTCACACCAAAAAGCTTGTCTTACAGGGTTATGTCAGTAGCCAGAGATGGAAAAGTCAGTCCCCTGTGGGCTCTTAAATAGTTTAATGAGCAAAGGTGTAACATTAGCACTCCTTTGGATCACATTCAACAGGCACAAACATGCAGATGAAGCTCCATGCCAGTGCACTTTCCCTGACTGTCTGTTGGGGGGTTCTTTCTGTTGAGTCTATTTACTGTACATGTTTACCTGCCCCTTTTGTTGTCTGTTTTGTGCTGTCTGTGGAAAAAGTAACAGGCATATGAAGATTTCATCAAAGCAGCTTGGTTGCATTAATCCTTTGTATCATGACATCTATTAATTTGCTGATCTACAAAGGCAAAACGCAGTAACTACGCCAACACTGAAACTGAGAAAAATGGCTGTAAAGTTGGTTTTCCAGGAAAATGTGTTGTACATACACCCATGACAATGCCCTGATTAGACAAATAAGAATCTAAGACAGGGGTGGGGAACCTTTTTTTCATTAAGGGCCATTCGAGTATTTATGAAATGATTTGCGGGCCATACAATTGCTTGCAATTTCTGATTGTGGGTTGAAATTAACATACACATTTTGTTATATGCTCAAGCACCAAGAAAAAACACTTGGAATACAGTCTTTTGTGTTGTTATTGTTTAAAATAGTTTTTAACCATTATTTTAATTGTAAAAAAAATTTCACAGTTAATTGAATCAAGGCCATTTTTTTGCTTTTCAAATTATTTCTCAAATGGCCTTGTGGGCCTTGTACGGCCCTGAGGCCTGATGTTCCCCACCTCTGGTCTAAGAGACCTGATTTCAGTTCTAACTCAATTTGGATAAAATGTGTAATCACTGCATGGGAGAGTGGACATTTAAAAGACATTTTTGATTATTGTGTGGTATTATATACAAATCATGGGTGATTATCTTTGATTCTTACACATAATTCTATCACTGACTCTCCTTTTTATGGCACAATTTTTTTTTATTTTTTTTTTTTAACATGACAATTATTTATCATTTAATTATTTGTATATATATTATGTATGTATGTGTGTATATATATATATATATATATATATATATATATATATATATATATTTGGGATGTTGATACCATTTTTTGAGAACGAGTACGAATACTACTTTTTTTCTAAACACCATATCAATAATGTATTTCAATTTTATCATCAAAATGGTGTTTAAATAAATGAATTCATTAAAACTTTAATCAAATGAAAATATAACAATTAATTTTCAACATAATATTGTATAATTGTTTTATCAAATGAAGTGCTTATATACAGAACCTCACAGCATAATCCAAAATACAACATTTGAGTTATATTTTGTCAAATAAAGTGTGCTGCATAACAGAGCATCACAGATGTTAGATACTGCTTAAGTATAATACAATTACTACTGATTCATTATTAATATTATTATTATTATTATTATTATTATTATAGTAGTAGTATTACAGTGAATATTACATAACTTTACTGTAGTGATATATTTCTGTCATACTTTTTTCATATAAATTTACCTTTTATTTTGAAGTGTTTCTGTGTTGTTTGACCAAGGAGCTCTGACGTTATGATGGCAGCTTCTCACGCTGGAAAACGAGAGACTCAAAGTGATTATTAAACTGCAAAAGGCTGCTATTTAATTAAATAAGTATGTGCTCTGTATGTGCCTCGCGCTACAATGTGAATTTGCACTCTGTTTACTGTCATCTGCTACAAACAGAACGTGCAATGCTCATGATGGTGTTTCCCTGAGCCTTGGAGGAGCCTTAAAAGGTATGAGCAGACGGCGTCAGCACAATACTGTTTCCACACATTCACCATCGCTCACATTTGAATTACGTACAGACTATATATTTATCTCATTAAATCGTAGCTTTTGAATTTAAATAATCTCACTAGGACATAATGTGATTTTAATTTATGGGCTGAATTTTGTATGTAATATATATATATATATATATATATATATATATATATATATATATATATATATATATATATATATATATATACAGGAGAGAGCAGGTACAGATGTATAATTCTCTCAAAATACATTAAATCTTAAATCATTTTGGAAATAAAATATTGGGAATTAATAAAAATATTTTTCCTTTGTGATTTAACAATTTATGCATTAAAGAGTTAAGCAGAGTAGACATCCCATTGTCAGCATTGTGTTTGCAATTAACTGATGTAGCTGTATGCTGTTTACTGGGCTTGGTGCCAACTCTACTGAAGATGAAATAAGTTTGGCTTTTACTCATTATAACAAGACTTGGACTCTGATACGAAGAAAAAAACATGCTTCAACAAAGACCTTAAAAGCCACTCCCTGTCTTTTTCTCCCTCCGTGGACAATCATTATTGTCAAACACACATAAATACTGTAGGTGACAGCAAACTTGCACTTCACATACAATGATGCCACTACAAAAAGAGTGAAAAAGCGTATCTTCTCTTTAAACAAAAAATTGCTTCGCATTATAGCCAGTATTATCAATTCTTTAATTTTAGGTATGTAGACATAGACATACTGTAGATATAGACCTCAAATGCCTAGTTGACTTTACCTAGACATTTGATTCATATTGCACTCTTTAAATAGACTTTTATACCCACTTTGATCCCTCTATGCAATTTGCAAGAGGGGCTCTGGATCACCTCCTCAAATTGTTGGCTGGGCTCCACAAGCAATGGAGGACTTGTATTACTCAAAGGCAAGCCGAGGTAAATCAGACCCGAGTCCTGAACAGATGCATGCGGGAGATTTATGGTGACGACCTACTGGGGATAAATATAAAAGTGATCAACAAGAAAGGGGTGTTTGTTTGTATTATACATTTGAAGGATGGAGACAATCATAAGGTTACATGAAGAGTTAAAGGGATTGTGAAGCATCAATAAATACATGATGATTTAGTCTTTTTTTTGTAAGGGATCATTATTTTTGATAATATTTTTCCTTTCTATCAATTTATATTAGTTACATTTACATTTTACATTTAAACATTTATCAGACAATCTTCTGTAGTGTTCATGTGTTCATGTTACTCTGTAATTGCTTGTAGAAGCTAACACCAGTGGCGCAACTTGGATCTTACGGGCCCCAGTTGAAAGAAACTGTTGGGCCCCCTCCTTGGGGGGCCTTGATTGTTTTTTTATCACCCCTCGGGCCTGCTGTAATTTTTATGGTTTCTTTTGGTCGACCGTTGCGGTCCCCCTCTCACCCTGGGCTCTAGGGTGGCTGCCCACCCTGCCCTCCCTCTAGTTACGCCCCTGGCTAACACTAATGAACAAACAAGTATGTCATTTTGTGGTGCTGCATGTAATTACACATTGCTACTGTTATTTCGGATGTAATTATTTATTATAAGTGAAAACCATGGACACTGAATTGTCAAGTGTTACCAAAACATTTTCATTAACAAAAATCGAATTCCTTGAAATTTTAAAGGTGCCATTTACTGATGAAGCCATGCAGACCAAGCATATAAATCCCAAAGCCATTACAGAATTAAGCATTCATTTGTTACTTTTACCAACTTATTAAGCAGATGTCAATGGACATTCAGGCAATGTGAGTCAGTGATACTTATTCTCAATGCACATTAGACACATAAATGAATTTTTGGAGATTTAATACTTGAAGACGTCTCAAGTAACCTCTGGGCATGGTTATAATGACATTGTCATTAGAATACACCAAAGCACTGATAAAAAAACAGCAATCAGTGAAAAAATTCAAACGATTGACGAGCAATATGGCTGACCTAGCAACATTAGAACTCTGTATTAGCCAAAAAAAAAAAAAAAAAAAAAAAAGGGACAAGACTCTTAATTTTAGACTTATTCCAAAGAAAAAAATAGATTAAAAAAATTAAGATTTATTGACCAATAGGTGGTGCTGTCCTTAATCTGCTCTATTAATGACAAATACCAGCTTTTGTTTCAGTTGGCCAAAGCGTTGCAAAGATACAGCCTCGCTTCTTGTTTGCAGTCCTCACCATACGAGAACAGTTTGGTTGATCAAAATTTTTCTATTTTGAATAACTGATGACCAGCATGAGCAGCAGATGGTTTGTCCCAAATATGGAGAAGATTTAATGAAAGCTGTAGGAGTTCAAAAAGTTTTTGACAAATGGTGGAAATCACCAGGTGTATTGAACTCAGCATAACCCAAGGAATCAGAGGAAAATGTTTCCAAGCCATTCGGTTAAAAAGTTATAAGCAGAAACATGAATGCAACTTTGAACTGTCCCAGACCCAGAGCAGGGGTGGGTAATGTCAGGCCTTAGGGCCATATAAGGCCCGTGAGACCATATACCGAGCCCGAGAGGCCATTTTAGAAATCATTTGAAAAGCAAAAAATGGCCTTGATTACGTTAACTGCAAAAATAAATAAATAAATAAATAAAAAATACAATATAAATAATGATTAAAAATAATTTTAAATAACAACGCAAAATATTGTATAATAGACAGACTTTTAAGTATTTTTTTCTTGGTGAGTGAGCACGTAATGGAAAGCGTCCGTTCATTTCAACCCACAATCAGAAACTGCAAGCAATTGCATGACCCATGGATGATTTTGTAAATACTCAAATGGCCCTTATTTGGAAAAAGGTTCCCCACCCCTGCCCTAGAGGATCTGAGATAAAGACCCCAAAATTGCCATAATAATAGTTTAGTCTCTTCCCTGTAAGTGTGCCAGATTACTCAGCTGTCTCACAGAAGAAGTTTTAATATCACGCAAACTGAAGTGCTTTCAGTTGGGTATGAACATGAATATAAATTAACTGATTCTTAGAACATTTTCCTTCAGACACTCCAGAATACAAGAATGTCAGTTTTGTCTAGCTGAATGCTATTGTATCACACTGAGCTTTTTAGATACCGATTTCAACAGTAGGTAAAAGGATATGCACATTTGAATGTATACAGTAAATTAATTTTTGTAGAAATGTGTTGCATGTAAACAGAAAATTCACATTTGCATGTCAGTTTTTACACATTTCTTACATATAAAGTCATATAATGAACAGAAAATTACCACAAAATTACATCCATGTAAAAAAATAAAAATAAAAATAAAACCTGCAACAATAAAAAAACCTGCAGTAGTTCTGTAAAAAAAAACGATAAATTGTACCACCTCACAGTACGTAACGCTACAAGTTCCCTTCTTCTTGGTGGACATCCTGTCACTCTTGTTGATCTGGCCAAAGATTTAGCAGACATCACAAACATTCCGTGTCATAGATATTTATAGAATATACATGTATGTCTGACAGATTTTGATAATTGAATGGATCATTTTGCATTTGGCTCACATGATGAAAGAATGTTTAGAAGTTGTGAAGAATATGACAATTTCACTGAGAATCAACTCATCAGTTCTGATCAGCAAGCCATGTTCATTTAGTTATTGTGCAAATTGTAGAAAATTGTACTTACTCTTTTGCACATGTGCCAAAACACGTGCAATTTGCTTAAATGAATAAGAAATTCAAATCTGGTGTGAACAAGAAACTTATTGTTCAGAGGTTTGAACTTACTGTTTTGAAAAAAATAATTCTCATTCGAGAATTGAGCCAAAGCGATTGAGAAAAACTGTAAATATTTTATCTTTTCACATTAAATCCACACTGAAACATTTAAAGAAAAGATGGCAGATAAGTACACTAGCAACCGTAACTGTGGAAAGCGATGTGATAATGCAGAGTGTTTGAAGTTGAGATGGGAGAGAAATCTAAAACTTCAAAATTGATTGAACTTAATGGTAAGTTATTTTAGCAGGAACTGAACTTGCAGAGTGGGAGTGGGTGTGCAAAAGGAAATGATGATGAAGAAAAGGATGTGGATTATGTCCTCTCCCATTTTCTCCCATTGACAGCAGGCAGGCAAGCAAGACCACTGCTATACACATTTTAAATAAATGTACAAAAACAAAATGCAGTAAAAATAAACATTTTTTTTTTTTTTAAATAGTCTTTCTTTAAATTCTTGAAATCATGAACAAATTATAGGGTATGCATTTTCTGACCCATTAAAAAAAAATCCCTTGACTCATTCATAAGATATGACAGATATGAGAGTTTGAAGGCTGCTCATTGAAAGAACAAGAGCTTAGTTGGCTTTTCCCTTATTTCTGCATGTAGTCTGAAAGACATGCAGAGTGGCCTGCTCTCACCTGAACACCAGTACTTAAGAACTCTTATATTACACATTAATCTAATCCTAGCAACTTCCCAAGGCTTTTAACAAGAGTGAGGAGACAGAAGGGGAAAGAATAAAAGTAAGAAGTTCAAATGTATTGGGATCATAATAAGAGAACTTTGATTTCCAACTTCTGTTTGAAAGTGAAGTTCTATTGTAAGAAATTATAGTATTATCTCATACTCTTACTAACATTTAGTTTTTTTTAAAAATCACTTTCCTCCTAAAGTGTAAAATGGGATGAATTATGTGAATGAAACTGCAAAGCTCTTGTTTCTAATTTTATCTATTTTCTTTTTTTTTTTTTTTTTTAATAAAATGATTTCAGGGGGTCTTCGTCTTCAAACAGTGTCTAATAAAATAGGATTTGAGTGTAATCCAGTGTTATGTAATCCTGACAAGAAATAATCCAGTTCAACAGTAAATGGCATCAGTATGAATAGGCTAGATGTCCACCTGAGCACAATTTGTGTTTGAATACGTCAGTATGTGTGGAAGGACATTTACTGCTATCATAAAACAGACTAAACTAAGTTGCTATTGTCTCTGCAAGTAATGAAAATTCACCACAGACTGTAATCATGAAGGATTATCTTTAGCCCTTTCTTAAATTGAGAGGGACAAAACTTACAGCCTTCCACCACCCATATGGAAAAGACATGCATTTTCAGTTTTACTGTGCAATCTTTTGGAAATATTTTTTAATTATTCTATGAAAACGAGAATCTAAACAACCCAATTAATATCAACAAGACTACAAGGTAAGTCCTATAGCTTTTGAGAACTGCAATTTAAAGAAAATCCTTCAGGTGTGCCTCTTTATTTTCTTATATATATATATATATATAAAACTGATGATATTTATTTTAGGAATAGAAATGTGGTTTTGAGTCCTACTCAAATCTTCTAAATATGGCCTTTTCTGTTGTCAAAAGGCTTTGGTTTGCAAATAATTACAACACATTTGCTTTATGATTTATTGCTCACTACACCAGACATTCCCATTTTAGATGTTCATCAGTGTTCTCCAAAGTACCCCAAGTTGGTAAGCACTCACCTCAAGGAACTGGTAACTAACATGCTCATGTTGGAGTTGGGCTCTTAGGTGAAGCGCACTTGAGCGCCTCCGCCAGGAGAGGGTAATGGAGAACCACAGGCGCAGCTCCTCTGTGGATTACAGCTGGCTGACTGCATCATCACAGAAGTCCTCCTATGAAATTCCACCTGGTGAGATGCTGGAGCTCCAGGACCTGTGTGCTAAGATCCCTCCCTCCCAATGCTGACCCCTCATTCTCAGGTATTAAATAGTACGCCTTATAGTACAATAGTACAGCTTTGAAGCAAACAAAATAGGTGGCACTTGGGTTGATAGAATTAGAGGTCAAACTGTAGGCTAGTCTATTATATTGTTATTTATACTGTATGTTGGTCTGTAGTCTAGACCTCTGGTCCCATGAAAACCAGAAAGTAATTGTTTTCAACTAAACAGTGGTGAGCGTGATTCACAGAATGCATTTTCCCACTTAGATTACATTTCTACTCCAATGACTTTTAGGTTTAGTGTTGGGATTTGGGCAGGGGGTACAGTTGCATTCCTGACTGTATCACATAATTTACTACTAAAAATACAACTCGCTTTTGGTGCCATTCTCTGGATATTTCATCCTGCGAACAGGCTGATTTCAGCAGCCCTCTTTTTGATGTGTGGGTTTTCACTTGGATGATGCATTTTTATAGATTGTTTGCTCATCTGCAATATGTACATTCAGCAGATGTCTCTGAGATGTTAGATGACGTTAGATAGACGATTTAGAATGCATGTAAATTAGCTTTTTTTAAACATGTTTATCATTGATTCTTGTATAAAAAAACAGAACAAATATATATATATATATATATATATACACACACACAGAATCAACCCCTGTGAATTCCCCCTCCCCAACCCCACCCTGTCCCTCAACAAACATCCCTGTGGTCAAAGCCTAAATTATACAACGCACACATATAAACAAACAAACAAAAAAAATTATAAAAATATAAAAAATATAAAAATCAACAAACAAAGAGAAAAGAAAGAATTCCACAAAGAACAGAATCCACAATTACTACCACAATTTTGTCACTCTCCACATGGTCCTCACTGAGAGCCTTCCAGAAAGGACAAATATTGGTCCCATTTCTTATCATACACGTCCAATCTGCCAAGCTGCTTATATGGCATCTTTTCAAATGCCGCCACCCTGCCCAATTAAATGAGGGAGCGCCAACTGACTTCAATCCTCTAAGAATTATTTGTCTGCCAATCATTACACTTGTCTGGACCCTGTCACCTACTTTAATAACCGAGTATTTAAAACCTCACGGATAAAATTCTGGACTCTTACCCAGAATTCTTGAATCTTAGCGCAAAACCACACAGCATGGGCTATGTCTCCACCCTCCAACTGATATCGCCAGCAGGTAGGTGTGTCTTTTAAACAAAGGCTAAACAATCTAGTGGAAGTCCAGTAGAAACGATGCAAAATCTTAAACTGAAAAAGGCGTACCCTTACATCCCTAGACATGGTTTTACATTTTTTTTTTTTTATTCTTTCCCACTCCCCATCCTCCAATACCAAGTTCAGATCTCTTTCCCATAACCTCTTAAGAGCTGTTAAGGCCCCTTCACCAAGACTCTGAATCAATTTGGAATAATACACTAATACACAGGGTGTCTGCAGCTTTAGGGGGCTGTGTACTACCACCAAAAATAGTACAAAGTTGATGGCGCAACTGTAAATACCTGAAAAATTGAGATCTAGAAATCCCAAATTGCTGTTATATTTTCAAATGATCTCAAAGCTCCATTTTCATAAAGGTCACCAAGTATAGCAACACCCCTCGATCCATTCTTTCCAGCAAAAGGGGGACTTGTTAATAAATAATTTGTGGTTCAGTCATATGCTTGAGGAAACATTTAGGTAAGTATCAAAATTGAACATACAGGAAACCTTTGTCCATACTGAATTTAAGTGTGAAATAATGGGATTACATTTACATTTATTCATTTGGCAGACGCTTTTATCCAAAGTGACTTACAAAAGAGGAATACATTATAAGCGAATCATCTTAAGGAGACAGTGGTACGAAAAGTGCTGCATTACAGAATTTCACTAGCATCAGAATAGTAGTATTCAAGACAGATTAAAGTGCAACAAGATTTTTTTTTGTGAATGGTTAAGTGCTCATGGAAAAGATGTGTTTTTAGCCATTTTTTGAAGACAGAAAGTAAATCAGCTTCACGGATGGAGTTGGGAAGGTCATTCCACCAAAGTAGTACGATGAAACCGAAAGTCTGGGAAAGTGTTTTGGTGCCTCTTTGTGTTGGTACAACAAGGCGCCGTTCCTTAGCCGACCGCGGGCTTCTGGTGGGAACGTAGCTCTGCAGAAATTATTTTAGGTATGCTGGAGCAGACCCAGTGACTGTTCTGTATGCCAGCATCAGAGCCTTGAATTTGATAGGTGCAGCCAGTGAAGAGAGACAAGGAGTAGTGTAACATGCACTCCCTTTGGTTTATTAAAGACCAGATATGCTGCTGCATTCTGGATCATTTGTAGGGGTTTAATTGTGCATGCAGGGAGGCCTGCAATGAGAGTGTTACAGCAGTCCAGTCTAGTTATGACAAGTGACTGAACAAGAAGTTGTGTGGCATGTTCAGAGACGAAGGGTCTTATCTTCCTGATATTGTAGAGTGTAAATCTACATGATTGTGCTGGCTTTAGAGATGTGGTCTGTGAAAGTTTGTTGGTTATCGATGGTTATCTCTAGATTTCTGACTGTTTTGGAAGGCGTTACTGTAGTTGAACCCAGCTGCATGGTGATGTTGTGTTCAACAGCAGGGTTGGCTGGAAAGACAAGGAGCTCAGTCTTAGCTGGGTTAAGTTGCAGGTGGTGTTCCTTCATCCAGGCCGAGATGTCTACCAATCAGGCAGAAATTCGAGCAGTCATCGTGGTGTCGTTGGGCTGGAAAGACAAGTGTGTCATCGGCGTAGCAGTGGTAAGAGAATGATGGGTCCCAGCGATGTTGTGTATATAGAGAAGTGGCCAAAGCACTGAGCCCTGAGGTACCCCAGTAAGTAGCTGATGTGAATTGGACACTTCACCTCTCCAGGCTACCTTGAAGGACCTACCGGAGGGATAGGAATTACACCAGTCAAGCACAGTTCCTGTGATACCCAGAGAGGGAGGAGAGTAGGATCTGATGGTTGACTGTGTCAAAGGCTGTAGAAAGGTCCAGTAGAATCAGGACGGATAATCTGGATACAGCTCTCGCCTGTCTCAGCAACTCAGTGACAGACAGCAGGGCAGTCTCGGTGGAGTGTCCAATTTTGAAGCCTGACTGATTGTCATCCAGCAGCTTGTTCTGTGAGAGATAGGCAGAGAGCTGATTGAAAACTGCCCTTTCAGGTGTTTCCGCCATGAATGGGATGAGAGAGACTGATCTGTAGTGTTCTACTTGTGTGGGGTTAAGTGCAGTTTTTTCAGCAGCAGTTACTCGAGCCTGCTTAAATGTAGTGGGAAACATGCCTGTAAGTAGAGATGTGCTAATTATGTGTGTGAGTGCAGGTAGGATGGACGGAGAGATGGCCTAGAGAAGATGGGAAGGAGTGGGGTCAAGGGAACAGGTGGTGGGGTGGCTGAGAGGAGGAGTTTAGAGACCTCAGTATCAGTCAGAGGAGAGAACATAGAGACAGAAGAGCTGCATACAGGAGTAGGGTGTTTGAAAGGGTGTGGTGCTGATGCATTTTTACTTCTCTAGGCAGTTTGACAGAAAACTTTACAATGGTGAGATTGGGGTAAGGACCATTTGTTCAATGTTGTACCAGGGAGGGGGTCTCTCAGGTGGAATAGATTAATGAGCCAAGTGTCTGTGACTAAAAGCATAGTAATAAAGTCTTTATTGTGGAGGCCTAAACCTCCTTTGTCAATTGGTCTATGTAACTTATGAAACCAAGGTCATTTACCATTCCAAATAAAAGACTTAGATATTCTATCAAATTGTTTAAAATTAGAAAGAGGAACATCTAGAGGGAGAGACTGTAGTAGATAATTGGATTTGGGGATATAATTCCTTTTTATAACATTGACATTCCCTGCCATATACAAATGTACTGTAGTGAAGCCCAACTAACCACATCACACGAGAACCTTTTGATTAATGGGTCAAAATTAATGAACTAAATCTCTCATATTTGCTTGAAATAAAATGCCTAAATACCTAATGCCTTGCTTGGGCCATTGAAATGCGCCAGGTTAGAAAGCCATGGCAGAGCATTATGCTGTCAGAGCAAGAGCTTCCGATTTAGACTAATTCACCTTGTATCCTGAAAGTTTGGAGAAAGACTTAATAATTTTATGGAGGCTAGGCATAAATCTACTAGGGTCGGAAATAAATAATAATGTATCATCTGCGTAAAGCACCAGTAAATGCACCACACCTCCTGCTACAATGCCAGGAAAATCATCCACTTTTCTTTTTGTGGCTGTTAAAGTTTCCAGGGCAAGACAGAACAATAAAGGGGAGAGAGGACAGCCTTGCCGGGTTCCCCTACCAAGAGAAACAAATTTAGACAAAGTATGTCTGTCTTGCCCTGAATAACCAAAACTCTACCTTCTGTGACAAAATAGTATTGTACATATACTTTAGCTGAGTCAATTCTCTAAGACCACTGGATGACATTTGGCGCTTCAGCTCTGTTTCAACACTTTTAATACTTTTTCCAATTCTATGAATTCCTGTGCTTTGATCTTTTTAGTGAATGAGGCATATTGTATGATCTGCCCCCTATGAACTGCCTTAAGCGCCTTCCATGCCATGCCCACAGAGGACACTGAGGACCAGTTGGTTTCTACATAAACACTGACATCTGTCTTTAACATTTGTTGAAATTCTTGGTCCTGTAGAAGGGATGTATTAAAGCACCATCTTCACTGGCGGCCAAAAGTTTGGAATAATGTACAGATTTTGCTTTTATGGAAAGAAATTTGTACTTTTATTTACCAAAGTGGCATTCAACTGATCACAATGTATAGTCAGGACATTAATAATGTGAAAAATTACTATTACAATTTGAAAAAGAAAAAATTATAGGGTCCCCAGCCCACTAACATTCCACATGGAGAGAAATATTTAGCCTATATTAAAGCGTGACCTATTGACATGCAATGAAATATTGTGTAACCAAGGATAAATTATATAGACCACTATCCAACATTGATGCAACCATAAAATCCCCAACAACCCACAGTTACGACTTTTACTTCCTCTAGATAGTCAAGTTTGATCGTCTTCTCGGTGCTCCGCCAAAGCCCGCAAGGAGCCCCGGCGGGGTCGATCCGAGGACCTCACTAAACCATCCAATCAGTTGTAGCAACAGGCGGTGTGTACAAAGGGCAGGGACTTAATCAACACGAGCTCATGACCTGCGCTTACTGGGAATTCCTCATTGATGGGAAATAGTTGCAATCCCCAGTCACAATCATGAGTGGGGTTCAGCCTCTCGGCACAGGGTAGACACACGCTGATCCACCCATTGTGGCGCGCGTGCGTCCCCGGACATATAAGGGCATCACAGACCTGTTATTGCTCCATCTCGCGTGGCTAAATGCCACTTGTCCCTCTAAGAAGTTGAACACCGACCTCACGGGGCCGTATAACTATTTAGCATGCCGGAGTCTCGTTCGTTATCGGAATTAACCAGACAAATCGCTCCACCAACTAAGGTCGGCCATGCACCACCACCCACAGAATCGAGAAAGAGCTATCAATCTGTCAATCCTTTCCCTAACCCTTCCTGGGGATAGGAAACTCCCAGTTTCCTATCCCCAAAGGGACCCTAGTGTGAGGCTGCCTCCACTAACAACCCCAGCTTGTTCTATCATACTTTGGCACCCCTGCCCACCTCTCACAGGGCTCAGCAAGTGCCTCCCCCTTCCCCAAACTCCTTTTGGGGGGTACAAGAGGTATCATAAATAAATACTTCATCTCATCTCAAATGCAAGAGGTATCATAAAATACTTAGTCTCATCTCAAATAAAAGACTCCATAGACAACAGCTCACTGTCCAGTTTGGTATTTGTGCTCAGGTCAAGCCTTGAGCCTCAAACCCTTCGCCCATGAGAGCGAGCCTCAAATGTTTACACTGTCCTCTAAGCAGCATTACATTAACTTGCGAACTACTGAAACAAGTCTTAAGTCATTATGAGGAAGTATGGCCCCTGGGCTCCTGATTGAGCCCCCATGTCTGCTCCCTCAGTAATGTACAATGTACTCAAAGGTCTCCCAAAAAAGGCCAGTTTAGCCTATAGGGCAAAATGGTTGTAAAGTTTCTCAAAAAGCAAACTAACCTACATGAACTGAATTGACATGTAACATACATTCAGACTGAATTAAAATGTTTTTTTTTGTTTTTTTTGCAGGGCTGTCACTAGAAATCAGGGGTCCTCTATTCCCTGGGCCAGATGAATAAGCTACATTATAGTGGACCTTAGTGGGGCAAGACAGACTGGTTGTCCTCTCTTACAACTGTTCTGTTTCAATGACTTGGGCAAAGAATCTCTAAAACATAACCTTCTTTTGTACCTGTTGTTAAGACTGAGGAAAGTGGTGACAGAGCTAGAGCCAGACATGACTGAGGTGTCTGGCCTGTTCCGTACTGTTCTGTGCAACTACCTGGACGAGGAGGAGGAGGGGGCAGCCAGGGAGAGAGCACTAAATGCCCGGGCCAGCTGCTGGACTGAAAACCACAGTAAGAGCATGTTTATCATTAATTTGCGCTCATGGCTTGCGGAGCCATGGAACCGCTCTGGAACAAAGTCACAGTGGAACGGATTGGTGAGAACCTGCCAGAGGATGATGATGATAATATCCACAGGAACAGGAGGATTAAAAGCATGCCTGATATTACTGTAGTGGAAGAAAGAGCTGAAACCTAAAAAGGATGGAATAATATTTGGAGGCCCAGTTGACACAAGAAACTCTTAGAATACTGACAACTAACTGGTTTTTGGACCTTAAACTGACTATTTTATAGCACTGCTTGTTGGCCGCACAACAAACTATGTGCAGAAGAAAGCTTTACTAGAATTATTCCACAAATATATTTTTCTTGATTCAAGTATTATTTTAAAATTTTTATAGCATAGACTTGCTGATCCATGTAGACGTCCCTTAAAGGGATAGTTCACCCAAAAATAAAAATTCTCTCATAATTTATTTAACCTCATGCTATCCCAGATGTGTATGACTTTCTTTCTTCTGCAAAACACAAACAAATATATATATATATATATTATTTTCCCCTTTTTCACCCAATTTGGAATGCCCAATTCCTAGTGTGCTTTTAAGTCCTTGTGGTGGCGTAGTGATTCGCCTCAATCTGGGTGGCGGAGGATGAATCCCAGTTGCCTCCACGTCTGAGACCATCAACCCGCGCATCTTATCACGTGGCTTGTTGAGCGCGTTGCCACGGAGACATAGCGCGTGTGGAGGCTTCACGCCATCCACCGTGGCATCCGCTCTCAACTCACCATGCGCCCCACCGAGAACGAACCACATTATAGCGACCACGAGGAGGTTACCCCATGTGACTCTACCCACCCTAGCAACCGGGGGCCAATTTGGTTGCTTAGGAGACCTGGCTGGAGTCACTCAGCACAAACAAATCTTTTTTTAAAGAATACCATAGCTCTGTTGATCCTGTGAATCAACAGAGCTGACAAGTGTCTGACAAGAAGTCCATAAAAGACATAATGGCATTATTAAAGTAATCCAGAAGACACCAGTGGTTAAATTCATGTCTTCAAAATGTATATGATCGGTGTGGGAGTGAAACATCAATATTTAAGTCTTTTTTTTTATTTATTCTATAAATCTACACTTTCACTTCCACAATCAGCCACCTACTGGTTGTTGCAAGTTGGAGATTGATAGTAATAAAGGACTTAAATATTGATCTGTTTCTCACCCACATCAGGTGAGATCTCACCTTGCATCAGAAAACATTTTATGCTGCTTTATGTCCTTTTTGGACCTTCTGAGTTCTGGTCACCATTCACTTGCATTGTGAGGACCTACTGCTGAGATATTCTTCTAAAAATATTTGTGTTCAGCAGAAGAAAGTCATACACATCTGAGATGGCATGAGGGTGATTAAATAATGAGAGAATTTTCATTTTGGGGTGAACTATCCCTTTAAAACAAATGTGGGATATATATTAAATGCAATTTAACTTTATACTTTTGGAGCACCACTTTTGATCTGCAAGTACTCTTAAAAAAATCCACTTTATTCTATATTACATAAAGTAATTAGAAATGCACCACATGTGCTACAGTAAAGAAAAGTAATTCACAAAAAAGCAATACAACAAAGTATATATCTCTGTTTCCATTAATACTTTTTTTTAACAGTATGCATTTTACAAATTGTGGCATTGGACTATTCCCTTACCCAAGAGTGTCTGGGTAAGCACAAATGGATGTATTCTCTAAAGATCTTGAAAACCATACACTTATAGATCAAAACCCCAATTCTGAAAAAGTTGGGACAGTATGAAAAATGCTAATAAAAACAAAAAGGAGTGATTTGTAAATTATGTTCACCATTTGCTATCTTGAAAGCACTACAACTAAACATTATATGATGATTTACCTTGTACATTTCATTGTTTTTTTTTAAATGTACAGTCATTTCAAATCAGATGATTGCAACACACTCCAAAAATGTTGGGACAGTTGAGTGTTTACCACTGTGAAACATCACCATTTCTTCTAATAACACTTAATAAGCATTTAGGCACTGATGAAGTTTGTTAAATTTAAAAAGTGGAATTTCCCCCATTCATCCATTATACATGTCTTCAGCTGCACAATTGTACGGGGTCTTCGTTGCCATATTGTGCACTTCATAATGCACTACACATTCTTAATTGGAGATGGTCAGGACTGCAGGCAGGCCAATCTAGCACCCGCACTCTCTGCTTATTCTGCCAATGTGTTGTTTGAAGTTTTCCTGCTGAAAATTCCGGGACGTCCATGGAAAAAATGGTGCTGGATGGCAGTATATGCTGCTCCAAAATTTTTACATATCTGTCTGCATTAATGGTGCCCTCACAGATGTGCGAGTTACCCATCCAATGGGCATTGACACACCCCTGGCCCATACAGACACTGGCTTTTGGACCTGATGCTGATAACAGCTTGGATAGTCCTTTTCCTCTTTGGCAGGGAGAACACAACGGCTGTGTTTTTCAAAAATTTGAAATGTGGACTCATCGGACCAAAAAACACGGTTCAACTGTCTACTTTCCATCTAAGATGAGACCAAGACCAGAGAAGTTGGCAGCGCTTCTGGACAGTGTTGATGTAGGGCTTCTGCTTTGCAAAGTAAAGTCTTAACTTAAATCTGTGGATGCATCGGTGAATGGAATTGACTAACAAAGGTTTACTAAAGTAATCCCAAATCCATGTTCATGATATCCATTACAGATGAATGATGTTTTTTAAGACAGTGATGTCTTAGGGATCAGAGATCGCATGCATTCAGAAGTGGCTTTCATCTTGCCCTTTATGCACCAAGATTTGACCATATTCTTTGAATCTTTTAAATATATAGTGCACTGTAAAGGGTGAAATGGCAAAAATCCTTCCAATTTGTCTTTGGGGAACATTGTTCTCAAAGTGCTGGATTATTTGCTGAAGCATCTTTTGGCAAATTGACAAGTCTCGAATGATCCTTGCTCCCAATTTGGAATGCCCAATTCTCAAAGTGCTTTTTAAGTCTTCGTGGTCACGTAGTGATTCGCATCAGTCCGGGTGGCGGAGGACAAATCCCAGTTGCCTCCGCGTCTGAGATCGTCAACCCACGCATCTTATCACGTGGCTTGTTGAGCGCGTTGCCACGGAGACAGCGCGTGTGGAGGCTTCACGCCACCCACGCTCAACTCACCACACGCCCCACCGAGAACGAACCACATTATAGTGATCATGAGGAGGTTACCCCATGTGACTCTACCCTCCCTAGCACTGGGCCAATTTGGTTGCTTAGGAGACCTGGCTGGAGTCACTCAGCACGCCCTGGGATTCGAACTAGCGAACACCAGGGGTGGTAGCCAGCGTCTTTACCACTGAGCTACCCAGGCCCCCCATGATCCTTGCTCTTAAAGGACTAGGCTGTTTTTGGAGGCTCCTTATACACTTATCAGCCACAACATTAAAACCACCTGCCTAATATTGTTTAGGTCCCCCTCGTGCCGGCAAAACAGCACCAACCTGCATCTCAGAATAGCATTTTGAGATGCTGTTCTTCTCACCACAATTGTACAGAGCGGTTATCTGAGTTGCCGTAGACTTTGTCAGTTCAAACCAGTCTGGCCATTCTCTGTTGAACTCTCTCATCAACAAGGCATTTCTGTCCACGGAACTGCCGCTCACTGGATGTTTTTTGTTTTTGGCACCATTAGGAGTAAATTCTAGAGACTGTTGTGTGTGGAAATCCCAGGAGATCAGCAGTTATAGAAATACTCAAACCAGCCCGTCTCAAACCAGCCCATCTCCTGTTTCACATTGCCTTGTTTTTTTAACTTGTCAAATTGTTATGTCTTAAATTGCCCATCCCAACTTTTTTGGAGCGTGTTGTAATCATCTGATTTGAAATTACTGTACATAAAAAAACAAAGAAATTCACATAATATAATGTGTAGTTGTAGTGTTTTCAATTTCTAAAGGGTGAGTTTAATTTACAAATCACTTCTTTTTGTTTTTATTAGAATTTTTCATATGGTCCCAACTTTTTTGGAATTGGGGTTGTAATATTTAAGATGTGTGTTGGTGTAAAAAGTTTGAAATAAAAATCTTAACTCCTGTTTGAACACGTTATGTTCGACTTTCATGTAAAAGTTCTAAAGTATTTCATATTACAAAATACTAATGATGCATTGCAAATAATTACAGACATGGTTTAAACATTCTCAAACAACATTAACCATTATTTCTTCTAACTTATAAAATGTATAAGACCAGTAAAAGGGACCAAGGTCATTGTTTAGTCAATGGCTTGTATTCTGTTCTGACTAGGATTTAAAAATGAAAGCCACTTACTCCAAATATTGATCCCCCAGTAATATCAGTACGGAAGCACTGCTGTCATTTAAGACTGCTTGGTGTTAGAATGCAAGAGGGATTTTAATTGAATATATAAACCCCTGCACAGTTTAGAGTTTTGTCTAAAAGGATTCTCACATAACAGAGAAAATGTATTTGAATGAATAATAAGTTCTTAGCGTTATTCAGCCATTTAACAATTGATGTTTGAGGGTCACATAAAAAGTATGTAAAACAATTAATGCTGATCACAAAACCTAATGCATTTTGGGTAAGTGTTCCAGAATATGTTAAAATAAGGTTCTTTACCCAAGATACTTAGTTCAAAATGAAAAGAAAACAAATTAGAGAGTTTGTTGGCTGCACTCAAGGATATGAGGCCTGACAAGTATACCCTGTTTTGAATGCAGCTGTGCTTTGTACTCTAACATACAAAACAGAATTAAATGGCAGCTGTAAGCTATGGTGTTATTTCACTGATAAAGTAATTTTGTGAAGAAGAAAATCATTTTATCAACTCATTGTAAACTTATTTCCTCTACATGTGAAATTAAAATGGACAAACAGATACAAATTAAACTTGTATATCTTCTAGATCTACTGCAACAATTGTCCTGCCAATATTGAAATTAAAATGAGAAAACTGAAAAACGTCTTATTAAAGAGATATCAAATTTCACAAATTTTGGAGAACAAACTAAAGAAAAAAGATTACTAAAGAAGAACTCAATATTTAGTGAGTGAATACTAAACACTCCACATCAGATGTAGAACAAAGAATGTAGACCAGAGAAGAATCAAGAAAGAAAGAAGAAACCGAGAGAATTGCCCCTTTTACCCTTCAAATACTGAGAATCCCCCAATTCCTCAAATCTCCTCTTCTCAAGAGTGTATCATGGCAGACCGCAGGCTGTCAGGTCATGAAAACCACAAAGACAATAAAAAAGATGATGAGGATGAGGAAAATCTTGATAAGAAGCCAGCGGTTGTTAGACACAGATTGAAAATATTTAAGTATCTCTGCATGAGCTAGATCCACGTTCAGCTGAGTGTCCTCTACATTAGCATCAATTCTGTAAGGGAAGAAAAAAAATTCTCACACACATTAAGAACATGTCTAAAGATGCATCTCTGGAGTCAAGATGCAAGGTAGGCTGAATCAGTTACTAATACCATTTACTACTGAAGGTGCTGCTGGCTAACTGTTATTACAGTATTATAGAACAGCAGATTACAAGGCCTTTCATTATGGTCATAAAATGACCAGAGTAAATGGGAAAATAACACTTGTTTATTGATTAGAAACTGAAACTGTGGAATCCACAATATTCTCAGTGAGTCCACTGTATTTCTCAAGGTGGGTGGAATTTCCAGTTGGCTAACGGAAGTGTGATTGGTTGGCGTTTTGTGTGTAGACGGTCTCTGCTTGCTTGTGTGTCATGCGGTTAGATTCTTGTTTTATAAATGTTGTAAGATGTCTTAAAAAATTCCCGGACAATGTGTGCAGTTAATGGTTATCCTAATAATCAAGCAAAACTAAAGTTTTGTCTAAAACAGCAATGTTATGACCAGAAACCACTCGCAAAGCACAGCGCTTCTGTCCCAGATGCTGCTGCTTCCATTGACTGCCTACAGAAGGATTGACTTATCATCTGTTTGAAAAAGCTTTGGAATAATTTGTTTGTGTGCTCTTTTCACTTTATTGGCAAGAAGTCAACAGTGGGGATTACTTATATTATCCACCGTTACGGTCCAGCTATGATAGACGCCCAGAAATGGAGAGCAATGAATAACATACAAACGATAGCATTATTGTGCAGGTGTGTTCATGTGCTGAAAGTTTTTTAGACATTTTGTTCATTTCTATTCAGCATCTTTTTTGTGAATGCTTCACATTTTTTGAAATGGCATTACTGAGTATGATGTTTTTCCTGAACTGTCTGTGAGTAGTGATGATATTTTCAACTGTTTTCATGCTGTGATGCTAAATGAATAAATTCTACAGTGAAAGACCATAATTATTAGATGAGACATGTACAGTAGTGAGATGTTTTATCACGTTTGAAATTAACTGTATTCTGATTTTCCTCTGCCCTGCATTTTTCCTGCCTACAGTTCACTTTCTTTTGAGTGTCTTTACAGAATGTGCATGTCTTCCCTTAAGGGGGAAAAGGTGATTTGGAAAACAGTGTGGACATTAATTCAGAATCAATTCAATGTATTTGTACAGCTAGTGATTTTAATAATACATACTGTTTTATAGTTGCTTTACAGAGAACATTGAACTTTTGTGTACAATGTTTATTATGTATGTCCAGATAAATATGTTTATTTATATTGCATGTAATTCTTTTTGTACAGTCCAGTTTATTGTGTGGCTGCACAATCATCGTTATTTCCTACACAAGAACAATAAATTCAATCTATCAACAGGATCAGTTGTTCAGTCAACACTAAAACATTTCATGTAGGTTATAGCAGTTAGATACAGAGATTATGTATGTAAACTAGAGCCCGACTGATATGGGATTTTTGAGACTGATACGATAGCGATTTTAGAGAGGGAAAATTCACCGATTACCGATATGGTGGCCGATATATATACTTTTTGAGCTGGAATGAAAACAGACCTTTTCTATGTGGATTTTTCACCGATATGACTATGCAAAGGTACTCAGAAGGCTGCTTTTTATCAGCAAATATTTTTATCAAAGAATATTTGACATTATTATTACACATTGTCAACAAATTCTAGAAATGAACACTGAGAAAATAAAGAATAAATAAAAATAAAATAAACATCTAAATAAACATCAGTACTGTATGTTCAGTATCAGTAAATTGCTGACCATTTATATAAAAAATAAATAAAAATAAAACAAATAGCTAAATAAACATCAGTACTGTTTAGTATAGGTCAAATGCTGACCATTAAAATAAAGAATAAATAAAAATTAAATAAATAGCTAAATAAACATTAGTATTACTGTTTAGTATCAGTCAAATGCTGACTATATTAATACTGCCGAATCAAGATAAACAGTGGCAGTGGTGTTACACCGTATTCTGCTATACAAATTCAGGGGAAACATTCAACGGTGGAAAACCAGACTTTTAAATATTACATTTTATAAATGTAACGACTGGAATTATTCGGTTGAAGGGGGTACCAAACTGTGAAACTCTGAACAAAACAGTTTGGTGAATACATGTTTAACCATTAGCTTCCACTCAGCTGACAACAATGAAAGTAGCTTCGTGATTAGCTAGTTAGCTATAAGCTCATTGCCACGGAGAGTAAAAGACGGACGTTGTTTATTTTACTTTCCAGCACTGTGTCTCACCAACTAGCTAACAACATAGCATGAAATCAACACACAACAGACAAAATCCACCACTGCACCATTGTCTGCTGAGCTGCAAAAAGATACTCTGATGTTTACCTTTCAATCTGCTACTTTACTGACTGCACTGATAAACTATAGCTGGCTAACAGCAAACAGACATGAGTGACATGGTTGAAAGGAACAAGGTTAATGTTATATTAGTTATATTAAAAAGGGAAAATAATGGGGTCATTGTTTAAGTTTCCACTATGTATTTCACAAACTAGTTAACTTACCGAGACACACAGCTCAACTCCGCCCTGTCTGCGGAGCCACCGTCAGTTCAGCTCTGTAAACAATGGAGTCGGAGCGCGCTCTGCTGGACAAACTACGCTATGACACCAATTCTAAAGCATTGTTTTCTGCATTAACTTTTTTCAGAACATATTTCATATCGCCGATACCGATATATCGGTGAGCACTAATGTAAACTAACAATTATAAAGCTAGATTGCGCTTACTACACAGTCACCTGCCACAAAATAATTGTATTTTCAGAAAAACGGCAGCATGACAGTCTCATCGCCTCAGTCCTGTAATACACTAGCATCCTGCTGTCTGGACCTCCCCTGTATCTGCAGTAAGTACATAATCTCAGTACAACAAACTCTTCAGGTTCTGACTAGACTCAATATATGCTTTAAAATAAACATAATTATCTACAGTTCTCAAAACATGTCCAACTTTACAGCTGTGAAGGCGCTAATAGGCTACATAGCTTTTCAGGTTAGTCTGCTCAGGTTCTTCCATCGATGAATAAAGACTCAACAAAATAACTAAACTGCTTCTATTTGCGATATTTGGCCATCATCCTCAAACATACAATAATTAACAGATAGGTGAGGAAGAACGATATTGCCTCGCTATAATTCTGTGATCATTTGTTCTCAAGTTTCTGTCATTTTTAATGCTGTTATGACATAACGATTGTTTACGCCTAACTGGAAGTTCCACCCACATCGCCCCCAAAGCATCATGGGACTCAGGAATATTGTGGATAGAAAAAATTCTCTCATCATTTACTCACCCTCAGGCCATTCCAGATGTGTATGACTGTCTTTCTTCTGCAGAACACAAATTAAGATTTTTAGAGGAATATCTCAGCTCTGTAGGTCCAAACAATGCAAGTAAATGGTGACCAGAACTTTGAAGCTCCAAAAAGCACATAATGGCAGCATAAAAGTAATACATTTGACTACAATGGTTAATTCCATGTCTTTTGAAGCGATATAATAGGTGTGGGTGAAAAAAAGAAAAAAGATAAATATTCGTGTCCTTTTTTACTATAAATCTCCACTTTCACTACCACATTCTTTTGTTTTTTGGTGATTTGCATACTTTGTGCATATCACCACCTACTGGTCGGGGCTGGTCAAAGCTGGAGATTTATAGTATCGAAAAAAAAGACTTAATGTTTTTCCACCCACACCTATCATATCGCTTCTGAAGATATGGATGTAACCACTGGAGTCGTTACTTTTATGCTGCCTTTATGTGCTTTTTGGAGCTTCAAAGTTCTGATCACCATTCACTTGCATTGTATGGACCTACAGAGCTGAAATGTTCTGCAGAAGAAAGTCATACACATCTGGGATGGCATGACGATGAGTAAATCAGAGTAAAAGTCATTTTTGGGTGAACTTTTCCCTGAACAGCATGGTTTTGAGAGGCAACTGAAATTTGGCAACTGCCCAGCTATGTGCAACTACGCTGTAGTAAGAGAATGGGTAATAAAATGGGAACCAAAGTCTTAAAATACCTAGTAGATCTGCTAATATTCATCTAAATGAACCCAGAATACCCACACACCTCCCTAAGTTAAATTATCTATCAAATATATGTCCAGTCAGACATGAAAAGTAAAACAAAATAAGAAACCATTGGGCTTTATTCCTCCTCCTCTTTTTCTCACCTCTGTATTGTGTCTTCCTGCTCTTTAACCATATGAGCCAGTTGCTGAAATATTGAACCAAGCTCCACAATGGTGGACTCTATATTCTGCATAGTGTCTGCACGGTTCTGAATGTATGACTCCTAAACAGACACATGACAGTGGTCAAAACACATTTTAAGTTATCAGTTAACCTGCATTTGTACTACTACAACACAACTGATGAGCAAACAATACCCGTTCATTGATTAACTGCATCTGGCTGGAGTGGAGGTCCATATCTATCGATATATCGCTCTTCTTGGAATCGTCCTGCATAAGTACTGAATTGTTTGTTTAAAAAAGGAGCAAAAGTCAAGGATAACAACTTGAATGTGTAAATCCTGGAAATTCTCTTTGTTTCATGTTCTTACTGAAGCTGTTGTCATGGAAAGAGGAGGTAGAGGCAGAAGACTGTGAGAACTGCTCCTGTCTGCTTCTCTGCTGCTTCAGGTTCTAACAAAAGGTGAGAAAAAAAGAGAGAAAATATATCCTAAATCTTATAAAATAGCAATCTGAAATCTGCCATAACACAATCAAGATTAAGAGTAAGTCAGTCATATTTATTTACCTCTGTTCTGACTTCCAGTACTGATTTGAAGTCGCTTGACATCGACGCCAGTTTGGACTACAAATAGAAATTGAAGTGTTTAATTGCGGGCAAAAGTCAACTACACAGCTTTACATTGTGATTAAAAGCTAATGCCAGGTGTTAAGACCTGCAATGATACTACAATGGTGTTGGAATGTGTCTGAAGATGTCTGCCATTCTGTCCACTCCTGGATCGAATGAGTTCCTGTAACCCAGCTATCTGCTTATTCAGACTGTTGATGTCCTGAATGACACCAGACAGTTAAGAGTCATATTTAAGAATTAAATGAACAGGCAGAATAACAATGTGTTCCTGGCAAATCTGAAGTAACAATCAATCTAACCTTTTTCACAATGTAAGTGAGCTCATCAATTTCAGTAGCTTTATCATCGAAAAGGGACTTTCTTTTGGCAACTGCATGTGAACATAGTTATGCATCAAAAATAACTGAGATTGGTACATGTTTGAGAAGCGTAGGGTAACAAGGTTTCTTACGAATTGTGAGCTTCTCCAACTTGGCAAAAGTGTTGCTGAGGTCTCTTCCAATTCGCCTGTTAAAGAGATGCGGTCAATATCTCTCACGAGGCCAAATCGTATAAAGCAGGCCATTAAAAGTTAAGTAGGTCTGAATAAAGTATTGGTCAAATGCAAGTCTCTGTGCTGATACTATATAGATGAAGCATTAATGATAAGATTCACTCACTTAGCCATGAGAGTAAAATCACTCCGCTGTCTGATTGCATTGTTGACAGGTCTGACGGACTGTGCTCCATTTTGGGGGGGTGGGGAACAACCATAAACAAGATACATTTTCTAAAATGTTTGTTTTCTAACAATATTCCACTTTCAAAAATCAAAACAAAATGAAAATTCTCTCATCATTTTCTCACCCTTATGCCATCCCAGATGTGTACGACTTTCTTTCATCTGCTGAACACAAATGAAGATTTTTAGAAGAATTTGTCAGCTCTTTTGGTCCATACAATGCAAGTGAATGGGTGCCAAAATTTTGAAGCTCTAAAAATCACACAAGGCGGCATAAAAGTAATCCATAAGACTCCGGTGGTTAAATCAATGTCTCCAGAAGCGATCTGATAGGTGTGGGTGAAAACAGATCAATATTTAAGTCCATTTTTACTAAACTTCTCCTCCCTGAGGGAACAGTTCCTTAAGACCTTTACCTTTTCCTTTACCTACATCTCTACGAACGTTCATGTAGACACATTTTGCAAGAACATGTTATGCAAATGTTTGTTCAATTAGTCTACAAAAGGAATCAAGTCTACTGTACACAAATACTCCTAAGTGCACATTCACTCTGTTGTTTGATATGCTGCTTCACTCATGTGCCATCTGCAGCCGAAAGCCATTCACACATCTGCCCAAAGTAAGCCATGCCTATCATCATCTTTTGTCTGTATTCTATCTATTAACACTCTTTGACAAAACCATCTTTGCAGTAGGATCAGTGTCATCACAAATTACAATAAAAGAGTGTAACCGGTGTATGTTATGGCCACTTATAGCATGTTAGCGCCATGTCTGCACAAGGTAAACATTACAAATTACATTTAATCTACTGCATTTATATTACTTTAATTAATCATCGAGTAGTTAAAACAGCTTCTATTACTGATCTTGTGTGAATTCTACTCATAGAATGAGGTATGAAGTCATTGATAACACATTTTAATATCATATTAGGTGATGTTTTACATCTAGTCTTGAGCGTCCCCATATTTAAATGTACCTCACGCCTCCCCCAGCATTTTGCCATGAGTGTGCTGGGGCCTTTAGGACTGGCAGTTGACCATTTACTTTTATTATACCCCCCAACCCCTCCACAATGAAAGTGGATGGTGACTGAGATTAATTGGTCTGTCTAACATCTCCTTTTGTGTTCCATGGAAGAAAGTCATATATTTTTGGAACAACATGAGGGTGAGTAAATGATAACAGAATTTTAATTCTTGTGTTAACACTGCCTTTATTAGTGACTCACAGGCAACAAAAGTGACACTTACATCATTCTATCTATACAACATCACACACAACATAATAACAGAGTGCTGTGGAGTCATTTATTTGTAACATCACATTAATTCTTTAAAAACATTTTATTAATAGTTTTCTCACCTGTCTTCCCTGCAGGGACTTGCACACAGACTGAAACTCACTGGTTCGGTCTCGGCAGGACATGCTGATTTTGTCTATGAAAGGGGCAATGGGTGCTGGGACAGCCAGGGGGGTTTCCAGCTGCTGGACCAGCTGGGACTGGGTCTGAGATGGCCCAGTGCACACCCCTTCCTGGCTGCTTCTAGGAGCATGGCGGCGACGTGTGTTCATTGATGCACCAGCTCATCACCTTATGAAGAGGAAATGGTCATACAACTCAAACTGAAAGTATTGGAGCAGGTTCATAGCAATGGGGGTATCTGTATTTGTCTGTCAATATAAAAACAAGACACAAAGATTCTGATGTGCCCCTTACGTTTTCTAACTTAATGCACCATTCCAGGAGACTTACCCAAAACTGAAATCCACAAATAACAGCAGTACAAGTAAACAAACACTTTGGCTATTTGTCTCATAACCTAAAAACCTGCCTACAGTACATAGATGGCCTTTTGGGAAATGTGCCAATTATTTCCAATTATGTAGGCAGCTCACGAGGTTTTGAGACAAAACCTTTGTTTTAAAGAGAGCATGTCTTGACAGTTTCCAGCTGTCTCCACTACTGGTGCTAACTCTGTTGTGATTGTTCAGCACCAATTGCTTATTGTCACCGTTATAAAAAACACAAGTAACAAAAGTCACCAGTATACTATCTGCATGTGTCATTGTCTTACAATAATATTTCATTCTATTTTCCTCATATTCAGCTCAAGTTAACAGCTAAGCTAGCCATGTACTTGTATTTGTGATTAACCAAGATTTTTAAACGGTCAAACAATCAACAAAAGGACAGACATATCTGAATAACTGAACAGTATTGTTGTGTGGACCGAAGAAAAGAAGAATTCATTGCTCACCGGTTGACAGACAGCGTCTTCTACCTGATGATTGAACTCTGAACTGTGCAAGTTGTTGTGAATATCCGGGTCTTGACACAAATATCGACGTCATTGTTACGTGTATGTGTGTGTGTGTGTGCGCAGTGTTTCCAACTATTTCTCATGGGAATTTGCCAAAGGCTCGCTGAAATGTTGCTAAAAGTAGCTAAATCACGTGATGAATCATTTATTAGGTAATACGTCAAATTTTCATATGTAATTGAACTGGCGTAAAGAGCTACGGCAATTCCTTAAAGGTGTAAAACCACACACACACACACACACACACACACACACACACACACACACACACACACACACACATATATATATATATATATATATATATATTCTTTTTATTTTTTTATTTAACTAATGATTTAACAATTAGTATTTAACTACTAATCATTTAGCCATCACTAATTTAACTTGTCAAATATTCAGACAGAGGGGGATTTATATTTATTTATTTATTTTGTAATTAAACTGCATTATTGAACAAGATCAAAGTCCAAAATAATCCTAGCAATAGCAACCAGGGTTAGGCAGCGGTGTATTACTTGTGCCAGTGTTAATGTGTCACAATGACTTTTTACAGTGACACCTCATCTGTTCATATCACTTTATTATAGATCAGGAGTTCATATCTATTCCATTCTTTCTCTCACCCTTCTAGATAATTTCTCAATGCTCTTCTATCGCTGTAGGCTTACATTTCACGTGAATTGAGGTTGAGACTATATTGCCAAAAGTATTCGCTCACCCATCCAAATAATTGAATTCAGGTGTTGCAATCACTTCCATGGCCACAGGTGTATAAAATGAAGCACCTAGGCATGCAGACTGCTTCTACAAACATTTGTGAAAGAATGGGCCGCTCTCAGGAGCTCAGTGAATTCCAGTGTGGTACTGTGATAGGATGCCACCTGTGCAACAAGTCCAGTCGTGAAATTTCCTCGCTACTAAATATTCCACAGTCAACTGTCAGTGGTATTATAACAAAGTGGAAGCGATTGGGAATGACAGCAACTCAGCCACGAAGTGGTAGGCCACGTAAAATGACAGAGCGGGGTCAGCGGATGCTGAGGCGTATAGTGCGCAGAGGTTGCCAACTTTCTGCAGAGTCAATCGCTACAGACCTCCAAAGTTCATATGGCCTTCAGATTAGCTCAAGAACAGTGCGTAGAGAGCTTCATGGAATGGGTTTCCATGGCTGAGCAGCTGCATCCAAGCCATACATTACCAAGTGCAATGCAAAGTGTCGGATGCAGTGGTGTAAAGCACGCCGCCACTGGACTCTAGAGCAGTGGAGATGCGTTCTCTGGAGTGACGAATCACGCTTCTCCATCTGGCAATCTGATGGACGAGCCTGGGTTTGGCGGTTGCCAGGAGAACGGTACTTGTCTGACTGCATTGTGCCAACTGTGAAGTTTGGTGGAGGGGGGATTATGGTGTGGGGTTGTTTTTCAGGAGCTGGGCTTGGCCCCTTAGTTCCAGTGAAAGGAACTCTGAATGCTTCAGCATACCAAGAGATTTTGGACAATTCCATGCTCCCAACTTTGTGGGAACAGTTTGGGGATGGCCCCTTCCTGTTCCAACATGACTGCGCACCAGTGCACAAAGCAAGGTCCATAAAGACATGGATGAGCAAGTTTGGTGTGGAAGAACTTGACTGGCCTGCACAGAGTCCTGACCTCAACCCGATAGAGCACCTTTGGGATGAATTAGAGCGAAGACTGCGAGCCAGGCCTTCTCGTCCAACATCAGTGTCTGACCTCACAAATGCGCTTCTGGAAGAATGGTCAAAAATTCCCATAAACACACTCCTAAACCTTGTGGAAAATCTTCCCAGAACAGTTGAAGCTGTTATAGCTGCAAAGGGTGGGCCGACGTCATATTAAACCCTATGGATTAAGAATGGGATGTCACTTAAGTTCATATGTGTCTAAAGGCAGATGAGCGAATACTTTTGGCAATATAGTGTACCAACAACATGTAAGCTCATCAGTCAATCGATTTATATAGAACACCCTTATGCACATAAATCCAACTCCTAATGGCATGCAGGTCTGTCATATTAATGTAAACACACGGGGGCGCGAGAAAAATGAGACATCATTCACGATAGAGCTGATGTTTTTTGTGTCGCCAGCATTTGATCACTTTTCAAAAGTTGTTAAATGTTCCAAATAAATGTGCATACTGCTGTCCTGTGACAAATGAACGAACGACTCGGACCAGAAGACTCGAGAGGTGAACTAATCATTTCTGTTTCCTGTGTGAGCAATACATAGCGTATACGTCTGTCACGTGACAAAAGAACGAACGACTCAGACCAAAAGAGCTGAAAGGTGAACTAATAATTTCTGTTTCCTGTACAGCGCCTATGCGGTTTTCACGTAACAAATGAACGGAGGTTGTGCAATGCACATGCGCGGTCAACACAAAATGAACGAATCACTCTCTGAGACTACTCGTTCTTCTGAGTCACATAAAAGATTTGTTAAAAATGAACGAATGGTTCATGAACGACCCATCACTACTTCAAATTATCCAGAGAAGGCGGCTGCTGAAACATGTTAAACATAAGTTAATTATATACCTCAAATTAATTATGAAATACAATTATTTAGTCTTACTATGCACCTGGTAGTCATGTTAGCATTTATTTAAAAAAAAAAAAAAAAAATGTATTTGGTTCATTTCTGTGTGAATACATAGGCTATACTTCCTGTGTGCAGGGCGCCAGCCAAATGAGTGTGTGTGGCCCTGTCCCAATACCCACACTTGCGGTATCTTGGACACTTGAGTGCACGTGCACGCGACAGGAAGTAAGTGTTCAAGACATGCCAACATGCCAAAGCTCAGTGTACTTAACCCACACTAAATCCACACTAGTGTGAATACCGCTTCGGAGCGGTCTTTCAGGTTAAGTGTATTCCAGAGTTCATCACGATCAGAAGCCCACACCCCACCTACCTGAGCGATCTGTGTATTTTTGCCATGATGACGTCAAGGGAAGCTTTTCAACAGTTAGTTATTATAATCAGATAGTGAAGCATATATTTATTTTAGTATAAATGAAAGTATTCAACGTTATATAACGTGTTTGGGATGACAATATCAGCATTATTATTTATGCATATATTTATATACCTCTTTGTTATCCTTCTCGCCTAGTAATCACCTTATTTTGTTTGTTCTTGCCTAATACTGCTGGTCATTTTGGTCATTTATCAGCCAGTGTGGCATACAATATGCGGTCTAGTAAATGTTGTTTTAAAGTTAAAAAATTATTAACTACTACCATGGTTTCTTTCTCATCTTTATGTATTTAAGCCCTATATGTTTTAATGCTTTTTATTTGTTGTATGAAACCACTTACTGATAAGTTGTGCAAAGCAGTCTTTGGTCGTCTTATATAAATGACAAGCCAAAGCATATAATTTAAATGGTTTGTATTAGTAGCCAGGGCCGTAGCTAGTGGGGTGAAGGTGGTAATGATTCTAGGGACCCAATGGTCCAAGGGGCCCCACAACAAATTTTAAATTGTATGTTGTAATAGGAAAGGGGCCCAGAGCAATATACAGTCAGGGGGCCCAGATTACCTTACTACAGCCCTGTTAGTAGCTATTAATGGATCACACAGGTTTTTTATTTTTTTTAATTCAGTTTTATGCAGTGTATTGAGATACAAAGTAGAAAGCTACAGAAAAAAAAAAAAAAATTCGGCTGCACTGAAGGTTCCCAAGAGCACAGTGACCTCCATAATTCTTAAATGGAAGAAGTTTGGAACAACCAGGACTCTTTCTAGAGCCAATCTGAGCAATCGGGGGAGAAGGGCCTTGGTAAGAGAGCTGACCAAAAACCCGATGGTCACTCTGGTTGAGCTCCAGAGATCATGTGTGGAGATGGGAGAAACTTGCAGAAGGACAACCATCACTGCAACACTCCACCAGTCTGGGCTTTATGGGCTATCAGTGCAAGGCAAATTAAAGCCCACCTGGAATTTGAAAAAAGCACCTAAAAGACTCTCAGACTGTGAGAAACAAGATTCTCTGGTCTGATGAAACGAATGAACTGTTTGGCCTCAATTCCCAGTGTCTTGTCTGGAGGAAACCAGGCACTGCTCATCACCTGTGCAGTACCATCCCAACAGTGATGCATGGTGGTGGTAGCATCATGCTGTGGGGGTGTTTTTCACCGGCAGGGACTGGGGAACTGGTCAAGGTTGAAAGAAAGCTGAACACAGCAAAATACAGAGATATCATTAATGAAAACCTGGTCCAGAGCGCTCAGGACCTCAGACTGGGCCGAAGGTTCACCTTCTAACAGGACAATAACCCTAAGCACAACTGTGAATGTCCTTGAGTGGCCCAGCCAGAGCCCGTACTTGAACCCAGTTGAACATCTCTGGAGTGACCTGAAAATGGCTGTCAATCGATGGTCCCCATGCAACATGACAGAGCTTGAGAGAATCTACAGAGAAGAACGGCAGAAAATCCCCAAATCCAGGTGAGCAAAGCTTGTCGCATCAAACCGAGAAAGACTTGAGGCTGTAATTGCTGCCAAAGGTGCTTCAATTAAGTACTGAGTTAAGGGTCTGAATACTTATGTCAATGTGATATTTCAGGGGGGTTTTTTCCTCCCCCTTTTCTCCCCAATTTGGAATGCCCAATTCCCAATGCACTCTAAGTCCTCGTGGTGGCGTAGTGGCTCACCTCAATCCAGGTGGTGGAGAACAAATCTCAGTTGCCTCCGTGTCTGAGACTGTCAATCTGCGCATCTTATCACGTGGCTTGTTAAGTGAATTACCACGAAGACCTAGCGTGTGTGGAGGCTTCACCCCACCGAGAGCGAGAACCACATTATAGCGACCACGAGGAGATTAACCCAATGTGACTCTACCCACCCTAGCAACCAGGCCAACTGCATAGGAAGCCTGACTGGAGTCACTCAGCACACCATTGATTTGAACTTGTGACTCTGGGTGTGGTAGTCAGTGTCTTTACCTGCTGAGCTACCCAGGCCCCCAGTTTTTTTCTTTTTAATAAATTTGCAAAGTTATGAAAAATCTGTTTTTTGCTTTGTCATTATGGGCTATGGAGTATGGATTGATTTGAATTTTTTTTTAAAGCATTTTCGCATTAGGCTGCAACATAAACAAATGTGAAAAAATTAAGGGGTCTGAATATATTCTAAATGCACTGTATATATATACACACACACACACACACACACACACACACACACATTTTATATACACTGGAATAATGTACAGATTTTGCTCTTATGGAAAGAAATTGGTACTTTTATTCACCAAGGTGGCATTCAACTGATCACATTGTATAGTCAGGACATTAATAATGTGAAAAATTACTATTACAATTTGAAAAAATATTTCAGAACTTCTTAAACTACTTCAAAGAGTTCTCATCAAAAAAATCCTCCACGTGCAGCAATGACAGCTTTGCAGATCCTTGGCATTCTAGCTGTCATTTTGTCCAGATACTCTCTGTGCTTTCTCAGATACTCAGATGCTTTCTGTAGCACTTGCCATAGATGTGGCTGTCTTGTCTGGCACTTCTCACGCACCTTACAGTCTAGCTGATCCCACAAAAGCTCAATGGGGTTAAGATCCATAACACCTTTTTCCAATTATCTGTTGTCCAATGTCTGTGTTTCTTTGCCCACTCTAACCTTTTCTTTTTGTTTTTATGCATCAAAAGTGGCTTTTTCTTTGCAATTCTTTCCATAAGCCTGCACCTCTGAGTCTTCTCTTTACTGTCATTAACATGAAACTGGTGTTGAGCAGGTAGAATTCAATGAAGCTGTCAGCTGATGACATTTCTCAAACTAGAGGCTCTGATGTACTTATCCTCCTGTTTAGTTGTATCTGGGCCTTCCACATCTCTTTCTGTCCTTGTTAGAGACAGTTGTCTTTTGTCTTTGAAGACTGTAATGTACACCTTTGTATGAAATCTTCAGTTTCAAGCATTGTATAGCCTTCATTCCTCAAAATGATGATTGACTGACGAGTTTCTAGAGAAAGCATTTTTGAACTAATATTGACCTTAAGACATTCCAGTCTATTGCATACTGTGGCAACTCAAAAACAAACACAAAGACAATGTTAAGCTTCAATTAATGAACCAAATACCTTTCAGTAGTGTTTGATATGATGGCAAGTGATTTTCTAGTACCAAATTAGCAATTTAGCATGATTACTCAAGGATAAGGTGTTGGAGTGATGGCTGCTGGAAATGGGGCCTGTCTAGATTTGATCAAAAATAACTTTTTCAAATAGTAATGATGCTGTTTTTTACATGAGGAGGTTACCCCACATGACTCTACCCTCCCTAGCAACCAGGCCAATTTGGTTGCTTAGGAGACCTGGCTGGAGTCACTCAGCACACCCTGGGATTTGAACTAGCAAACTCCAGGGGTGGTAGCCAGCATCTTTACCACTGAGCTACGCAGACCCCCGTGGCATATATATACAGATGTTACTGGAAGAATCAATTAACATTTAGAGGAGGGAAACAACAGTAGCTTGGTCACTAAAATATTTTAGAATATTTTTTATTAATTATGTTGTCAGTCATACTTTCTCAACTGTTCCTAATTGGAAATGATAACTGAATAAAATAGTCTTATAAAAGTGATTAAATTATGCATTTGGTTTTTGTGTGTGTGTGTGTGGCCTCCGTATGGACAGAGACTTTGGTATGATTGGTCTGGAGTGTTGGCATAATTCTGTATCAAATAAAACATCATGACCAATGTCTGAACCTGTCAAGAAGTAAAAAAAAGGAACAAATACTTCAACACCTTGAAAAAGTTAACTTGGCCACATATTATCCAAAGCAGCTTATAAAAGAGAAATAATACATCATAAGCGATTCATCTTAAGGAGACTGTGGTACGAAAAAGTGCTGCATTACAAAGTTTCACTAGCATCAGAATAGTAGTGTCCAAGACAGATCGGAGTGCAACAAAAATATGTATATACTGTATATATATATATATATATATATATATATATATATATATATATATATATGTATATATTATGAGTGCATGGTTAAGTGCTCATGGAAAAGATGTGTTTTTAGCCATTTTTTGAAGACAGAGAGTGAGTCTGCTTTACGGATGGAGTTGGGAAGGTCATTCCACCAACGTAGTACAGTGAAACCAAAAGTCCGGGAAAGTGTTTTGGTGCCTCTTTGTGTTGGTACAACAAGGCTGACCACAGGCTTCTGGTGGGAACGTAGCTCTGCAGAAATGCTTTTAGGTACACTGGAGCAGACCCAGTGACTGTTCTGTATGCCAGCATCAGAGTCTTGAATTTGATACATGCATCAACCGGCAGCCACTTAAGAGACACAAGGAGTGGTGTAACATGCGCTCTCATTGGTTCATTAAAGACCAGACATGCTGCTGCATTCTGGATCATTTGCAGGGGCCTAATTGCGCATGCAGGGAGGCCTGCAATTAGAGCGTTACAGTAGTCGAGTCTAGTTATGACAAATGACTGAACAAGAAGTTGTGTGGCATGTTCATAGAGGAAGGGTCTTATTTTCCTGGTATTGTTGAGTGTAAATCTACATGATCGTGCTGTCTTTGAGATGTGGTCTGTGAAATTAAGTTGGTTATCGATGGTTACCCCTAGATTTCTGACCGTTTTGGAAGGCATTATTGTAGTTGTACCCAGCTGAACGATGATGCTGTGTTCAACAGCAGGGTTGTCTGGAAAGACGAGGAGGCTCAGTCTTTGCTGAGTTAAGTTGCAGGTGGTGTTCCGTCATCCAGGCCGAGATCTCTGCCAAACAGGCCGATATTCGAGCAGTCACCGTGGTGCCGTTGGGCTGAAAAGACAAGTAGAGCTGTGTGTCATCAGTGTAGCAGTGGTAAGAGAACTCATGTGCTTGAATGATGGGTCCCAGTGATATTGTGTATATAGAGAAGTGGCCCAAGCACTGAGCCCTGAGGTACTCCAGTAAGTAGCTGATGTGACTTGGACACCTCACCTCTCCAGGCTACCTTGAAGGACCTACCTGAGAGATATGACTTAAACCAGTCAAGCACAGTTCCTGTGATGCCCAGAGTAGAGAGGGTGGACAGTAGGATCTGATGGTTGACTGTGTCAAATGTCCAGTAGAATTAGGACGGATGATCTGGATCCAGCTCTCATCTGTCTCAGCGACTCAGTGGAATATCCACATTTGAAGCCTGACTGGTTGTCATCCAGCAGCTTGTTCTGTGAGAGATAGGCAGATATCTGATTGAAAACTGCCCTTTCAAGTGTTTTCGCCATGAATGGGATAAGAGAGACTGGTCTGTAGTGTTAAGTGCAGGTTTTTTAAGCAGCTGGATTACTCAAGCCTGACTAAATGTAGTGGGAAAATGTAAGTAGAGATGTGTTAATTATGTGTGTGAGTGCAGGTAGGATGGATGGAGAGATGGCTGCAGTTGATCTTAAAGTCAGAACTTTATAAGAGAAAATACTGTGCAGTCTCACCTGCACTGACAATGACTGTGTTAAATAAATGGCAGGTCAACATTCTCTCAATAATCACTCTGTGTTCCATCTTGACGAACTGCTTCAACTGTGATTTTGTTGAAAATGAGAGAAAGAACAAATTTTAAAACAAAACTCAATCAGTTATGTATAATTCACAAAAAAAGCATACTCTCTCAGGGCCACACACACTGAAGTTTAATCAAGCAGTAGTGTCCACAATGCTGCAGAGGCACACAGGTGGGCCAAACATCTTTGGGTATCAGGGAATTCATGCCACACATTGACTAAAGCCATCCAAGCTGTTATTAGCGTCAGGACCAAAAGCCAGTGTCTCTATGGGCCAGGGGTGTGTCACATGGCTGGTAAATGCAGCCAAAATGGGACTTCACAATTTAAATCTTTTAGACAGCGCAATGGTGGCGGTGTGTGGTATCCATCACTCTGATGTAGTTTCAACATTTCTTAATTTCAGGTTGAAGATGTAATACATCATTCATTGTTGTCAAAAACTGTTCAAAAGGAAAATGTGCAATGATAATTATGTTGTTAATAAAGGTATATCCAATTTGATTCCACTGAATTGTATTTACAAATGGGGCGGATTATGACTAGCAAGGGCCCTGGGGCCAATTTTCTTTTAGGGCCCCCCCCCGGTCCAATTATCTTTTAAAGTTGAGATCTACGCAATCTATTTTCATTGATTTAAGTCTCATTTAATACTTGTTCTGTTATTTATAGTCAGATTAATTCAAACACACAGCACGGATGTGGTAAAGAAACTACTCAACCAAAACATGTTCTCTGAACAGCCACCGTTCTTAAAGAGACAGTACCATTTTAACATTTATTATACATCATGTAAACTCAATGTAAATACTACAAATTATGCATACAAAATGCATATATTTAAAGGGGCCACAATAAATGATGTCATATTTAACTTCAAACACTTTAAATATTGATGAATATAACAAATATAGTAGGTTCCTAGAGTATCTATGCAAGGGTTTAGTGAAATTTGGTAAAGAGTTCAGGCAGTTCTGTTGTGAAACAGGAGATGTTAAACAGGTGAGGCAATCGTGTCATAGTATATAGGGAGCCTCCAAAAACAGCCTAGTCCTTCAAGAGCAAGGATCATTAGAGACTTGTCAATTTGCCATAAGATGCTTTAGCAAATAATCCAGCACTTTGAGAACAATGTTCCCCAAAGACAGATTGGAAGTATTTTGGGCATTTCACCCTCTACAGTGCATAATATAGTTAAAAGATTCAAAGAATCTGGTCAAATCTCGATGCGTAAAGGGCAAGACGAAAACCATTTCTGAATGCACGTGATCTCTGATCCCTCAGACGTCACTGTCTTAAAAAACAGCATTCATCTGTCATGAACATGGGCTTGGGATAACTTTAGTAAACCTTTGTTAGTCAACACCACTCACCGCTGAATCCACAGATGCAAGTTAAGACATTACTATGCAAAGCAGAAGCCCTACATCAACACTGTCCAGAAGCGCTGCAAACTTCTCTGGGCTCGGTGGAACAGTGGAACTGTGTTTTTTGGTCCGAAGAGTCCACATTTGAAAAAGTTTTTGAAAAACAAAGCTGTCGTGTTACCCGGGCCAAAGAGGAAAAGGGCCATCCAAGCTGTTATTAGCGTCAGGTCCAAAAGCCAGTGTCTCTATGGGCCAGGGGTGTGTCAGTGCCCATGGCATTGTGAGAACACCATGAATGCAGACAGATATATATACTGCCATCTAGCACCGTCTTTTCCAGGGACGTCCCTGCAATTTCCAGCAGGACAACTTCGAACCACATACTGCCCGGATTACAAGTGCATGGCTGCGTAAAAAGAGATTATGGGTGCTAGATTGGCCTGCCTGCATTCCTGACCTGTCTTCAATTGAGAATGTGCAGCGCATTATGAAGCACACCATACGACAACGAAGCGTTGTGCAGCTAAAAACCGACATAATGGATGATTGTTGGAAAATTCCACTTTCTAAACTTAACAAATTTGTGTCTTCAGTGCCCAAATGCTTAAATGTTATTAGAAGAAATGGTGATATTTCACAGTGGTAAACACTCAACTGTCCCAACTTTTAGCGTGTTGCAATCATTGATTTTAAATTACAGTACATTTTCAAAAAACAATAAAATTCACAAGGAAAAACATAATATAATGTGTAGTTGTAGTGCTTTCAATATAGCAAAGGGTGAATATAATTTACAAATCACTCCTTTTTGTTTTTATTAGCATTTTTCATACTGTCCCAACTTTTTCAGAATTAAAACTAATTTAAACTTTCAGACAAGGTTTTGTCAGACCAACATTATAGTTTGTCTCAACAAACTTTACAAATCTAGTTTAATCAGTACTTTTGAACCACACAAAGTAAAACATAAATATTTTCTTTTTCCTAACCACCTAAGCCAAGTTGTTTTTTTTTTGTTTTTTTTGTAATATATGGCAAACATGCAGTTATAGCAATGAACACAATAAATGTTTTTGTTAGACAGCCCTTTTATACAAAGAGTAAAGCTTAACCATAAAACTCCTAACATACGAAATAATAGTCAGAAAATTATAATTTTTAAACCTTTTTTTTCTATAAAATAATTAAATTCTTAGCACACGTTGCTTGAATTCAATAAATACTAATGAAATATCAGTAACAATATAAACGTTATTGTTAATTTTACTTTATACAAATCAGCAAAGATTTCACATAAAAAAATTGAGTGCATCAAAATATGGAGGTAGCTATTTTGGAAATTATGTTAAAAGGTCTTCTACTTCCAGAAGAGTATGGAAACTTTCACCAGGAGACAGCAGACATCTCATACACATCGTAATGATGTAGAGGCTTTAGAAAGTCATGTTTCAAATATGATACGTGTGGCGGTATAAGAGCTGCTCAAAAAATCTAATTAGAAACAGGAAGGCAAAAGGGTCCTATAAGAGGGCTGGGGGCCCTCATAGTCCCTGGGGGCCCCAGGACCCTGTTGAGGGTGCTTTGCAGAGTTGGGGTACTCGAACTCGAGTCCAATTTTGAACGAACTCAGACTTGTCACGCACTCGGGTGAATTTGTACTTGGACTTGACATGGACTTAGACATTTTAGACTGAAAATCAAGTGTAACATGAAAAGAAAGATGAAAAAACTGCAAAAAATTAAGATAAGAAATTAATTACGCCTGTAATTTTTCGGCACCACCCCGGCAGGCAGCAGTGGCATCTTCTTATGCTTGCAGACAAAACACACACATCACACACTGGATCGCAATGCGTGTCTAGGACAATGTCTTCAAAGTCAGCAATAATTTGCTTTTCTTATGAAAATCATAAAGAATTTATTTGCAAGACATCTGGTAAAAAGAAGCACTCTGCGGATTGCAAATTTTGCAAATCAACTCTTACTGAAGTGTCTGGCACGACTTCAAATTTCTACCGACATGTTCAAAGAAAACATAAAGAAAGGTAAGTTGCTTATTATAAACTTTAATACCAACTTAAATCCAAATAACATTATTAGGGCTGGGTGATATGATATATATCGGCTTTCAGTATGCACACACTTAAAGCGCGTGGACAGAAATGAGGCCGCTTCATCGTGCATCATCAGTAATGAATTATCTAATGGCTTACGCTTGGACGGTCAAATAAATTCACACACATCATGTCAAAATGCAAGTCTGGCCGAGTATTCATGTAAACACAGTCGGTTATGTCTTAAGTGAATGTAAATGTAAATAGTTGGGAAAGAATCGTCAATATAGTATATTGCACCTGTGCATTAGGTCTTAAAGTGACAGCAGTCCAAGTGCTGCTGTAATGTTAATCAAACAACAAAAGACAAAGAGAAAACCACTCACTCACTCACTCTACTGATTAATTTTAGTAAATGTAATAAGAATAACTGTATATGTCATACAGTCAATTCTGTTTTTTTACAATTAATTGCTTTATTCAATTTCTGTAGTATTTCTTCTTACTTGAATACTTCTAATAGACCTACTTGAGAAAACGTTTCGTTATGGTGAAATAAGATTTTCGTATCGCCCACCCCTAAACATTAGCATTTGGTGATTCCAGTCTTGAATCTTTCTTAAAATGTTAAATGTAATTCTTAATGTGGTGAATATCATAAACCCTGTTGATTGGGACTTTTTTTTTTTTTTCATTTTAGTAAGGAAATTAACATATCACCACAGAAATGCAGTGACTGTAAATGTAGTCCTTTTAGATTTAAAATGTGATGTGCTCTAATGTAATGTAATTATTTACATTCAATTACGTAATGTGCTCTGAATTGCAATAACTAGTTAAGTAGCTTATACAAAACTTTGGAAATGTTTTTGGCACATTAGATTTGTTTTACATTTTCCTTCTGTTTTTGAATCAGTAAGAATTGCTAAAATCTTCATTTTTTTTGTCCCAGAATAAGAGAGTACCAAAGACAGCAGCAACCAGCAGATGCTGCACAGCCCAGCATAGCAGGATTTGCAAGACCAGAATTGGCAAAACAAGCAGTGCAACTTTATGATGCAAATTCTCCAAGACAACAAGAAATTCATAATGCCATCATTAAGGATCTGCTCATTGGCTGCACTTTACCTCTGTCAGTTGTTGAAAATCAGCATTTCAGGCATTTCTTGAAAGTAATGGACAACTAATACACTCCTATTGCAAGAAAAACAATCACTGAATAACACATTCCTTTGTTGGTTGATCAGGTTAAGGATTCAATTAAAAGAAAGCTCCAGACCCAATCATCTCTGTCCATAACAGTTGACATATGGTCTGATCGAACCATGCGGTCCTTCTTCGGTGTTACAGTCCATGGATTAAACCAAAAGGAAAATCAGCTGGAGTCCTTTCTTTTAGACTGTAGGAGGTTTTGTGACAGACACAGTGGAGACAACATAGCCAGGGCATTTGATGAGATCATTGATGAATATAACATAGCAAGTCAGGTACATTATTACTGATAATGCAGCCAATATGAAGTGTGCGTTCAAAGTCAAGCTACCACAAGAAGAGCAGCACAGTGATGGCAGTGATGCAGAAGATGGAAACTTAGATGATGAGAGTCTTTGGGAGGATGTGACCTGGGAAGATGAGACTATCCTGGTGAGAACAAGACAAAGGTTGTCATGTTTTGCACATTCTCTGCAATTAGTTTTGTATGATGGAATGAAAGAAGCCAAGGGCTTTTCTTCAGCACTTGCCAAAATGTCAAAATTCACCTCATTACTTCACAGTAGTACTCAGTTTAAAGAGCGATTTGAGGCTGAATTTGGGACAGATAGATCAATTCCTACAGCTACATCCACACGCTGGAACAGTACTTTCAAGCAGATACAGGCCCTTACAGCACTTGACCATAGGGCTCTAACACAAATTTGCATTTCAGACTTTCAACATGTTCTTTTTTCAGTTTGTGAATGGAATCAACTGATGGATTTAGGTTCTGTTCTCTTTCTTTTTGCGGAAGCAACAGACCTTACAGAGGGTGAGAAAATGTTCACTATTAGTATGGTGGTCCCCACTCTACTGGACTTAAACACTCATCTGCTCCAAATATCAGAGTCAAGAAGTCATTGCTGGCCATTAGCCACAGCCCTTCAGCAATCACTTTTAAAGAGATTCTCTGGGATCTTTGTGAGAACCAAAATGGTTGAGCAAAATGGGAAAGAGGACCAGTTCAACCATAATGTCTATTTCTTGGCTACAATGCTTGATCCTCAGTTTGGCCTTAACTGGGTTGATCTAGATGTAGCCAACGGTAAGAATCCAGATTCGGTGAAGAAATTCAGAGAGGATCTGAAAAGATCACTTATAGGTAATGCATTTTATTCGCTTTAATAACCTAACAATTATTTGTCTGCATTTTATTCTGAAACAATTTTCTTATTTGTCCACCATATACGCTGTATATTGCAGAGCACAAAAATATGCAGTAGGCGTACAATAATGGTCCTTAGGTCCCTAAATCCAAATAATGCATTTTAACGTGTTTGTGCATTTTTCATATTTTTCAGATACTTTGACTGCAGAGGTTGAGGCCACAGCAGATGGAGACATGCTGCATTCTGAAGTTAACAGTGATGCTGAAGCAACCACAGATTCTCCTCCTGGCAAATGCCCACCACTTCTAGCTCGCTATCAAGCCCACAAGCACCTAAGCCACTCAGCTAAGGATGCATGCATTTCAGCTCAGATACATAAGTACTTTGATGCCATTCAAGACACAGACACAAATACAGCACTTTAATTTTGGTCTACAAACAGGGAGAGATTCCCGCAGCTCCACTCTCTGGCAGTAAAAGTTTTGTCTATACCAGCATTCTCTGCACCAGTAGAGCGTGTCTTTAGCAAAGGTGGCCTCATCATGAGACCACATCGTGCACACTTTACTCATAAAATGGTCAAAGCGCTTGTATTTTTGAAAAGCAATATGGCCCTGGTTTAGTGCTTGACTGTGTTCTACAGTACATTGCATTTTCAGTGTTGGTTACAGCTCATGTTACAAGATCAGAGCTGTGTTCAGAAATGAGTTTGTTGTCATTCATAGACAGATTAAGCACAGTAATAAGGACTGAAGCTCATTGTTATGACTAGCTGATAGATTTAACTCTACTCTGATTACTCTCTCATCCTATATAAATGTGAGGGAGAGGCATTAAATAATTGAAATGTCAGCTTGAACTGGAGGACACAATATAGTGTGATACAATAACAGGTTAATTTGTTTTTTCATACACTTGTAATATAAAATTTCTGCATATACCTCTATATCCCTTCTTTTTTTTAAACCATTTTTTTAATAGGAAACTAGTTGAGGTTCTGTTGACAAAATAAAAAATATTAAATGGCAATGGCAAGATGTAATAGTGGTATTTTATGTTACATTTTTATATTGCCATTGGTTTAATGGGTTGAAAGGTTAAAATATTAATGGAAGGTTAAAATTTACAATAGCGATTTCAAATATTTTTTCAATTTAATTACTTTCTGGACTCAGGCGGACTCGACTTGGACGTTAAGAACTTGTACTTGAGTCCAACTCAGCCCCTTTTGGACTCAGACTCGATTGATTAACGACTTGGTCTTGACTCAAACTCGACAAAGGTGGACTCAGACCCCAACACTAATGCTTTGTATAAGCTCTGATGCCCACATATTTAAGCATATATAAACATTTGTTTTTAAGGTTGATGTTACTCGAGACCTTGCAGCCCAGGGTCCCACCGGGCCCCTGGTAGTCAAGGGCCCCTGAGCACTGCCTGGTCCGTAATTCACCTATGCTTACAGATACTGAACAATACTAATAGACACTAATGGCTTAATTTCCTGATGGAATAATTACTCACCATATACTTGTGACTGTTATTGCAAAGTATTTAAAAAGAATTACATGAAACTTGAAATTACAAAAACTTGCAAACCTGTGATCATTTACATTCATGGTAACATTTTACAAGTTTCAATTTGATGACATTAATCCATTAGGTATCATAAACTAACAATGAACAATAAGTTTTTTTGTTTTTGTGTTTTGTGTTTTTTTTTTTTTACAGTATTTCTTAATCTCTGTCAATGTTTGTAAAAATACAATTGTTCATTGTTTGTTCATAGTGCATCAACTAATATTAACATATACTTTTGATTTTAAAAAACGTATTAGAATTCACATGGAAATTAACTTGAACCAGGATTAATAAATGCTGCAAAAGTATTGTTCATTGTAAATTCATGTTAACTAATGTTGTCAAATTGAACCATATTGTAAAGCGCTACCACATTCATTTAAAAGACTGAGCAGAACAGGTTCCTCAGTTAATACAGATTCAGTAAACATCTCCTGTTCATACCACTTTTCATGTTAAGGAGAACACTTCACCATTCACTTAAAGCCACAATCAGTAGCAAAGTTTTGCAGTTTATTGTTAAAAAAACCCAGCAGCAAATGAGTTTGAACCCCAGGTAAATTGCGATGTATATTTGTACATACATCGGTGTCCTTCCTTTTTTTTTTTTTTTTTTTTTAAAGAACTCTGACCGAGTGAACTATCACTGACAGAAGGTTAACAATGCCTTTTTTTCCCTTTCATTATCACAAAGTCTTGTGTGAAGGTCCTTTTTGGTGTTTAAACCATGTCAAACCATTCTCAAAAGTATTCAAAAACAAAATTAAAAAGACAAAACGAGATTCGCTTATTCCACAGTCAACACACTTCATTACGTAAAAAATTAACAGCGCACTACATGACACCTTAAAAATCAGTTTGGTTTTAACCACCTAATAGCAATTAATCTAGTATTTTGCTCAATGCAAAAGGTGCAAAATTTCATTTGAAGAGATATTATAAAAACATGACATGCTTCTCTCTGAAGCTCAACTATTCATTACATTTTTGACAAAGGCTTCAGCCTACTACTACTGATTAATAGGTATGTTCTGAGCAGTTCTGGGAAGCGCTTTGGAAAAAATACATACGAGTCCAGAAATTATGATTGCAGGGAAGCAAGGTCAGGTTTATCCAAACCCAACCTCTAGACACATTGCTGGTGTTCACTTTGAGTGGGACATTCTATGGATTCTAAACCCACGGTCAGTCTTAAACTCAGCGCTGATGCATATATAAAAAAAGTTCTGGTTCCCCAATTGTCATGATGTCAGACATCCTGGCAGACCATCAAATGAAGTTCATGTTTTCAAATTCTTCTCGTCAGAACAGCTTTATCATGCTTTCTCTTGACTTGCCAATTCCCACCCACTTCACTGAAAAGAGAAAATATTTTTTAATGCTCATTCTGCCACTGCCAATCGTGCAAGTAGGTTATTTTTCTTAGATCATTACATTTGTTAGACAGTATTAGTATGCGCTCTACATTCTGGCTTCCCAAGGGGTGAACAATGTCAACATCAAACTTAAAAGCTTTACACGTTATGTGCATTCTTACCTGGCAACTGTAGGAAATTCTCAATAAAGCGAATGTAAGCCTGTGCCTGAGTTGGCAGTTCATCAAAACTGTGCACTCCCTCAGTGCTACAACCCCAGCCAGGTAATGTCTCATAGGTCACTTGAACCTTGGTCAACACATCCATGTTAGCTGAAATACACAATGATAATTAAAAAAAATTGTATCACTGATTTATGTGAAACTGACAAATCTGAAAAAAATTTACAGAACAGTTAACTGACCAGGAAAACTGGGAAGAGGCTTTCCATCAACAGTGTAGGCAATGCCAACCTTTATTTCTGGCAATGTGTCAAGAATGTCCAATTTGGTCAGTGCAATGCTGAGAGAATCAGAAGAAAACGGTATTGTTACTTTCCATGTAATCAGTGAATAAAAAAATACATTTGCTAATAAAAATGTGCAGAGGTCTCATGTAGCTTATATACACAACAGAAAGCTATGGGTGTCAGATACTCACGCTGTGAAACCATTAATCATGTGGGCGTAGCGAACCAAAACCAGGTCCAGCCATCCACAGCGACGCCGCCTGCCTGTCGTGACACCGAATTCCCTCCCTCTGCTCTGCAGCAGGTTCCCGACATCCTAGAATTTATCAGAACAAAAATTAAGCACAATGCAGTTAAGACAGTATGTGATAAATATTGCTAAATTAACTTTTAACATAATTATCTATTCACTCAAACTCTTACCAACACACACTCACATTATCTTGCTCAGTGGGGAATGCTCCCACTCCGACCCTAGTGGTGTAGGCCTTCACCACTCCATACACTCGTCCAACATGAGATGGGGGGACACCAAGGCCTGTGCAGACACCTCCAACGGTGCAATTTGACGAAGTCACAAAGGGGTAGGTCCCTGAAAGTGAAGGACATTGTTTTTTATTTCAAGCAGATGTCAAGCATTTATATGATTTGCATGGTCAAATAAAATTTTCACTATTTTCAATCTGAAAATTCTGTGGCCACACTTTTAAAATGTACGATCAGATTTTATCCCAGATATAATGGATTTGATCCTGTTAAAAGTGAGGAACAAAACGAGATTTATAAAAGGCAGAAACTGACGTGAAAATATTTTTATGCATACGTCAACTGACAAACATGCAATACCAATGTTTTTTGTGCTCATGCTCCAGTGTACCAGTGCATGCTGACTTAAGATTTTTTTGTGATGCAAATATGAATAGTAAGTGACTGAGTGAATTTATTAATGAGCATTTTAACCTGAACAAGAATATTTAGATAAGAATGTGGTCCTATTTTGAACATGTATGCGTAATATAAATACTTTATTTTGGATATCCGAGGTAACAGAATATTTATTTACGTATAGTCCTATCTACAAATTTCCATAATCAATTAATTTGATACCTACGAGATAACAGGCAAGCGTAATATATGCATACATGTCAAGCACATTTGTGGAGCAAGGAGGAAGAAATATTATAGTTTAGAGCTCTTAAAAAAAAAAAAGCACCATCAATATATAGATGGGTGAGCACAGTCTCATTTTAAACATTAAATTGTTTTCAGCAATTCACCCTTCAGCCTTTTGTCTGCACAAAAAAAAATATGACTAAAATCATAAAATGCAGAGTAATTAATGGCAAGAGAAAAGTGAAAAGTGGGAAAAGAATGTGCAAGTAGTTAATATACAGAACACGATAGTAGACTGAATATTTCATTACATGTAAAAGAGCAATTAAACCTCTTTTGGAATTAAGGTGTGGCAAGAATATGGACATTAGATAACTAATTTACAGTAAACCCGTTTAATTAATGGATTTATTATTGACAATGAAAACTAAAAACTGATGTGTTTTTGAAAAGGCTGCATGACATGGGCAGAAACCAATAGATGCACTCACTTATTTAGAAAACCTTCCCAAGTGCACAAGAACATTCTTTACGAATGAATGGATGAACGAATGAATAACTTGTGCATGCGCTTTATTTGTATTCTGTCTCACCATATCAGGATATTTGTGAGCTTCCTGTAAGCAGAGTCCATGCACTTGTTCACGTGCGATTGAATTTAAGATTAATTGAGATTTTTGAAGTGGGATGCATATAGGAAATTTCTTTGTGCATCCAGACATTATATAAATTGTTTGTAGGAACCTTAAAGAAATTGTCGGATGCTCTCATTTAAGATTATTCTAAGAACATCTTTCTAAATGAAGCCCATGGAGTCCCCTGCCCACCTAATGTGGAGAACCAGTGGATCATCCTGTTTAACCACACCAAATTTCCATTCATACCAAAATCAATATCCAGTAAGGCAGCATTGGCTCCTTCCACCAGAATCTTTTTGCTTGGCCCAGTGAGGGCTTTGTGCATGAAATAAACTCCATCAGTTACTAATGGTCGTAACCTTTCAGCATAACCCTGTGGATTAAATGGGGGATATTATTCAACACATTTATGGTCTAAAAGTTTTGCAAATCACTTTGACAGTTGCCACTACTATAAACATATCTATTCACCTTCAGCTGCTCAAGTTCAGCATCAACATCGATGTTAAGTTTGGGGTATGTGGTCTGAAAATGACCAGCCAGCACCCGAAACCTGTGGATAGATTTACTTAGATTGCTATGTGATGTTCTCTTTGTTAACTATTTAATCATATACAGTTTAAGGAAATGTTTTGCTTTAATGACTTGTAAACTCACTTTTCCTCAAAGATTGAGAAGTCAGAGACCAGATCACACACTCTTAGTCCATTCCGTGCAGCTTTGGAGGAATATGCAGGGCCAATGCCCTTCTTAGTGGTGCCCAAACTGTAAAACAAATGAGGATGAACTCAATCTGGGAGCAAGTCTTCTGGAAAGGTTTTTTTTAGTGCTGGGAAATTTAATGCAATGCAATTAATGAAGTATAATTTTTTTCTTTTACTTTCTGAAACTTCACTAATGTTTTTTCCCCACTTCCTGTGGCTAAAATTGGCATATATAAATTTCCAGGAGGTACATGCTCGACTTGACTGCACATCCTAGCACAGAAACTAATTGTGTGGAGCAGTGCACTCTTATCCATTAAGCATGTCCCGGGCATAATAAACACGGGAGCAGATTTACTGTACAGAGAAAGGAGACTAAACCCACAAGTGGTGAACCAGGTGTGGGAGAGATATGGGGAAGCTGTCATATCATTTTGCATCTCCCGAAAACGCTCATTCAAGTGTTAAAAGCAAAAGCACGCAAGAGAGACCCAGCGTGTGCGAGATAGAGACTAAGGACCTCAATGTTCAGTAAGCTACAGCCAGTTATACTAGTAGAGACTGAATGATAGTGAGAAAATGGCAACACTTTACAATAATGTTCCAATTGTTAACATGAACTAACAAAGAACAATACTAAAGCATTGATTAATCTTAATGTAAACTTCAGCATATACTGAGTTTTAAAATCTAAAGTTGTATTAGTTAGCATTAGTTAATGCACTATGAACTAACATCAACTAACAATGAACAATTCTATTTTTATTAACCAACATTAACAAAAGATTATTATGTAATAAATATATTGTTCACTGTTAGTTCATGATACCTAATGCATTAACTAATGTTAATGAATGGAACCTTATTGTAAAGTGTTACCGAGAAAATAATAGTTTTGAGATTTTAAACTAAAGCAAATTAAACTTCTTTAAACTCTCTGATTCCCTGTACACGTGGAGCTCGCCGGAATAACAGGAGTACCGCATGAGCATAAACGCTTGTAAAAAGAGTGATTTTTACCTTGTGAAAGTGTGTGATTGTGTATTTATCCACCCGAGGCTTACCGTAGAAACCATATGTCCATATGCAGCTTTCCGTGTGTAAAGAAATTGCATTCAATAAAAACACACTGTTGTGCCTCCTTCTGATTTCATCAAGTCATGTGGCCATATTAGGATGTGAATCAGCATTTGAGATGATTTGCAGCTGAGTGCGAAAATTTACATCAGCTTGATGTGTCGTCAGTTCTTCAGACTTGAAGCAGTGCATGTTGGTTCGAAATTCTGTCCAACTTGAGACGGCATGCCATCAAAGGACCATGAGAATGGTTCAAGAACAATGGTGTGTTTCAAGAGCTGAGTTCGCAATGGCATACTACACATTTTACTATTACTACTTATATGTTAATTTATGGCAGAAATAGTATGCCATTACCAAGGTGTTTATTTAAACCTCCAGTTCCACTGAACTAACAAATCGGTGTTCATATAACAGTACATGATGTTTATTTCATGTTCATCATAATGATAAAATGTTTATTCATAAAAGCAAGTAAACCGCAAGGTGCATATTAAAATAATAAAAAGAAAAGGCATGCCATGAACATTTTAAGCAGCAAATAACCTTTTCAAATGAATAAGGTTTCTGGTAATTACATGTAAAATTCAAGCATCTGTCTATTTGAATTCGACTTCTTCTGCAATTAAGAAATCAAACATCATATGATCTTCCGTGACTGATGTAGGTTCAGTACACGATAGTAAGTGCCAAAGTGTCCGGCTTGATGGCTCTCTTTTCTACTCCTCCCCCAACTGCAACCGGCAAGCCGCAGTTCAAATCGAACACACCCAACTCATTTTTCAATTATGCCTGATGTGCTTTTTCAATTTTTGGAGCCATTAACACAGCAGGGAGTCCTGGCAGTCAAGTCCTGATAAATGACCTCCTGCTTCATCTCCCTTTGCCTGGCTGGCAATTATGTTAGTGAAGCTCACACCTGAATATCACTGGAAAAATTGGCTAGTGTGGTGCCACCTTAAGTTTTTCTTGCCAATTAAGCATGACAGGAATTTTATCTGTTAAAAAAGATTTTGCCTAAATTTTAATTACAGAATGTCAACTGATTTTATTGCATGTATACATCTGCTTGTATCAAAGATTTATACCTGTAAAATGTGTCTAATTACCTCTATCTGCAAAATAAACTGAAGATTTTAACGCATACATATTTAAATAATTAAATTATGACTAACCAATATCTTGCAAGTTTTTGAAGACAAATTATAAATCAAACATATTTATGCTTATTTTATAATGTTTGTTGTAATTGTTATTAATCATAAAAAAGTGCAGTTAATTTATTAAAACTTCTTAATCCTATCACAGCACTAATATTTTTTGATAGCAAGAGATGGAGAACTCACTTCTTCCCTGCCTGCTCCTGTCTGAGCTGCTCCTGTATCCCATCAACTGCCTGATGGAAGTTGAACACTACAAGGAAAAATACAAAAACTGTAATAAGAACATAGATAAAAATGTCTTGGTATTTTCTTTGCTGGACAAAGGCCATTTATTGTCAGAGTCATGGCCTGATGAAGTCAAAACAGATCTATACCAATATGTGCCCGGTCGGATATCTTCAGTCGTTCTTCCCATCCTTGAAGTCCTAAAATAAACAAGAAGTAGTCTTTATTAAAAAGTTAACACAAAAATAGTCAATCTGACAAAGCTGAAAATGTATAGTTATGAGCAGTAAATTCATCAAGCAAAATATACCACAATGACATAGTGCATAAACTAACTTATTTACACCCTATACACATCATTTACCATTGCCTTTCTGCAAGTTCTTCTCAGCCTCCTCAAACAGCCCTGGCAGGTGTATCACAACACCATTTCCTGTGGGAAAGAGTAAGGAGGGACCTTAGCAAACAAACAGCAGGTCAACAAAACAACAGATCATTGTTTCATGCAAAACAATGAAATGAGATCAGTACAAAGAGACAACAATGGACCACTTGAGCTGACGTGTTCAGAGGATGCACTCAACAATGCTACTTTCAGTTTGAGGAAATCTGAGGTGGAAATGTACATGCATACTAAAAAAGGAACCAGAGTTAGATAAACTAGAGGGCAGTAATGCAACATGTTATTCATAATAAGTTCAAACAAAACATACCAATGAAAGAAATGGCCTTTTTGTTGAGAACGCCACTCGGCAGCAAGTGAAAATCATATTCCACCAAGTCGACCACCACTGTGTGTCCCGCGTTATTTCCTCCCTGACAACAAAAAGTTGTTATTAACACTAGCACGTGCGTAAGAATCAGAAGTTGGTTTTAGAAGTATAAAGCATACAGCATAAAGTATGAAAAATTTCATGAACAAACAATGACTCGGACGAATTGAGAGGACGGTCCCCCACCTGGCATCTGCAAACAATGTCGGCGTCCATAGCCAAGAGGTCGACCACTTTCCCCTTCCCCTCATCTCCCCACTGAGCGCCCAGCACTACCGTCACTTTATTCTGAGGCTCCCGCGGAATCCGCAGAGATTCCACCCCTCCGCTTTCCCGGGAACGCTTGAGCGCGGGCTCGCCATTCAGGGAGGCGGTTTCCTGACCGTTAGACATAGTGCTGTCCGCAGCCATGCCGAAAGTGTTTAAAGAACAGTGTGAAAGCGGATACGGTACTCCAACAGGCCGCCAACACTATTATCTTTCAAAATACAAGTCCTGTGGACAAACTGTAACAAAAGAGATGGTTGGATTTGCCCACACGATCGTGAAAACTGGCCATAATGGACATGCGCGTGCTTGAAAGAAAATATAAAAAAAAATGCAGAAGATAAAAGTGAGGGAGTGAGCCACGTTATATGGATGCAACGAATTTTAAGTTAAATTCTAATTTGTGTCTTACCTAGTTTTGAAATTCGCGGCTTTCCATGCTTATAACTGCTGACTTCACAGCATGCCGATTTTGGCGGGTACATTCTGAGGCAAAATTATTCACTCTAGCGCCATCTTTGATTTTTAATGGGAATGACAACAAGGCTGTGAGGGAGAGACTTACCATCATCTCTTCAATGGCACGAACGGTATAAAGCTGTATAAAGCTGCTAGATAGGGTTGCCACTTTTGAAATTTTAAAATAAGGGACACTTAAATGCGGGGGTTGGGCACGGCTCCTAATCACATCCTCCACAGTTTTAGCAATAAATGGGTTAGGAGTTAATATGCGTTATTAATAAAAATGTTATACCCTTTCTTATATGCTGAAATTAGAACTTTCCTGACCCCTGACTTATAAAAGATTTTTATTTTTTTATATATATATATATATATATATATATATATATATATATATATATATATATATATATATATATATATATATATGTGTTAACAATATAGGTATTTGTATCTTTTCGATTATTTGTCTCCTTTATCTTATTTATGTATACATTTTGGTTGGTTTATACATATATATATATATTTTTCTTCCTTCACCTGTACTTGTCTTTATGACTCAGTGATTGTATTCATACATTGTTTGATCTTACTGAACATTTATATAGAAAAAACAAAATCCACAGTTTTAGCACAATTTGTGGACTTTTCGGACGGTCCTTTACCCACCATAGGCACATTTTCCAACTTATATCAATGTTAAATTAGCGACCTGAAACGATTTCACCATCTGACCAGCTTAAATACGGGACAAATCGCGGCCCGTATTGATTCGATATGGGACGCATAATTGTATCTTTAAATACGGGACGATTCCGTATTTTACAGGACGGGTGGCAACCCTACTCCTAGATCACATCTGATTTCCCACAACTCATGTTGTCTATAGTTCTTTGTATACTGAATGTTCTTGGACATATATTTGATCAAAAACACTTTAAACTGCAGTACAGCCCTTTGAAGAGACTGTACATCTACCCCTCACAGCCTCGTTGTCATTTCCATTAAAAATCAAAGATGGCGCTAGCGTGCATAAGATCAGTGTTGTTTAGAATGTTGATTTTGTTACAGGTCGAGATGTCCTCTTTATCGTTTGTTTGATATTATTAAGTGTGTGTGTGTGTGTGTGTGTGTGTGTGTATATATATATATATATATATATATATATATATATATATATATATATATATATATATTGCATTTGTTCATATTATCAACCACTGCGCTAAAAAAATTTTAAAACTTGGCTTTTAAATGAAATAACCGTCCGATCTGAAAATGCACAGGTTCACAGTGTAGTCAAAACTGATACACTAGGTGAATATGTTTTCTTATTTTTCATCTGTCAAAATGACAGACAGCATTTAAAAATTTCCATCAATCTTTCAAAAAAATCGGTAAATCGGTAAATTTTCGGTTAACGCAACCCCTACTGTCAACCTCTCAACAACCTATTATGACTTTTAGAGGCCTGAACATTTACTTCAAAATAAAACGTAATGCCTGTCTCCAAATAGCTTGTAAATATCTAAATCAGTCTGAGCCACCTAACATTCCTGGGGAAAAAATTTGCAAAAACAACCCCCCCCCCCCCCCAAAATCAGTCTATATACACCACAATTATTTTAAACCATTACTTATCATTTAATTGCTTTATGAATAGTTGATAAATACATCCATATATAAGCTAGCTTAACAGAAGAAAGTATGCTAAAATAATACCACACTATTGGACAACTGAGACTAGGTCATGGTCTGAAAGCAGCCTAAACTCATTATCTTCTGTCTGCTCAGGATGTTAGAAGATGGTTCTCTGGAATAACGGCCAACGTTATCAGTCAAGAACAACATCCACTCAAAAACATCTGAGGGAGAATGTTGCATATCTGTTATTCCCTGTTTATTTCTTGGCTGTTTGTATGTATGGAGGAGCAACTTACCCAGGTGAAAATGTGTCTGTACTTAAACAAAGCACTGTCCTTCTATTTCTCTAAATGTAGATAATTAATGGAGCTGATGCAGTTTTAAAATGTTGATATGATCCTATATACTGTTGTGTACATTCTTTAGGGATCACCCAAACACAATAAAGAAGCATTTAACCAGTGTTCTGTGTGTCAGCTGTTTCTCCACTGGTTGTATGGGCATGGACACATTCAATAAAAGACAGGGTGAGTGTGTGGGCTGCCAGAGTGCCTCATATGCTATTCACCATCTCATTTAATTTTCACCAATTCATTGATCATTTTCAAATTGAGAATTTATTTTGAACAACTTAATCAGATACTAGTACCCCAAAATGCTTCTCTTCTTTGATATGGGGTATATTTGGACTTCTCACAGCCAAGTCCACCCTTTTTGGCACTTCTGGGCTTTTGTTTAGAGGGCTTTGTGCCTGCCGCTCTGCTGCCACTAACTCTTAAAATGGTAATGTTAATGCTATCCACTCTCTAATCTTCTTCTATTTTTGTAATGCATGGAGATGTACAATAAAAGGGATACTGGTTGTCTGCTGGTTAAGAATCAGGCCAGCAAACCAAAAGGTTTACTTTACCTTTTATTGGTTACCTAAGAAAAAAAGAAAAAGAAAAAAAAATCCAAATCTATCACCAAGCAGGCAAGCACTGAACCAGAAACTTTTCCACAGCTTAAGTACCTCTGTCCTTCTAGTCACTATTGGTAAGTTAAAAGGATAGTTTACACAAAAATGAAAATTCTCACATTAAAGGAATAGTTCACCCAAAAATTTAAATTCTCTCATCATTTACTCACACTCAGGCCATCCCAGATGTGTATGACTATCTTTCTTCTGCTGAACACAAACAACGACTTTTAAAAGAACATCTCAGCTTGAATGAATCAACATCTCTGTTGATTCATTCAATAGCCGCATTTCCACTATCAAGCTTGAGCTTCCCTCTTGCTTGTGAAATGGGCGGCATATTAAGGGCGGGTTTTAGGGCATCGCTGTTGGGCTATTGGCACGATGGTTGAAACACAGATTGATTTTGGCATCGCGGCTCGACGTCTGAGGCTATTGGCCCCCGCTGGACAACTGATAGCCCTGGCTCGCACTGGGACGATAGTGGAAAAACGGCTAATGCAAGTGAATGGTGGCCAGAACGTTGATCATCCAAAATGCACATAAAGGCAGCATAAAAGTAATCCATTCGACTCCAGTTGTTAAATCCATATATTAAAAAGCGATATGATAGGTGTGGGTGAAAAACAAGTCATTTTTTACTACAGATCTATACTTTCAACAGCCCTCCTATGCATGTTCATGAGAGGACCAAGTTTTTTTGCCAATTTGCATTGTTCGTACATATCGCCACCTACTGGGCAGAATAAAGAAAAAAAGGGAGGGATAAAGCAAAGGAAAAGAATAAATAAATCATATTAGCTCAAACGCCCAGCTGGTGGCAATATGCACGAAAAATGCGAATCAGCAAAAAACAGTAGCAGAACTCTCGTGAACATGCATAGGCGGATTGTGAGAAAGTAGATTTACAGTAAAAAAAAGTACTTAAATATGAATCTGTTTCTCACCCACACCTATTATATCGCTTCAGAAGACATGGATGTAACCACTGGAGTCTTATGTATTACTTTTATGCTGCCTTTATGTCCTTTTTGGAGGTCCAAAGTTCTGGCCACCATTCACCACCACACATATAAACAAACAAACAAAAACAAATATTTGAGATAATCAAACATATAAAAATCAACAAACAAAGGGAAAAGAAAGAAATCTACAAAGAACGAAATCCACAATTACTACCACAATTTTGTCTCTCTCCATATGGTCCTCACTGTGAGCCCTCTAAGAAAAGGACAAATATCTGTCCCATTTCTTACCATATGAGTCCAATCTGCCAAGCCGCTTATATGACATCTTTTCAAATGCCGTCACCCTACCCAATTCGGTGAACCACTCTTGAAATGAGGGGGCGCCAATTGACTTCAATCCTCTAAGAATTATTTGTCTGCCAATCATTACACTAGTTTGGACCCAGATTTTTGTATATTTGTCACCAACTTTAATAACCACCTCATCATCCAATATACATAGTCTGGGGCAGAATGAAATTATGTAAAACATTATGTATGTAAAACCTCACAGATAAAATTCTGGACTCTTGCCCAGAATTCTTGAATCTTAGCGCAAAACCACAGAGCATGGTCTATGTCTCCATGCTCCAACTGAAATTGCCAGCAGGTAGGTGTGTCTTTTAAACCAAGTCTAAACAATTGATGCAAAATCTTAAACTGAATAGACAGTTTTTTTTCTCTCCCCTTTTTCTCCCCAATTTGGAATGCCCACTTCCCAATGCATTCTACGTCCTCATGGTGGCGTAGTGACTTGCCTCAATCTGGGTGGCGGAAGACGAATCTCAGTTGCCTCCACGTCTGAGACCATCAATCCGTGCATCTTATCAAGTGGCTTGTTGAGTGCGTTACCATGGAGACATAGCGCGTGGAGGCTTCACGCTATTCTCCGCGGCATCCACGCACAACTCACCATGCGCCCCACTGAGAGCGAACCACATTATAGCGACCACGAGGAGGTTACCCCATGTGACTCTACCCTTCCTAGAAACCAGGCCAATTCGGTTGCTTAGGAGACCTTGCTGGAGTCCCTCAGCACGCCCTGGATTCGATCTCGTGACTCCAGGGGTGGTAGTCAGCGTCTTTACTCGCTGAGCTACCCAGGCCCCTCCTAGACATAGTTTTTTTTTAAATCTCACAATTCTTTCCCACTCCACATCCTCCAATACCAAGTTCAGATCTCTTTCCCATAACCTCTTAACAGCTGTTAAGTCCCAGTCACCAAGACTCTGAATTAACAAGGAATAATACACTGACACTTCATGACTCTTTCCAAAGGCTGTGAGCACCATAGAGAGAGTGTCTGCAGCTTTAGGGGACTGTGTACTACCCTCAAAACTAGTACAAAGTAGATGGCGCAACTGTAAATACCTGAAAAATTGAGACCTAGAAATCCCAAATTGCTGTGTTATATTTTCAAGTGATTTCAAAGCTCCATTTTCATAAAGGTCACCAAGTGTAGCAACACCCCTCTCGATCCATTCTTTCCAGCAAAAGGGGAACTTGTTAATACACAATTTGTGGTTCAGCCATATGCTTGAGGAAACATTTAGGTAAGTAACCTTTGTCCATACTGCATGTAAGTGTGAAATAATGGGATGCATTTTTACTTCTCTAGGCAGTTTGATAGAAAGACTTTGCAATGGTGAGATTGGGGCAAAGACCACCTGTTCAATGTTGTACCAGGGAGGGGCTCTCTCAGCTGGAAGAGACCGATGGGCCAGGTGTCTGAGACTAAAAGCATAGTAATAAAGTATTTTTTGTGGAGGCCTAAACCTCCTTTGTCAATTGGTCTATATAACTTACTGAAATTTACGGATGTTTACCATATAAAAGACTAAGATATTCTATCAAATTTTTAAAAATTAAAAAGAGGAGCTTCTAGAGGGAGAGACTGTAGTAGATAATTGAATTTGGGTATACAATTAATTTTTATAACATTGACCTTCCCTGCCATAGACAAATGTGGTGAAGCCCACCTATCCACATCATGCGAGAACCTTTTAATTAATGGGTCAAAATTACCTAACTAAATCTCTCAAATTTGCTGGAAATAAAATACCTAAATACCTAATGCCTTGCTTAGTCCATTGAAAGGCACAAGGTTGGAATGCCATTGCAGGGCAATATGCTGTCAGAGCAAGAGCTCCCAATTTAGACCAATTCACCCTGTATACTGAAAATTTGGAGAAAGAATTAATAATATTATGGAGGCTAGGCATTGATCTACTAGGGTCTGAGACAAATAATAATATATCATCTATGTGAAGTAGTAGTTTATGCACCACACCTCCTGCTACAATGCCAGCAAAATCATCCTCTTTTCTTATTGTGGCTGCAAATGGTTCCAGGGCAAGACAGAACAATAAAGGGGAGAGAGGACAGCCTTGCCGGGTTCCCCTACCAAGAGAAAAATAATCTTAAATGAATCCATTATTTTGCACTGCCACTAACGGTTGATTATAAAGAAACGTAATCCAACCAATAAAAGTGTCCCAAACTCGTAAATTTCCAAAATCTTAAAAAGATAGTCCCATTCCACCCTATCAAACACCTTCTCAGTGTCAAGTGAGATGGCAGCGATCGGGGCCTGATCATTCACTACTGACCACATAATATTTATAAAACGTCTAATATTATCAGAAGAACTATGACCACGAATATAGACCACTTGATCTATATGTATAATAGATGTAATTACTCGACTTAATCGATTAGCCAGAATTTTAGACAACATTTTCACATCTAACTGGATCAGGGAAATTGGATGATAACTTTTACACTCATTTGGGTCTTTATCTTTTTATGAATGAGACCAATCGGGGCTTGCGTCATGGTTGGCGGTAGTTCACCTTTCTTTAATGACTCTGTGTAAACTTCTAACATAAGTGGAGCCAGTTCTGTGACATAAGATCTAAAAAATTCTGCAGCAAAACCATCTGGCCCCAGTGCCTTACCTGTTGGCAAGGCTTTAATTACCTTAACAAACTCCACCAAAGTAATATCTGACTCAAGAAATTATTTTTGATCACTTGTTAATTTAGGGAGTTCTAATGGCTCTATGAAGCTGCTAATATCCTTATCGGTAGACGTGGATGTGGAACTATAAAGATCGAAATATAATTCTTTAAAGGTGCTATATGTAAGATTGACAACAAGCGTTTGAAATGGGTACTGCAGTCCAAATTAAAAAAATTGGAGAGTTGTCTGCCCCGCCCCAGACTCGAAGACTGCCAGAATGTTGACACACAAATTAGCCAACTCAGCATCCGTTTTAAATAATTTCTGGGCTTTAAGCTGTTTCCATCTTCCAAAGGCATCTCCAATATTTATCCTTGTTTTACTACACCTCTGGTCATGGTGGTTTTTAGATGGATGGCAAGGCTTTTTAGGTCGGGTGGAATCTGTTATCTCTGATCCAGTTTGTTTGCTGGCTTCCATGGCAGCAGCATGCAGTGTTGTTTACCTGCAAACTTCTTCAAATTCTGGCAACCCAGCGGTGTCGAAATACTATTGGTGAGTGGGCAGTGGGCGGGATCACACAGGCCAAAACATAAACAGAAATTCCGGCCCGGAATGGAAACTTCAAAGTAGAATATACTGGCTGTAGCATTGTTATCGGAGAAGCCAGTATTTCAACTTAGCATGTTTCCTAATTCTCTAATGACATATTATGGTAATTTTATGATTTAGTACAATAAAAATATTACATATAGCACCTTTAAAGGCTTTATTAATATCTGTGGCAGAAGTAAATATATTTCCTCCAGAAGACTTCACTGAAGTAATGGTGGAAAAAACCTCTCTCTGTTTTATGTATCTGGCCAGGGTTTCCCTGCTTTGTCCCCCAACTCAAAGTATGCCTGTCTTGCCCTGAATAACCAAAACTTTACCTTCTGTGACAAAATAGTATAGTACCTATACTTTAGCTGAGTCAATTTTTTAAGATCGTTTGATGACAATTGGCACTTCAGCTCTGTTTCAGCACTTTTAATGCTCTTTTCCAATTCTATGAATTCCTGTGCTTTTTTTTTTTAATGAATGAGGCATATTGTATGATCCATCCCCTAAGAACTGCCTTAAGTGCCTCCCATGCCACGCCCACAGAGGACACTGAGGACCAATTGGTTTCTACATAAACATTGACTTCTGTCTTTAACATTTGTTGAAATGCTGGGTCCTGCATAAGGGATGTATTAAAGCACCATCTATATGATTGTCTTTTCTCTATATGCGGCAACATCTCTAAACACACCAAAGCATGATCTGAAACTAAAATATTCCCAACTGAGCAGTCAGTGGCAGATAGAATAAGTGACTTAGATATATAAAAAAAAAATCTATTCTAGAGTAAATCTTATGAACTGATGAAAAAATTTTTTAGTCTCTCCCAGATGGATTCAGGAGTCTCCAAATGTCTGTAAGACCAAGATTTTTACACATTCTCTGTAGTGTCAACGTTGCTCTAAAGGGTCTACACACCATCACTATGATCAAGGACTGGATCCATTAAAAGATTGAAGTCTCCACCCAAAACCATATCACGAAGGATCCCAGCTGCTTGTAATTTTCCCTCAAGATCTATAAAAAAGTTCTGATCATCAGCATTAGGTGCATAAATATTAGCCAAAATAAGATTTTGCCCCTGTATTCCAGCCAAAAAATAATGACTCTTCCTAAATTATCTTTGATCTGTTTGAGACATTTGAATTGTAAATGTTTACTGTAACAATGTTTACAGTTAGGGAAAAGGAGGAAGAGGGAGACGATGAATCCAACTCAAACAGTATGTTTTATTTCTTTGAAACTCAATATTTACGTTTTTTAGTGATCACACTCAGAAACTACGCTTTTCAGCAGACATAAATTCACACAGTCTTTCTCCAGCTCATGTCTCGTAACTCTCTCCTGGGACTGGTGTCTGGCTCACTCTTAAAGCCCGTCTCGACTCTCACTGCAATGACAAACAGCTGTTAGAGACAATAATTGCCAGGTGATGATCCTTACGTTCTCATCTCCTGATCTCGCTCTCCATTCACAACCGGCGCTTCACCAAGCCCCCACCACCACACTTACTTATCAGTGTGATGATTCCCCTGCTCTTACTCAAACCAGTACTGCAAAACACATGCCCACCCCATGCCCTGCCAAGTTTTTCAGCTTCCTGTGGAGAAAGGTGCACTTCTTGAAGGAATACTATATAACATTGTTTATGCTTAAGAAAAATATAACCTTCCTTCTTTTTATAGGGTCCCTAGCCCATTAACATTCCATGTGGAGAGAAACATTTTAACTATATTAAAGTGTGACATATCGACATGCATAGAAACATTGTGTACCCAAGGCTAAATGATATAAACCACGATTCAACATTGATGTAACCACAAAATCCTTAATAACCCATAGAAAAGAAAAAAAAAAGCACTTCAACCTCGTGCATAACAGTCCCAACTGGTGTCTATCCCCTGGAAATCCGACGGTCCATGCATGCTCACGAGACCCTCCACGACACCATTGCAACAAGATTACTTCAGTCCGATGTTTTTTTTTTTTTTAAACATACACCATACAATTGAACTGCACACGGTTTTCAATTAAATAGGCCTAGTAAATAACAACATCAAACCCACAAAATGAACAAATAATCTCAACAATAAGCCAATAAAGGAAAAGAGAAAATAATAATTTAAAAAAGTAGATTGAGAGAGATAGACAGTGGGTAACCAACCGCATAACAAACCCTCTCAGACCACATCAGCAAAATGCACAATGTGTAGTCCCGCTGATTCAGTGCTGGCAAAGCCACCCACTTACTCCATTGATTTAATGACAGCCATAGCTTCTCGTGGGCATGTGAAAGTCTTACGTCCGTCCTTGGCATCAATTCTCAGTTTAGCCGGGAAAAGAAAAGTGAAGTTCACATCCTGTGCATGAAGTAATTTCTTACTCTCTCCCGTTTCGCTAGTGTAACACTTGCAAAGTCCGGAAAATCCATAATGTTGTAATCCTCCCAGCACAACTTGCCTTTATTCCTCGCCGCACGTAAAACAAAGTATCTGTCTGCCAAACGCAAGAATCTTGCTAGTATGGATCGGGGTCTGTCACCCGCTCTGGGAAGCTGACCGAGAGCTCTGTTTCCAGATGACAGCCTGCTGTGTCGAACAAATTTTGAATAAGCTCTTCCAGGAACTTAACCATATCTTAACCTTCCTTTCCCTCTGGGATTCCAACGAAACAAACATTATTACATCTGCTTTGATTTTCCATATCCTCTAATTTTTCCAATACTTGATCCATATCAGATTTGGTTAGTCTGCAGCTCTTTTCTGGATACTTCCAGATACTCGATTAGCATTTCAGCCTTGTCCATTCCTGTGATCAGGGCAGAAAGTTTAGCCTCCTTAGATGTGATCTCTCGATGTATTTCCGTGAGGCCCTCCATGTCGGTCGAGATTTTCGTTAGCACTGCATACATTTTCGCATTATCTTGATCTACATCCTGAGGAGCACTGTCATTCCTTTTTTTTTTTTTTTTTTTTTTTAAGAAAAACCACAATGCATTTTATTGTAAATGTACTCATTATTCAAAAAGTTTTGTCATTTTCTCCCTTACACACAGATGTTTGATTTTAAATTATCTGAAGATGACATGCAGCAAATTGAATCATTCAATAGCAATGAGAGGCTGATTATTCCAACAATAGAGGTAATTATGAATTCTTATTACAAATTTTAAATAAAGTGCATTACTGTGTTTAAGTAAATGTCTGTTATATTATTTTTTCCACTCTACAGAAAGCTGGGAAGAAGGTTTGGAGGGATGCACACCATCCTCTTTTTCCCTTCCACGATCTATATTGATAACTGAAAATACAATTAAAATCTTTAAACAAACTGTTCAAGTTACATGTCGAAATCATTTTAAATGTTGCATCATTTTTCCAGTTTTTAATATTTTTTTTTTGTTATTAACAATTTTATTGATTCCATATAACAAATAAAAAAAAATTAAAAACAGAGAATATTTGGAATCACATTATATAAATTCACAACCCTTCCCCCTGAACATTAACCCCTACACCCAACACAAACAGACACCCCAGTGTTCAAATGCCAACTGACAATGTCAAACAAAACAGTAGAATATATATATATATATATATAAAGGAGACGTTCAAAAGCAAAAAAAAAAAAGGTTACAACACACACATTTAAAACAACAAGTCTCCCTCCACTGCCCCTCCCCGAGAGCCTTCTAAAAAGGCTAAATAGCTTCCTGTGGAGCCGAGGAGGGCGGGGCCGGGTTGGAATGAGACACACCCGGTTCCCAATCAGCCTGATGGGGCGCGCGAGGGATAAAGGCGGCCGGGGACGACAGTTCGAGAGACTCTGCGACGGGAATCCCTCCTCCTTCCCGGGTTTCGGCACCAGTGTAAGGGGGTTTTGAGGAAAGGAGGAGGCGAGAACCGGCTTGACAACTTAAATAACAATTTATTAAACAAAAACCCAACCAAAAACACACAACTAAAAACACAGCACAGCTGTCTGTAATTCTCTCTCTCCCGAACTGTCGTCCCCGGCCGCCTTTATCCCTCGCGCGCCCCATCAGGCTGATTGGGGACCGGGTGTGTCTCATTCCAACCCGGCCCCGCCCTCCTCGGCTCCACACTTCCTCATTTCTTATTGAATAGATCTATGTTGCCTAGCCTTCTATGTGACAAATCTTAAAATGTCGCTACCCTGCCCATCTCCGCATACCACTCACGAAAAGAGGGCGCTCCAGCCAACTTCCATCCCCTAAGGATGACCTGTCTGCCTATCATAACACCGGCCAGGGCCCAATTCTTCATGTACTTATCCCCTACATCAATGACCACCCCATCACCTAAAATACAGAGTCTGGGGCAAAATGAGATTTGAGTACCCAATACATCACTCATAAAATTCTGAACCCTCAACCAAAATTCTTGTATCTAAACACACCACCAAAAAACATGGGTTGTGTCCCCATCTTCTGATTGGCATCGCCAGCAGGTGGGTGTGTCCTTAAGACCTTAAATTGCATAAGGTGCACCCTTGCATCTCTAGATGTAGACTTGATGTTTTTTAGAATCCTAGCCCACACTCCCACCTCCAATACCAAGTTTAGATCTTTCTCCTATAATCTCTTTAGAGAAGTTGAAGCTCCGTCCCCCAGACTCTAAATTAGCAGGGAGTAATACACTGATGCCTCATGGCCTTTTCCAAATGCAGTAATCACCACTTCCAGAGTATCAACCACTTTAGGGGGGTGTATGCTACCCCCCAAAATAATACAGAGCAGGTGGCGCAGCTGTAAATACTTAAAGAACTGAGATCTGGGAATCCTAAAATGTTGAACCATATTTTCAAAAGATCTCAACACTCTACTCTCACATAGGTCACCGAGCGTATTAACCTCTGTCACAATCCACTCTGACCAGCAGAAAGGGGACTTATTAATACGTAATTTTGGGTAGATCCATATGCTCGAGGCGATATTTAAATAAATGTCCGAATTAAACACTCTGGACACTTTTGTCCATACCACGTGCAAATGCGAGATAACGTGGTGTGACTTAACTTCTCCGGTTAGTTTAATAGAAAGGCTTAGCAATGGCAAAATAGGGGCAAGAACTTCCTGTTCAATACAAAACCAGGGAGGGGCTCTCTCAGGTGGAAGTGACCAATGAGCCAAATGTCTGAGGCCAAATGCATAATAATAAAACAAAATCTTGGGTAGGCCTAGCCCACCTTTTTCAGTCCTCCTATGTAACTTATTGAAATGTAATTTGGGACGCTTTCCATTCCAAATGAAGGACTTTGCTATACTATCAAATTGCTTGAAATAAGAGAGGGGGACATCTACAGAGAGAGACTGTAGCAGGTAGTTGAATTTTGGAATACAATTCATTTTAATAACATTAACCTTCCCAATCATAGATATATATAATGAAGCCCACCTGCCCACATCGCTCAAAAACCTTTTTATTAAGGGGTCAAAATTAACTCTAACTAAATCACACAAATTTGCTGGGAACAAAATGCCCAAATACTTAATGCCCGATTTAGGCCACTGGAAGGCGCCTGGCTGAAAAGTTGTTACTGGGCAGTACGCTGTCAGAGCCAAAGCTTCTAGTTTAGACCAATTGACTCTGTATCCTGAGAACTTAGAAAAGGAATTAATAATTCTGTGGAGGCAAGGCATAGATCTAGTGGGGTCGGAGACGAATAATAAAATATCATCTGCGTAAAGCAAAAGCTTATGCGCCATACCTCCCACTACCACCCCTGGAAAATCATCTTCCTTACTTATCGTGGCTGCTAATGGTTCCAGGGCAAGACAGAACAATAATGTGGAAAGAGGGCAACCCTGCCGGGTGCCCCTGTCCAGAGTAAAGTAATCTGATTAATCCATTTGTTTGTACCGCCGCTACTGGGTGTCTATAAAGTAACTTAATCCATCCAGTAAAAGTATTCCCGAACCGTATATTTCCAAAATCTTAAAAACATAATCCCATTCTACCATATCAAACGCCTTTTCGGCGTCAAGTGAGATGGTAGCGACTGGAGTCTGATCATTTGCCACTGACCACCTGATATTGCTGAAACGCCTAATGTCATCAGAAGAGCTGCGGCCCCGAATAAACCCCACCTGATCTATATATATAAGAGATGTCATAACTTTACTTAATTGGTTAGCCAAAATTTTTGACAATATTTTTACGCCTAGTTGGATCAGGGAAATTGGATGGTAACATTTACACTCGCTTGGATCTTTGTCCTTTTTAAGAATCACACTGATCCAGGCTTGTGTCATGGTTGGCGGAAGCTTTCCATTCTTTAATGATCCCTTATAAACTTCTAACAAAAGTGGAGCCAGTTCTGTAGCATAAGATCAAAAAAATTCAGCGGCAAAGCCATCTGGCCCCGGAGCCTTGCCTGTAGGCAAGGCATTAATTACCTCATCAAGCTCCTCCAAGTTTATCTCAAAATCAAGAGAATTGTTTTGCTCAGTCGTAAGTTTAGGGAGATCTAATGGTTCCACAAAGTTTCTAATATCTTCATCAGTAGACGAAGACGTGGAACTATAGAGATCAAGATAGAATTCTTTAAAAGCATTATTAATATCAATGGCCGAGGTAAATATTTCACCACCAGCAGATTTCACTGAGGGAATGGTAGAAAAAGACTCTCTCTGCTTTATATATCTAGCCAAAAGCTTCCCTGGCTTGTCCCCTGACTCAAAGTATGATGGTCTTCCGCGACACAATGGTATTATATCTGTATTTCAATTGGGTCAGTTCTCTGAGGCCATCAGACGACATTCTGCACTTCAGCTCTGCCTCGGCACTTTTAATATTCCCTTCCAACTCCACGGGTTCTCGTGCTTTGGATTTTTTGGTGAATGAGGCATACTGTATGATCCGACCCCTAAGAACCACCTCAAGTGCCTCCCAAGCCATGCCCACAGAGGATACTGAGGACCAGTTGGTCTCCATATAAACACTGATTTCAGCCTTTAATATTTGTTGGAATTCAGGATTTTGCAAAAGGGATACATTACAGCGCCAACTATATGATTTTCTTTTCTTCATATGTAACACCTCTAAACACACCAGGGCATGATCTGAGACTAAAATGTTTCCAATTGAGCAATCAACAACAGATGAAATGAGGGACTTGCAACATCCCTTCAAGATCTATAAAAAAAGCCCTGATCATCAGCGTTAGGTGCGTAAATATTAGCCAATATCAACCTTTGCCCCTGAATTTCTGCTAAAATAATAATGACTCTTCCTAATTTATCATTAATCTGTTTGAGACATTTGAATTGTAGATCCTTAGTTATCAATGTATTGACTCCCCTACTCTTACTTGAGCCAGCACTAAAGAAAACATGTCCACTCCATATCTTCCCAAATTTTTCAGCTTCCTGTGGGGAAAGATGCATTTCTTGAAGAAACACAATATCATATTTCTTACATTTAAGAAAAGAAATAACCTTCCTTCTATTCATGGGGTGCCCCAACCCATTCACATTCCACGTGAAGAGAGACGATCCACTCATATTAACATTTGACATATTAGAAAAAATAGATTGTGTCAAAAATAAAATTATAACGAATACATTCCAACATTAGTGCAACAGTCAAACCCCGAACATCCCCCCAAACAAAAAACACAGAAAAAAGAAAAACGTGCGCATTAACCCTGCGCATGACAGTGCCAACTGGCGTCCATCCTTCTAAACTCAAACTGTCCTTGTATGCCTACGAGAGCCCCCACGACAACTTTGCCGTCGGATTGCCGGATTTGAGTCCGGTGCTTCTATACAAATTTTGTGAGGCAGAATTACACAACAGAAAATAATCTATAAAACAAACTCCAGCCAATAAGAGGCATAAGCATAAAGAACGTGTAGATTCATCCACATAACTGTTCCGAAGGTGTGTTCCTCCACAAAACAAACTCCAGCTGCTAGGCGCAACCAGCACAAAAAGAAAAAAAAAGGTGCCCAGTTTCCTCGGACAGTCAAGTGAATGTTCAGTGAGTCAGGCCCACTCGGCTATTACATGAGTGCAACAAATTCCCTAATCACTCCAATGTTTTGCAAGAAATATTCCACAGAACAAACTCCAACCAATAGGAGGCATGATTACAAAGAACATGCAGATTCATCCACAAGCTGTCCTGAATGAGTGTTATCCCACAAAACAAACTCCAGCTGCTGGGCGGAACAGCACAAAAAGAAATAAATAAGGCGCTCAGTTTCTTCGGACAGTCAAGTGAATGTTCAGTGAGTCAGGCCCACTCAGCTGCATAGAGAGTATCACACAATGACTTACTCATTCCATTGACTTTATGAAGGACATCACTTGCTGTGGACATGTAAATATTTTGCGGCCATCCTTAGGATCTATTCTCAATTTGGCCGGGAACATCAGTGCAAAAGCGACCTTCCATTGATATAAGAGTTTCTTGCATTCGTTGAATCAATCACGTTTCTCTCTTGTCGAATTTGCAAAGTCTGGGAACAAGAAAATGTTGTGGTTCTTCCAAGAAAGCCTTCCTTTACTCCTCGCCTCATGTAACGTGAGATCTTTATCGGATGATCTCAGAAATTTGGCCAGAATTGATCGGGGCCTGTCTCCTTCTGCTGATCTCCAAGCCGGTACCCTGTGAGCTCGCTTGATTCCCAGCTTATGGCCTGTTATGTCGAGCAGACTCGGGAAGAGCCCGTCTAGGAATTTCACCATATCTCGGCCTTCTTAGTCCTCTGGAATTCCAACAATTCGGACTCCAGATAATTGATCCGTTTCTCAACATCCGACACTCTTGCAACCATCTCAGTGAATTTCGTCTCTATGGCAGTGATCGATCGACGTATTACAGCAAGATCCTCCAAGTCAGCAACGACCTTCATCAGCATTGCCATCATGTTCAACAGTTGACGCTGAATCTCTTTCACCACACTGGCCAAATTGAGTCCTGGGCTTTTGGCCTGTTGCTCAGGGGTTTCAGCTTGAGAACATAAGTGTCTTTTAATGTCTCCAGAGCCTGAGGATTTTAAATTCTTTGACATATTGTCTTCCTAGAACAGTTAAGAATCAGAATGTATCAAATCTCACCGGTTTATGACATAAAAGTATTAAAACTAGCAAAGTGCGCAGAGCTCGCTGTACACACGTCCGACACTCGCATGGTGCCACTCGACTCCTCGCGCTGTCATTGCTAACCAGACCCCCACCATCTTGCTCTTGAGAGGCGTTAGATGTGTGTGACCATTAATGCTTTTTAATGTCCCCACAGGCCAACGATTTCGAATTCTTCAACATCCTACACTCTCCGCACATTTTAACAATCAAAACTTAATCGGTTCTCACAGAGTAATGTTCACTGAAAGGATAATTGTAGCAAAGTGTAGTGGAGAACACCACTAGGCTGCTTCACTTGCATAGCGTCACGTGACTCCCCTTTCTTATTATTATGGAATTATTTATTTAACTTGATGACAGGTGCTTTTTCTTGGACCTCTAGCGACTGACAGCCCAAGAGGATTCTTCCAGGATGTTAAAGCAGGCTTTAGTGAGTATGAAAATTAAATATAATTTTTAAAAGTATTTATTACTTTTTGCATATTTGTGTGTTGAATCTGAATATATTGCTTATTACTTTTCACTGCAATGTAATACTGCAATCAGATACTCAGTTTTGGAGCAAGTGTGTGAAAGATTTGCGGTGGCTGAGTAACCAAGTGTTGGCCCCACTGACAGAGGAATTTGTATTTCGAGCTTGCATGATTCCCATGTTGGTGTCATGCACTGGTCCCACTGTTGCCATCTTAATCAGTCCGCTCTTCTTTGGCGTGGGTATGTTGACAAAGCAAGATGGTAATATTTACTTATACCTCAGTGTTTGGAGCTTACACTGCCTTCATATTCATAAGGACAGATGAGTATCAATGACAAATATTAATACAACTCTTATGTAGCTCGCATCCAGTGGTGGCCCATGCATTTTAAGTCTAGGCCTTCAGTGTGATTCATGCAATTAAGAAAACACAGTTTCACAATGAATAAGACACCGTATGCATTACGTGGCAATCAACTAATAATACCAATTGACATTTTAAAAACACGTCCACGCACAAAAGCCAGAACCAAGGTGGTCTAATATGAAGAAAAAGCTCTAAAAATATTTGCGATTTAAATGTTGCTTGCAATACATTTTGTTTCTTAAAGTTTACACGGTTACTTTTCAAAACTTGATACAACGCTAAATGCTCCAGCAGCCTAATTTACACTTAGAAAACTCCTTATGTTGCTATAACAATGCAAAAAGCACTTACCAATTTGCTTGAAGTGAAAATCAGTCCTCTTTTCCTGTTTAATTAATCAGTTGCATGATCATGCAGAACATCTCAGGTTTTTAAATCCATAAGGATCTCTTTCTTAATGATGAAGAGGCAGTGATGACAGCCGTCTCGTCAGCAAGATCTCGCGCTCTTCGCTTTCAAATTACGTACATCACTTAAAGCATGATTGCGTCACTCAAGGCCAGCTAGAAGGCCTGGACTGGGACATATCCTACAGTCCACACCCACCAAGAACAAATAAATCAACCTGATTGGCTGATGAATCTGACAATCTGACTTTAGATGCCCTGCGTGAGATCGCAGTGTTGAGGGATTCTGCAGAAATTCTGAAGGCCTGACGGGGTGGAGCTCAGAATTACTTGGTGCTTTTGCTAAGGAGCATGTGATTTGTGAAACAGCTGACACGCTTTGCTTATAAGCATCGAGGGATTAATTCTGATTGGATAAACTTTAAATTTTTTGCTATTCATTTGTAGATGAATTAGGAGTGGAAAGCGATTGAAAATACATAGGCAAAAAGGTGAATGAGAATGAAAGGATGAAAAAATATTTATTTATTAGGCATGTTATGCCAGCAGAGAAGGCTTTGCTGGCCCTGAGAAATTGCCACTGCTTGCATCACATCTTAGATTGTAATATCTTATTTTGCAACTGGATAGGTTTTCCGACCATTGGCTCAGCTTTGCAACACCCGCAGAGGCCTATGATCCTGTTCTCCTGCCAGCTGGGTGTTCTGCTCTTCCTCATCCTCCTCTTCCCCTTCACAGATCCAGCTTTCTATGGAATGACTCCCATCTGTAATCTACTTCTTACATCTCGCTCTGTCTGCACCTGGCACCTCACTGTATACCTGGCTGGAAATGTACACTATATTGCCAAAAGTATTCGCTCATCTGCCTTTAGACGCATATGAATTTAAGTGGCATCCCATTCTTAATCCATAGGGTTTAATATGACGTCGGCCCACCCTTTGCAGCTATAACAGCTTCAACTCTTCTGGGAAGGCTTTCCACAAGGTTTAGGAGTGTGTTTATGGGAATTTTTGACCATTCTTCCAGAAGCGCATTTGTGAGGTCAGACACTGATGTTGGATGAGAAGGCCTGGCTCGCAGTCTTCGCTCTAATTCATCCCAAAGGTGCTCTGTCGGGTTGAGGTCAGGACTCTGTGCAGGCCAGTCAAGTTCTTCCACACCAAACTCACTCATCCATGTCTTTATGGACCTTGCTTTGTGCACTGGTGAGCAGTCATGTTGGAACAGGAAGGGGCCATCCCCAAACTGTTCCCACAAAGTTGGGAGCATGGAATTGTCCAAAATCTCTTGGTATGCTGAAGCATTCAGAGTTCCTTTCACTGGAACTAAGGGGCCAAGCCCAGCTCCTGAAAAACAACCCCACACCATAATCCCCCTCCACCAAACTTCACAGTTGGCACAATGCAGTCAGACAAGTACCGTTCTCCTGGCAACCGCCAAACCCAGACTCGTCCATCAGATTGCCAGATGGAGAAGCGTGATTCGTCACTCCAGAGAACGCATCTCCACTGCTCTAGAGTCCAGTGGCGGCGTGCTTTACACCACTGCATCCGACGCTTTGCATTGCACTTGGTAATGTATGGCTTGGATGCAGCTGCTCGGCCATGGAAACCCATTCCATGAAGCTCTCTACGCACTGTTCTTGAGCTAATCTGAAGGCCACATGAACTTTGGAGGTCTGTAGCGACTGACTCTGCAGAAAGTTGGCGACCTCTGTGCACTATGCGCCTCAGCATCCGCTGACCCCGCTCTGTCATTTTACGTGGCCTACCACTTCGTGGCTGAGTTGCTGTCATTCCCAATCGCTTCCACTTTGTTATCATACCACTGACAGTTGACTGTGGAATATTTAGTAGCGAGGAAATTTCACGACTGGACTTGTTGCACAGGTGGCATCCTATCACAGTACCACGCTGGAATTCACTGAGCTCCTGAGAGCGGCCCATTCTTTCACAAATGTTTGTAGAAGCAGTCTGCATGCCTAGGTGCTTCATTTTATACACCTGTGGCCATGGAAGTGATTGGAACACCTGAATTCAATTATTTGGATGGGTGAGTGAATACTTTTGGCAATATAGTGTATTTAAAAAGTCTAAAAGCAATGACATGGGAAAGAGATCACACCCTGAGAGTAATCATTCTTTTATTAATGAATGAAATAAATGAATGAAGCATGGCTATTTTCATTCAAAGAACTATTAGAATGTTCAAATTAATCAGTGTAGTTGCTAAGTTAATGACTGTCATTTTTCATTTCTTTGCTTTTTTGTGGTGACAGTTTTCAATTTGGGGTACTTACCAAGTTCTCATTCAATCAAATGTTTTATATTCTTAACTATGCTTCAGCCCATATTTCCCTTTACATTTTTTTAAAATACAGTTACCAGCTGTTATGTTGTTAAATTAAAACCAGATATTAACCTGCATAGAAGATGAGATTTACCATTGGATTTTCAAAACACATTTCAGCATTCTCTGCCATGTACTCTAAAATCAAAGACATTGATTATATTTTTGGTATCATTGTATTTAAAGCTACACTATGTAACTTTTGGCCCTCTAGCGGTTGAAGCATAGAACTTCAAGTTACCTGCGGAGAAACATTGTTTTGGTAATTATGTGAGATGTGCTCTGGCTCTGCTCTTCTGCGCGGATTAATCTAATGGTTTGAGGAGAACCAGTGTAACCATAGTTCCATGGTTCTGATCATCTTATCAGAGCGAATGTCACTAACGACAACAAAACTTGCCCCTTCCCCTCAATAAATAAATAAATAAATAACGAAAGGAAGAAAAATACGGATATCAGAAAACTATGCCTTATGCAGGTAAGTAGCATATCTTTTGTTGTTTTGACTTATTGAAAACTATTGTTTTAAAATAAATAGCGCTACAAAAGTTAAGCAAAGATGACATTTGATTGTTAGTCATATCAGATAAAGTCAAACAGTGTCAAACTATTACAACTTAGCTAGCAGACAAATAAACCATGGTAGTAACTGGTTTAGAGATTAGAACTGTTACCAGCATAAAGTTTTTTTCCCATTGTCCTTCCTCGAATATGAAATTACCACAATCCATTATAAAATGCCCCATTAGAGTGGCTAATGCTGTCTAACGAACTACTGCACTACACTCTTCAAGGTTCGAGGTTTCTTTATTTTGAAACCGGAAGATTCCCCAGAGGGTTGCCTTTTTGAATGATCCATGGTCAATGTTGCTCATTTGTTGTGGCTACAAGCTTTCACCTTCAAACTACTACACCTATCACCGCACATATACACACGCTGTATGGCTGGACCTTCTTTTGTTTATTTACGGACATGATGTAAACACGCACGGACGAATGACGGAAGTTTGTAATTTGGCTTACCGTAGTGAATCTGGGTACGGCAAAAACATGATTTGTAAAATGGAGTGTTGGTGTACTTGCTCATTAATAAAAAAAAATTCATTTCTAACAAAAAATTATAACATAGTGTAGCTTTAAAATACAGAGTATAACCCTTCAATGTTTCATGAGTATACTTTTATGGTCCTGTTTTTGAGAAGGACTATAGCAATGGAGACCATATCCAAGGAGAGAAGTACATTACTTAGCAAAGAGATACATAGAGCTGAAAATACCTGAAAATCCTGGTGTTTTACTTTCTCAAGTGTTAGATCCTCAGTTATGCTAATACTATGGGGAATCTTGGCAAGATCCTTACAGATATTCTTGGAGCATGGACTTGCTGGAATTTACCAACAACTTGATTCTTCCTGCAAACACACCGTTCTGGTTTAACATGCTTTAAATGTATACATTTTTTATTTAATACAGTGTACTTTTTCCAAAAACATGAAAACTATAATAGTAAACTTAAAATGTGCAAAAAACAGACATTTCCTTCGTACAAAAACAACATTTCCTGAGGTTTTGCCTTTGAAACTTCTCAGATCACAGCACAAAGAAGTCTTCTACACAGTGACTTATGCCAAGTATGTATTTCTGTGGAATGTTGTTCTTTGAGAGTATTTGATTTCAAACCAGATGGTGGGCATCAAGCATGTGCTTACCAGCTGTCAGTCTTCCAACAGTGATTGCCAATCAATACAACAGGCTCATCAAAATGATTTAGTTTAAAATTCCTCAAAAAACAAACACTGAGTTCGAGAGTGCCTGATACTCTGAATACGTGTCAGCAGATCGACTCTTTTTCTCCTCTCTGTGTTTGGCATGCTCAGAATGGTTCTGCTGAGGTAGACTGAGACTCCAGGAAAGTTTAATTCCAGGGTCCTCTTGAGGCCCAGTGGAAACCCACATGCAACGTATCTGGGAGCTGTAACAAGAGAAGCGCGGCGGGACACACAAGGCTGTCTGAGATTTATTACAATTCTCTAAACAGAACTGTTGCCCTCTGCTTCATCTGCACTGACCCTCGCATAGAGGTTCGGGGCAGCAGCATGGAGTGAAGGAATTCAGTAGGGGAGTCAGTCTCAATTTAAATTAAAAGGTTTCATTGAAAGTTATGTGTGGTATTATAACATAGACTCTAGGTATTCAGAAAATGAAATTGTTTTACCAGAGAAGCCTCACCAGAAGTCCAGAATCTCTTACTTTAGGCAGTCAATGATTTTCTGTGATGAATTAACTGTCACCCTCATGAACATTGGCTGACTGTTAGCGGTTAGGGGCCCGATGTAATTCTAAGGGCAGTCATTGTGTTTTGATACCCTGAAGCTTACCCATGATATTTTGGCTCCCGGAATATTTTTACCATATTTAATGCATTCACCATTCTCCTGTTTTATATTCATATATGTGTTTCATTGACCTTATGTGAATATACGGTTTCCACTGGCAATGTAAATGTCAAAACCATCAGTGCTGGTGAAAAATGGCGTTAGTTGGTGGATTCTGAAACCAAATGTTGTTTTATTTTGTGCAAGAATGATTTATCTGTCATTTTGTATCAAATATGTTCTGTTTTTGTAATAACCACAAACTGTTATCAGTGCCCACCACCAGAGTTGTCATCCAACTGAAACACATGGTGCAATTTTATAGTAAAAAGTAAAAATGTATGTAGTGATAAGCATATTAAGAACTTTCCATTGAAAGAACGTATTGTTTTAATTTTATGGAGAAATTGGATTAGAAGAATATTGGAGTCAACATCTGGTTGAGGTCAGTGGGCTGCCTTCAAGACAACCAGAGATCATGGAAATGCTGAGAGCCTAACTTCACTTCATCCATTTTTACATCATTTACATCATCCCTCTCTCCCTATTCCAGAACTTTCCCCTTTATTGGTCTCTTTTGTAGCCTTTTAGCCTGTGAAATATGGAATATCTGATCATCTTTTTATTCTTTTCCCACCAGCACTCTCTGCTGGTTTAGTCTTCTTGCCCTGTTTTTCCTCATAAGCAAGTGTCATTTGGACTTTGACTGAGTGTATGCTGTGTTTACTACCAAAGAGATTAGACTGAAAATATATTTATAGACCTGGAATCTCCATTAATTGATTAATCAAGAATGGCATTCTTGCCAAATGTTCCTCTTATCAGAACATTTGGAAAGACTGAAGACATGGACCGTGAACCTAGATTACTGATAAATACTGCTGCGCCAAGTCAAGTGTTGTTCCTTGACTTCCCATGCCCATTCTCTCATGTGTGCAAGGAAATAGTGAGATATTGACTCAAGGGAATTGAATGTGATTTAGAAAGGCAACATTTTTCATCTTCAAAGACAACAAGGGGAATTTTTCCATTTTCAATGTAATGACAGGCTGGTTACAATTTCCTGGTGGTAAAACTATTTTTGCTACAAATTTACACAGATCTTTAACGCTTTCATCTTCTCTGCTTTAATGGCATTTCTTTGTTTCCACTGTTCTATCGAAGAGCCACATATTGTTTAGAAAGTCTCTTTCAGAAGTCCTGTTGTAGATGAAAAACAACACCCATCACAAGCTATCTATCTTGTTCCTGCTTTTCCCTATCATCTTATATTGAATTTTATGAAGCCCACAACATTCCATTCACGGTTTCACAAACAGATCAAACATTTGAAGATTTCTGCTGTGAAATGACATTGTCGCTAGACTTTACCAAGTCCTTTTCCTTCATGTTGTGAGAAACAGATAACTGGAACTTGTTAAATCTTCTCTGAGATTTAACAAATCTTCTCCAAGATTTAACTTTGTCTCCAAAACATCCGGTCCACAATGCTAAATGGGCTGAATATTACAACAACAAGGTCTGTGTAACGTATCCTGCGGATATGTCACTATTGTTTACCAGTGTTCTGGAGAGAAATTCAAGATTGAGACAGACTCAGATGGAGTGGGCCTTCTATAAAAATCCGTACAGGGAGCGGGCTGTTTCTTGGCTAGCTCAGCGAGATGAGAAAGCCAGGGCAGTATTTGAGTAGCCTTTTCTCAAGGTGAAAAATTCTAGGGAATACATTCTCCTGAATTAATTTGCCACGTGGTCTTGACTAATAGTTTCAGTATGTCTAATGAATGATGAGCGGCTGGTGCCTCCTCCTCAGAGGCCACTGCAGGGGAGAGCCTTGGCACTTGGAGTCAATAAACAAATGATGGAACCTATTAAATTTATACGCATATATTGAATGAGAGATCAACACGACACCTTGTTTTTGTAAAGCTCATGATCATTGCTGGATGCCTCAAGGTAAAGTGTGTCAAAGGTTTGTGCAAGGGAAAGGCTCTGCTGAAGGCCATAGCAAAGCAGATGTTTTTTCTCTCTTTTTAATTTAGTTAAATTTTTCTTGGCATATCACGGCCACCTGCTTAAAAATGGTCTACACCATTCAATGTATCATCACAAGCTTCCAGATTGTTCTCATTAACCCCTGCACCTCTCCTGGTGGCCTTTACTGCTCTCCCTGTAAGGTCCAACTGTGTGTAGACAGATATATGTTATTGCATAATAGTAAGGTTGAAAATATAGCATGGGACTAGTTCTAAAATGTTACTAAATACTATGGAACTGCATTTGATGGCAGTGAATCAAGAATTTTTTAAACAGTGGAGGATTCCATAAGGGGTTTGCTTTGTGCTTTGCAGCAGCAGAAGATACTGAACATGTGACCTCAACAAAGTAATACCACATTAGTGGTGTAACCAAACACTAAGCCTGCCAAAGCTTTTACTCCAAAGGGACCTCAGAGATACTGGGAGGACTTTAAGATCATAGACTAACCAGCAGACACCAAACACTTAAAGCTTCTGGAGATTTTTTTTTTTTTTTTCAAAAGATGTTTTTGTTTTGACCTTCACAAACTATTTTTGGGCTGTCTAGACTGAGAAAAGGTTCTGATATTCAGTGAGGTTTCTGTTATTTGGTTCTTTTAGTAAAGAATTACTGTAGCTGTTGAGACATCTGAACAAAGGACTCAACAAGAGCAGGGAGGAAGCCTCTTAGGAATGTGAAAGAGAAAGTTTTCTCAATCCAAGTAAGCAAATCTTCAGAGGGAGAATGAGCAGATGCTATAAAGATCAGTCGCAATGGGGCCAGCATATGCTATATACATCATCAGTCAGAAAAGGGTTGAGGTAATAAAGAAAATGGAAATCATTGTAGACTTTCGTACCTGGCCTGAGGATCCTGAGTGAGATGGTTTTATAGATCAAAGCATCCTACAGTCAGAAACTATAATTGAAAAAGCAGGTAGCAGAGAGAAAGGGATGGAAGAGGCCAGTCTAAATGACTAGCTTTTGTCTAAACTCTGAAGAATAAAGACTGAAAAAAGAGGATGGGAGATGAAGAAAACAAATGTGGGGAGTTCTGTCTGTGAAGTGCTCATGGTGAGACTGCTCTCAAAAATCTGATGCCATACAGGAAAATGTGAGGATCCTTTCATGGATAAACTAGTAAAAAAAAAAAAAAAAAAGATTTATGGGTTTATTCAGTACTGTATGTCAAACATGTGGATTTTATTGATACTGTATCAAAGTAATCATGATGATTAATTTTGTGTTAATAAAGAAAAGTATACATGCAGTGCTTCAACTTTGGCTACAAACCTTGTCTTGGCAGTGTGAGCAGTTGATGACAGAATAAAATATATGACCTGCTTGAATACTGAATTAGAAAAGAATTACATAACAACCCATAAGCTATCAGTTTTTCCCCCTCCACCAACAGACATATTTTGTTTATTCATGTTATAATTACATTTAAAAGTAAATTTAAGTCACTTAAAAAATAAATAAATAAATAAAAGAGTATTTTACTGTTTTGATTCATGTTTTTTTCCTGATGACAAATTCATGTGCTCAAATAAATATTTCAAATAATGAATTTGATAACTTCATTCCTACATCTGCCGCAGTTGATCCTGGGATTTTGTTAGTCAGTGAATAATCAACCTGGAGAGCATTGCTTATTGGTCTATATAGCAGAAACATTTTCACTTTGAATACTGGGGATTACGGTAGGGATGGGTGATACCACTCATTTTCTTTTTGATCTGATACCAAGTATTTTCAAGGTTAATATCATTGCTATCGATACCAATACCAACACCTCTTAAAAACATTTTTCTTTCAATTTCTGATGATAAATGGGTAATTTTAGCCATTTAACATTTGTATTTTAAAAATATAATTAAAAGAAACTGTATAAGCCTAAACTGCTAATTATCAGATATCGATTTTTGTTTATCATTTATTTACAACAGAACATTTTCAATCTTTTAACAGATTTTAATTTAAATAAATGTATAACAAATGATCACTGTCTGTGGCTGCTTGTGTCTTTCAGCATTTCTGTGCATTAAGATATATAGTAGATCCAGTCATATATATATATATATATATATATATATATATATATATATATATTATCCCCTTTTCTCCCAGTTTGGAATGCCCAATTCCCACTACTTAGTAAGTCCTCGTGGTGGCGTGGTTACTCACCTCAATCCGGGTGACGTAGGACAAGGTTTAGTTGCCTCCACTTCTGAGACCGTCAGTCCACACATCTTATCACGTGGCTCATTGTGCATGACACCGCGGAGACTCCCAGCATGTGGAGGCTCATGCTACTCTCCGTGATCCACGCACAACTTACCACGCACCCCACTGAGAACGAGAACCACTAATCGCGACCATGAGGAGGTTGCCCCATGTGACTCTACCCTCCCTAGCAACTGGGCCAATTTGGTTGCTTAGGAGACCTGGCTGGAGTCACTCAGCACACCCTGTAATCAAACTCGCAACTCCAGGGGTGGAGATCCAGTCATATTTAACTATTTGCTAATATTCACGATTTGTCACTTTCAATCCTAGGAAATGCAATAGTTTTTATGGAAATTAAATAATATAATTACAAGTTTAGTAAAAACATTTAGTATCCATGCATTTTTATGTATGTATTAATCCTCTAGATACAATATCTGTATTGGAAGTATCAATACTTGCCATTCATTATAACACAAACAAACATTACAAACAATAATGACCATAAAATCAACAGCAATGTCATTGCTAGGTCAAAGTTTTCATCTAAAAACACTGAAACGCTTTTAACCCTTACTGCTTACTGATAGTCCATCACCTTTCCAAAGCTGAGGTGCAAGATATTATCTTTTGAACAGCAAGAATATTCTAAAAGAGCAGAATATTTTAAAACAGCAGAGTTCCAACTTGATGCAGTTGACTCTACTGCATCAGCAGCAATAGTAGAGCGATGGGCTTTGTTTCATATTTCTGCACTTTATTCAGTTGAACTATTGTGTAACCTGTGGGCAGGACCCTTAGAGATGGCATCCACTAGATCCTCTGAAGCAATTAAGTTCAATGTGTGAGCTGCGCACCATTGGTGTAATTTCATTCTTAAAAATGAAATGATCCCTATATTATCAGTGGTTAAAGGCTGAGGTAGACCTCTCCATCTTCGCCTGGCTGGCTAGTAGCGAGTATCAGTTTTAAGTGCAATACACACAATCCTCCTTCTCTCTACTGAAAACACTTGAAGACTTACCAAACGTATATCAGTGGTGTGCTGATTTAGAATGAAAAATGTAAAAGATTGAAAAAGATAATGATTAGGATGATCAATAAATTATTAACAATTTACTGCCATTGCCTTGTTAATATTTAATCATGTAATCTATAAAAAAGTAACTGTAATCCAATTATGAGTATTTAAAAATGTAATTTAATCCAATTACAAGTACTTGATCTTTGTATTCTGAATACGTAATCAGGATTACATATAATCCGTTACTACCCAGCACTGTCTGTATTAAACACTTCATCACGCAATCTATTTTAAAAAGGGGTGGGAATAAAATTGGCCAAGCAAAAAGTGGTGGGGACATGTCCTGCACATCCCACCAATAAATGACTCCTGTGTTTAAAACACTCTGAATATCCCTTTTGATCCGATAACTTCAAAAAGAGCACAAACCATCCAAAGTGTCAAGATGTCAGTGTTGCAGTATTTTCCTATTTACGTGAAGACTTTTCTGAGCTGTAAGAAATCAATAAAGCAAGAAAGCAAGAAATCAAGAACATATAAAGGTGAAAGGTCTTCCAGGGTTGTAGAGGTTAGCAAAGAGTCCTATTAAAACAAAGCTAATCCAGACATTTCTAGAGGGCATTCTGATCTCTTAACGTAGGGTGTCGGAAAAAGGAGGGACAGGAAGTTAAAGCAATCCTCCCTACAGAATGAGCAAACACAGTTTTCCAGCATTCCTCATCAGGATATTCCCAGTGTCAAAACGTTTAGCAAGCTAAGCTTCCAACTACTCTACAGAAACATTAGTTAAGATAAGCTAAAATCTACACTTCAGAGAAAGTAGCAAGTTACACTACAAGCTACGCATCAAAAGTTGCTTACTACATTTTAAGCTACTTAAGCTACTATATTTTTTTTCCAAAGAGATGCACAGAGCATACTGTCATAGACAAAGCATCTAAAATACTTATTCACATAATGTTTATCAAAGCCATGGTACAGCATAGTACAGTATAGTGCAATACAGTATAGTATCAGGTATGCAGTATAGTGCAAATAATATGCATGTAAAAAACATGTAAATTCATGTTTACTGTATACATGCTACCTGTACAAACCCATGTGTTCAAAATGAAAAATCAAAATTGCACTGATGCCATGGTACTTTTTTGATGTGCTTTCGTGTGGGCTACTAAGTGTTTTGATACTCTTTTGGTGGTAAAATCTTTACCTGCAGTGCCATTCAAGCTGTACATATGTTGAACTTAATAAAGACCTTTTGTATCACTAACAAACGATAAGACACATTTGCAGGTTTGGTTTCCATTGATTGTAAATCCACTGCAACCAGCATTATCTTTATTTTCCATATTTTAAAATATTCTGTGAGCATGTTGGCAAGTGAGAGCGTACACCAAATGATTCAGCAGCGCACAAGTAAGCTTTGTGAGTCATTCAGATTGAATTGTGAACCGATTCAGACAGCTTTGCTCTAAAGTGTGACCAATTCATTGTAAAGAACTGACTCAGATGAGCGATTCATTTGTGTGACATTTTTAGTTCTGATTCAAAACTGGCTGTGGTAAACACCGGTGTGATGTATGATGTAGCGGTATAGCTTTTGTCAAAGCTACGTACTACCTAATCAAAATATAGCTTCGCTACTGAAAAGCTACTTGATTTAATAACTAGCGAAGCTACCACCTCGCTACTCAGAAATGTAGTTAAGCTAATAGCTTTGCTACTGCCCATCGCTGGATATTCCCCTAGGGCTCATCACTTTATGTGCATACATTGAGATGGGGCTCTCATGCTCTGCTGGCAGCAAACATACAAACAACATAATTTGTTAGTAATATAGACTCAACAAAGCTTTGACGTGGTAAGATGTGAGGGTTTGGCTTTAATTACAAGCTGTAGCTGTTTGACTGAGTGGTGCACATTTCAGACAAAACTGTTTATGATCCTCTTAACCCAAAACTGAAAATTCTCTCATCGTTTGCTCACTCTGATGTTGTTCCAAACCCGTATGACCTTCTTTTCTTCATCAAACACAAAAAGAGATGTTAGGAGCAATGTTAGACTCTATCACCTTTCGTTTGCATTGTATGGAAAAAAGACGTAATGAGAGTGAATGGTGATTTGGTCTAACATTCTGCCTAACATCATTTTTTGTTCCACAGAAGAAGGAAAGTCATATATCTTTGGAACACTGGGTGAGTACATGATGAAATTATTTTTGTTAATGGGTTATTTTTTCTGCCGTAGCTTCTCTTTAACATGTGGTTGAACAATGTATATTTGTGTTAAAATTTTCATTAAAAAGATAAAAAATATATGTTAAGATCAAGAGAGAAGGTGCAAAACTTGCAAAAATAGCTTCTACTGAGGTTGTATCCGCATGATACAATCTCCAGTTTGCAATATTCATGACCATTATTTATTTGTGTTGAAATTACAGTTGGAGGAGAGGGCCAATCTGATGTCGCATTTCTTTTGTGAACTGATCAAACGGCTAAGTCTATCTGTCTGTTCAGCTGAGAGCTCTGCAAAGACTAAACTGAATAGGCAACTTAAACTTTGTGGATTTGATTATTGCCATTTATCTCTTTAATATAGTTTTAACTAGCTTGTTAGTGTGCATAATGAGGGCTTCTAATATACTATCCAAAAGTGTTCAATGTAAGTACAAAATGATACCGAAAGTAATGGGGATTGGCCAGGAAAACTGTTTCAAGCTGTGCAGATTTCACTGCTGAAATAGTGCATTTGGCAAAATGATGGGTCTTTTACTAAGTCGTTTCTCAAAGTGGTGAAAAAAATAAATAAATAAAAAAATATTCAGTTGAAATATTATGTTTCAATGTGCTCAAGTAGCATATAAGAAATGTTCCAAAATATGAAACACAAGAGTAGTTGTGACAGTTCAAGCTTATATTCCTTCTGATCTCCAAGAGGAAGCCTTATCTCACACAGGGAAAGATGCAAATCTATCCTAAACATTTAATGTGAAATAGCAGGCAGATGTGTCCACAGTCTAGACTCCAGAAAGACATGTTTCAGCATCTGGACAATTGAGGAAAAAACATGGCCCATTTAGATGAGTGTCATTGGAGGATTAAGTAAACAAAACAAATATTTTCAGCTGTATAATTTCCATTTTAAGATCATGTTTTTACACAATATATTTGTTGCACATTCCTTCTTTTATCTCCTTTATGTCAATAAATAATTTAAAAAACACTGTTGGTTTAACTATCCCTTTAAGAAGTATTTCAGAATTGTACTTATCTTATTTGAGAATGCTGAGGACATACAAATGAACGCGAGAAAGGAAAGTCTACACCAGGACAGCCTTATTTGAATTGGAAAAGGCCAGAAAGATTTTTGGGATGGATTTTAGAGGGGTGCCTACTGGATAAGAGAAATAAATGTAAAAGAGATTGTGGAGAGTGGGGATATGTTCTTCTGAGAAGAGTAATTGAAAAACTGAGATACAATCTACATACCTGAAAGGTCTGAAGCAAAGACGAAAAACAGCCTGAATGTTGAGCTGCTGGCTTCTGTGCTGGTGACTGCTGGAACAGTGCCTGATATCCATGTGCTTACAGTGGATCCATGTCTCCAATTTAACTATCAAGATCTCCATAATGACAACTGAATCTCATGAGGGTGTGAGTTTGAATAGGAGAACATTAGGTTGAGATCTTGGACAAACACATCTCTCCTGTTTTGAAGGGGGAAGCCTTGAACCCTCAAAGGTTTATATGCTCCATGCAACTGAGAGGGCTGGCACCATTTCGAGGAAACTTCTGCATATTCTCATGTATTTAAACATCTTTGAACTTACTTTGGTTCAATCCAATTGCAGTTTAAGTTCAGATGGCATTCCTGACTTTATATTGCTTACTAAGATTTTGTTTTTAACTGTACAACAAAAGCAAGCCACAGACATAGATGTAGAAAACTAAAGCGAAGTCATGGGAAATGGGATTATAAAATGTCCCTGCATATCCCTGACTTTCCCTTGGACTGCTATACTTCTATTGGTCTGAAAGACATTTTTCAGATTTTTTTTAAAACTGGCCAGTTGAGGAAAATCATACATTATACTCATAAAGACCACTTATTTCATTCTTCATATTTGCAATAAAACCATTTTCTTATGGTGATTTTACAGCTTCTAAAAGCTTGGATCTCAATGCAAGAGTCTCACAGTTTGTAACTGTGATATTTTACACCCATATTTTTGAATAGTACAGATTTTCATGAGATGTTGTCTAATAAGCAAACCCTTGTCAAATTAGTGTCCCTGAATCAACAAGAATTGAATGCATCAAACACATCTGGGATAGAGTGATAAAATAGAATGGACTATGCCAAATTAAGTAAGATTTTATTTTTTTTTTTTAATTGCCTCATCACTTCAAAAGAATTTAATTTCATATTCATTGAAAGACAAAGGGAAAAACAGTCTGAGCAACTGTACAAAACTGAACTATAAAATAGTGGAAAAAGAAAGAAGATCTGATCAGGGTGACCAGGACAAAGTTGTTAGAATGGATGGACGGGTGTGCAAGGGATGGAGGGTTGGGGGAGGACCTGTTCAACTATTTCCTTAAACAGACTTATGAAAACCATACGGCACAAGGGAAAACCACTGGCACCCCCCCCCCCCCCCACCCCCCGCCCGCTCATTACCCGCCCCCTCTTCCAAAAACACAAGTCTGTTCCCTCCCTCTCTATCTCTCTACTGCAGACAGACTGCAGACAAAAGTAATCTCTTTAAGCAGAGAGACCAGAGGTTTGGAAAGAGCTCATAAGTCAATTTAAATAATTTCATTATATCAGAGAGAAAAAAACAACAACCTGCAGGCGAGTACAACAAAAGCAAGCCACAGACACCTTAGGTGTAGAAAACAAAAGAAAAGTCATGGGAAACAGGAGTGTTAAAAAATGCTGTGCTGCATATCCCTGTCTTTTCTTTGGACTGCTATATTTGTTTTGGTCTGAAGGAGTTGTGGGACAGAGCTTGCATGAGCAGGATGGTGTGTGCGAAGCAGAGGGATGCTATTCGATTCACCTCCAGCGCAAGACCTTCCGTGAATCCTGGAAGAGCTGCAAGGATAAAGGGGGGAACCTGGCTACAGTTAAACGACCAGAAGAGGCATCCTTGATCCATGAGCTCCTAACGTCAGGGGTGAGACGTGGCTCACGGCCCAAAATCAGGCTGTGGATTGGCCTCCAGCGTCAGCCTCGGCAGTGCTCAGCCACACGTCCTCTGAGGGGCTTCAACTGGATCACTGGAGACCAGGAGACGCAGTATACAAACTGGCAACGCAATGACATATCCAGTGCTTGTGCTGCTCATCGCTGTGTGGTCATTACTTATAACACTGCAGACAAAAGTGGCAGTGACCAGAATAACTTCAAATGGCTGGATGGCTCATGTGCGGTGGCTGTGGAAGGTTTCCTCTGCCGCTACACCTATCAAGGGATGTGCCCAGCTCTTCAAAATGAAGGTGGGGGGCCTGCAACGTATACAACCCCATTTGACCTTGTCAGCACTGCACTAACTCACATCCCCTTCGGCTCTGTTGCAACCGTGCCCTGTCCAGATGGCGACAAGAAAGACCAGTCGGTACTGTGCATGCTGAGAGAAGATGGGAGTATTGGCTGGTCCAAGGATGCACCACTCTGCACAGACATTCTAAGAGACTGGTGCGTACAGGATAATGGAGGCTGTGAGCACTTCTGTGTGAGCATGAATAACCATTACTATTGTGAATGCTCTGAGAATTATGAGCTGGAAAAGGATGGAAAGACCTGCCAGCTCTCAGACCCCTGCCACAGTGCCAACTGTGAGTTTGAGTGCGAGCCCACTCCTAAGGGGCACCGCTGTAAGTGCTCAGAGGGGTACCTCCTATCTGGTGATGGCCATAGCTGTCTTGATATAGATGAATGCTTACAGAAACCATGCCCACAGGTATGTGTCAATGCACCTGGTACATTTGAGTGTAGATGCCTTGAGGGATATCAGCCATCTGAGTTTGGAAAATGCGTGGACGTGGATGAATGCATGGATGGAAAATGTGAAAATCTGTGTGAGAACTTGCCTGGTTCCTACATGTGCCGCTGCCATGAGGGATTCTCTCCACTGCCTGAAGATCCAGATCGTTGCAGAGACATTGATGAGTGTAAAATTCCAAACATTTGTGATCAGGTGTGCAGAAATTACGAAGGTGGATTTGAGTGTTTTTGTGAGGAGGGCTATTTGTTGCAAGAGGACCTCTACTACTGTCGGCCAATTGAAGATGTTGAATACTTGACAGCTGAACCAGCAGATACAACACTACATGATCCCGGCTTACTTCATGATCTGGTGACTGATGCCAGTCCTATGGAGTGGCTAACAGATTCCCCAAATATAGAGTGGCTTCCGACTTACCTGAGTTGGTTTACAGAAATGACTCAGGAAGGAAGGTTAACCACTCAGGAAACTGATTTAAATGAGAATGCATCTTCCAATTTACCTTCATTTAACGTTTTGATAGATACAACACCTTCCAATGAAGAGGATGCAAAACTGTGGTTGAATGAAGGGGAAATGTCACTAGCCACTGGAGACAACAGACCATCAATGTTTTCAACACCGATGACAAAGAGAAAAGGTGATTCTATCATGCTTACTCCTGCAGCATCACAAATACCAGAAGGTACATTGGCATCACCATCAGGGACAAAACAGCGTCCGGGTGACAAGAAGAAGGATGACAAAAGCTGGCTGCTTGTGGCACTGCTAGTACCGCTCTGTGTCTTTATTGTGATCATGCTAGCACTAGGCATTGTTTATTGCACTAGTTGTGCTGTAGAGCCACGAAACAAAAGTGTGACAGACTGTTACCGTTGGACCACCACCTCCAAGCCTGAAAAAACAAACACTACAAAATCTCGAGCTTGAGTAATAAACAGGTAACATGACTTTTTTTAAAAACAGCAATGAACAAAGGACTTTGTCGAGCTGTTTTAGTGTGATCACACTGATGTCCCTTTGGTATTCTGTAGATCCTGTGGGACATAAAGGGCTAAATAGTCTCTAAACAGAGGAACAATTTAATATTCTGATAATGTTTTCAGAAAATGTTTTAAAAAGGGTTTTAAAAAGCATCTACAATTCCTTTCTAATGCAAGTGAAGCAGCAACCCCTAATGCAAAAATATTTGTGTTGTGTTGCATAGAAATGTGCAACTGAAATATTGTGGAAAATGGGACATAGCAGCTTGTGTCTGTGTCAATAGAATTTAGCATGCAACCATATTCATATAAGAAAAATAAATAAGAAGTTTAAGCAAGCCTACAATTGGAATCCAAATGGATAGCAACAGACCTGCTTAAATATATTCATTAAAGTCACACAGGTTATGCGTCAGCACCCCCAACAGTGAGGTATGTAACTACAACCATTTGTATAGATTCTATGCTTGTCATCAAAATGTCTATGCATTAGAGATTAAATAGAGGATGATTTAGTAGAGATGCATCTGCTTAAGTGGCAATACAGGTTGTTCATTTATTGAGGACTACAACCTCTGGATCAAGCATACAGGTATATTGTTAGCGATTCCTGTATTACTTGAAATCACTTTCATTTTGGTATTTTGACCATTAAGGCAGATCCCTGTACTCTAGCCCAATATTCTCAAGTTTAAAGTGTTTTCAAAATAAAAGTTTTTGTCTAAATGTTTTTTGTTGTCCGTAAAACACCTTCAGCATCCCATTTCATGCTCACTGTTCTGACAGATAACAACGGTGAAGAGAATGACAACTGGCTTGACCTTTTTGTGTGTACAGACACAGTCGCACCTGTAGTCGTCACTGTTTGACATTTGAGCCATTGTACAGTATACATATATTTTTTAAACTAAGTGAATTTAATAAAATCTAAACTGGCACTCTAAACTCTGACATTTCTCAATTTTTGTAACCCTTTTCTGTTTCTGTTTCTTGTCCCTTTGCACAAAAGGTTAAAACTGAAGTCTGCCTGACATGATAAACAGCATAGTATATATGGACACAGCGCTGTAATATCTGAATAAATTCAAAACATCTTTCATTAACAGTATATAATGTTTTTTTTTACATCTAGTCTATGAGAGGATCAATATATATATATATATATATATATATAATTGGTTGTGTTCTTATAGAGAAAATAGTCAGTAAAAAACTTTAGGTTTGTCAATTTAACAGTTAATTTGTCATACTGAGACAAGCGCCTCCACAATAACTAAAATCCATAATCCGACGAGGATGGGATTCGAACCCACGCGTGCAGAGCACAATGGATTAGCAGTCCATCGCCTTAACCACTCGGCCACCTCGTCGTGATAAACACTATTTGTGTCAGCATATTTTAATATTTTAATCTACTTTAATCCTGTATTATTCGCTGACTTGATACATACAACACTAATTAAGTCACACACACACAAAAACAAAACAAAACAAAAATTCGCAGTTAGAAAGACAGTAGAAATAATTCAACTGTTAATTACAGCAATCGCGTAGTCAGGTTTCGTCGTGGACTGGTCTGTTAGTATGCTATCTACATGAAATTAAACTATCTACAGCACCTACGGCGATGACAGCTTGTTCTCCGTGAACGTTGGCTTAATATTACTGTTAATTTCGTGAACAGCTTTCATGACACTTGCCACAAGTTAAAAGAATATGATTTAAACTACCATCAGGCTAAACATCAGACTAACCTCAGACACTATAAAATAAACTCACAAACAACTGTTATTGTCAGTCAGTTTACCTGCAAGGAAAAGCCAGTGCAATATTTTGTGCGTGATAGATTAAGACTTGGAATCAGTGGAATCAATAGACAACTATAAAGCTTTCACAGTTAAAAAAATGTGCTGGAAAAACAGGCTAGCTTTACATTCGCGTTGCCTTGTCCTCTGCTGATCTCTACTGGTTAACAACACTATTGGACACATTGAACTAATTTCAACCTGCAAATTGAATAATAATAATAATAATAATAATAATAATAATAATAATAATAATAATAATAATAAACAAGTTCATGGATTTCTAATTAACTATTCTAATTAATTATTTTTAACTTTGCAACTTGAAAATTGTTAGGAGGACTACAACCCTTATACCGTTATGACTTTAGTATAAAGGAGGTTCTTTCATTTCTTGTGTGGAACAAATTGAACCTAGCTGGCATTTCACATCCTTCACCGATAAACTTTTTTTTTTTTTTTTTTTTATCAAGTAATTATGTAAAACGTGCTTTGGCCTCGTCTGCCTAAAACTTGGATTATTATTATTGTTATTATTATGTTGAATGTTATACGTATACAAGGTACATACAAACATATACAACTCACAGCAAATGTGGAAAGAGAGACGGAAATATATTTCAGCGCACTGTTCGTCCACCGATGAAACACTCTGTTGTGTAGAATTGGCCAATCACACAATGAATTTACTAGAGCCCCTCCTCCACCTTGTGCCCATGTTGACGATTTGCACTTGCCGCGAATTTCAACCAGTTTACCGTATAGGGGCGCACAGAAGCTTTTTGGCTGTTTTTTAAATACCTTTTACCTTTTGCAAAAAATATAAAAAGCAGGTTTACGGTGAGCGTATATACATATTTAATATAATTCCATGGCTACTCCTCCCAAAAGATTTTGTTCAAGCCTCGAGGCTGACCTCATTGAAGATCTCAGTAGAGGGAAACATTGGTAAGTTGGATCTAATTGTTTTGCAAGTCACTTACACAAACACACCACGCCTAATATATTATCAAAGTGGCGTTTACAGTGGACATTCCTTTTAATTTTTTGAGTAATGGACCAGTATGCTGCATTTTGGAGCTTTCTGGTATTTGTACAGTTTGGCGTTTGGCGCCAAATACTAGACGTACATTTGCAGAGCATTCAAAAACACAATTTGAATTATTAATCTGTGCTATTTAAACACTATTCGTCAGGAAATAACAATGTGCATAACGCCAACGTCCCATATTATGTCTCTGATAAGGCTAAATATTAATTTATGTAAAAAGTTATCCATTACAATTGAGGAACGGATGACAATTAAACAATTTAAAGTAAATTCACATTGTTGCCTGTGACGATTAAGCTAAAAAAATATGATCATAGAAAATTTTTATGTAATATTTACAGCAAAGAAAATCAGTGACAATTTTGTGACTGGCTGTTTTTGTTGTTATTTTGCACTAGTTAATACAATCAACTTTTACAATATACCTGTATGTCCTGAGACATGTTTCAAGGATAAAAAATAAAAGAAATTATATATATATATATATATATATATATATATATATATATATATATATATATCTTCATTATGTATATAGATCAAATGTTTCTTTGAGTGGCTTCATATATTGGATCCCATTCAAACCCTGTAGGAGCTCAGAACATCCCAGAAGAGTGGAGGCAACCTGCTGCAGATGTTATATGACAAGCCCAGCCTTGGTCCTACACTTTCCAGACCTACACCTGCCTGAGTCGTGTCCGTTCACAGCTTCAGCCTCCTTCTGCCAAGATTCAGGAGGCTGAGAAACCAGTCCAGTTCTTTGAGCGTTCGGTCTTAAGTGACCAGTACATAACATATTCTCTCCATAATTTAGAAGCTTTCCTTTGGAAAGTAGATGAACATGGTTAGGAGAATTTTAAAGTGATGGAATTGGTTGGAGTTATGATTACTTGTTTTCGGCATTCACTGAAAGTGAATATTTATTGAAAGTCTTATGTTTATGTTTTTGTAGATATGTGTTTACCTCCAACCTCTTTGAGTCTGGAAATCTGAATGAGACTGAGTGGGCCATCTACCAAGACTGGCATTCATGGCTCCTTCACTCAGTTTGAGTCTTAGATTGAGCTGGATGCCATGATCTATCTTCGTGCTGATCCCGAGGGTACCTAGCAGCTCATTACATTGCGCAGGATTTACTTGTAATCTAAAAATGAGGTGTAAGTTTCAAGAACATTACCATTTATTTATGTTCTGCAGAGATGTATGCAGCGTCTTCAGTTCAGAGGGCGAGAAGAGGAACAGGGGATTCCACTGGAGTATTTAGAGAAGCTGCATTATAAGCATGAGTGTTGGCTGTACAATCGAACCACAAAATTAGTGAACATTTTAATATGTGCTAAAACTTATTTGTGAGCTGTTTGTAGTTCGTTGTTGACCTACAAAGGTGTAATTGACAAGGTATATACAGTATATTTAGGTCTGTGGCCAGTATTTTAATATTCAGTAGTATTGCATTATCATTCTTTTGCATTTTTAGTAAAATATTTTAGAAATGCCATGTTTGGACATGATCTAAAATCACTGTATTTGTTTCTGTTATTTTCAGGTGAGGGAGTTTCTGAGCACTCTGTAGCATCGAAATATTAAGATCTGTGTATATCATGTATACTGGTGATTTATCACTAGTTTAATGGATCAATGCCTGTTGTCACTTGAATGAATTATTATGATTTTTGTTTTTCCTGCTTTTATATTTTGCTTATTGTATATATGTATTTGAATTCTGTATTATTAAAACTTGATTTGTATTATTTAACACAACTGTATATAATGTATTAGAAGCAGAACAGTATGTTAAAATATGAAGAGCACAAAACATCAATACACATGCTTGTAGTAAAAAGTCATGTGGCAGCACTGAAAAAAAAAGGATTTGTGAGAATAAAATTAGCGTGGCTTGTATTTTCAGTCATGCAACATTTGTCGTTAGAAAAAGTACAGATGTAATATGGATATAGTATACATTTAAATATGACAGATGGATGTTGTGGCATTGTTATACATTGGACAGCATTAATTTAGAGTTGGTATGACAGTGGGAGTAAAACTGAAAAGGTTCAAGTTTGAAGTAGGTCATTATTAAGATCTGAATCGATTTCCAAAATAAACTTGAATAGAAAGATAAAATGTATGGGATTTCATAATCAATAATTTCTGCATCTTAAGACACGATCCTCATGCTGCATGCTGAACTAATTACTTAAACTAGTAGACACCACAAAAGTCAAAATGTGTCATTTGGGATAATGGCTGAATGCAATTGAAGTTTCACATTTCACCAAAATCATGAGGTTGGTGTACCTATTTTGGACAAATGGATCACACTTATAAATTCAAAGGAATCTGGTTTTCAGGTTATTTTATCTCCTCTTACTATAACAATAATGACTATTGCTTTCAAGCTCCTTTCAGACATTTTTTTGAACCACTTAACTAAATAAACCTACCTGATGTGACAATATTTTCCATAATGGTTGTAAAATATGAGCTGTAACAAAATGTCACTATGCTTTTTTAAGAATGTTTAACACTGAGAAACAGCTGTTATGAAAAATTAAGAAGGTTGTTGTCTTAATTTACATGAAAGCAAAGTCACAATAAAAAATGGAAAAGTTCTTCACACATGATGGATAGATAGATAGATAGATACTTAAGAAAAAATATAAGTAAACATGCCGTGTTCACAAAGTATCTAATACACATGTATTATAAAACGCACAGAACTATAAACTTTTAATCACAATTCAGCCATTTGAAGAAAATGTCATATTTTCTTGTGACATACATTATTTGTATTTTAGTGCAATTGAATGTTTCATCTTAGTTTGAGAAACTTCCAATTGGTTTTCAATTTTACTGACAGATAAAGAAATCCTTCCAAATCCAAAATGTACTTGCAATGTAACAAAGATGTGTAACCTAAATAAGTTATCAAAACGAATTCAACAGTTAATGGCCAACTAAACTGACACCAAATATGACGCATTGAACATTCATAAAACTTCCTAAATATGTTTCTGAAAACAAATTAACCTCAACTTTCTCGATAAAGACAAAAATAGGCGTAACGTGAGGGCGGGAATGTATGACAAGCGTGCCCGCGTCCAATCGTCTTTACTAAAGATGTTTCCTGGCGTTAAATCTTAAAGCCCTCTTGTAAACCAACCTTGACGTCGCGTGCTTTCGGTAGAGTAGCGTGTATTTTGACCAATCGTGTTCCAGTACTTAAATCTCTCGCCCAATAATCTTCGCATATTTTGAACAGGGGCGGGTTAATACACAAATGGAGCGAAGTAGGGTAGGTTGTTAGAAAGTTAATGGCTTGGGGGAAAGAGATTCTCTTGTCGCTTCAGGAGAGTTTGAGGATTTTTCTGAAGTAAAACGTAATTATTTTATAACAATACAACCCCAAAGAAAGTGAAGAGACAACGTTACCTTCACAAATATACGTATTATTTAGGAAATTATGCAGGATGCAGTAGCCGGGACGGCAATGCTGACGGACGGCTTCGAGGACGAGATTGACTCGGTGACTCCGCGTTCCCCTGCTTTAGGGATGGGGGTTGGAGCTACACCAGGAGCCGGACTCGGGGGCCTCGGGATCGGCGTCGGTGGCAAGAAAGTCCGCTTGTTCGGCGAGGCTGGCGGGCCTACGACAGACAGACTTGATTTCAAACTCACAGCAGCCGCGGTGCTATCGTCGGGCCCCGGATCCGGCAGCGATGAGGATGAGGTGTCTGAGGTGAGAGCGAGTCAGTCAGCAGGAAAGTGTGTATGTGTTTTAGCTTTCATGCTATCACACGCTAGCAAACTCCATCCAGCGTTAATAGACTCCATTCCCAAACCCATCATAACCCTGCGAATTAATCACATCAACTCAAGAGGCTAATGTATCCCGTGTCACTGTTGGCAACATTTATGTAACATCAGAGAGCGACATTAGCAGCCATTTCAGCAGTTTCTATCGACCCACGTTGCCAGTTGCGTTTGTAAATAGCTCAAATTGTGGCGAGTTAGCTTAGCACGGACTCCGAGGCTAAGGCTGCGATTTGGGCCTAACGTGAATATCAGCGGGCAACGCCATCGCCTGATAGTTAGGGAACCCAAATCATTTCACCCTGTTCATCCACTAGTTTATCAACCAGTTAACACTTTAGTTCATGTAATTTGTGTAAGTGTAACACGTATAAAGTGTAACACGTGATACTTCTTGTTACTGGCCTGTTTTAGTGACAGTGTGGGCTTATTTTGAAGAATATAGTTCAGAAGAAATGTCGCTAGCTTGTAAGCTAAGTGGATCTTCGTACGTAACTAAATATTAGCAGGAAAGGCAGTTCAGCAAAGCTTATCTGCGTGACTGTGCCACTCCAGGCCAATGCACTGTGTTGGTGAACTTACGCATTTTACTTCGATCTGACATGATCTGTACTGTACGTATATGTCATTAGTTTCTGTGGATGTTACAAACATGAGTATGAGTATGTGGACTTGAGTAAATATATCCTCACTGCAGCTTCTCAAATGACACGAGTCTAAAATATCGAAATAAAAAAATAGGGTTCTTTCTCAGTCACAGTCATTTGTCAGTCTATGATTAAGAAGTGTGACGCTGGGTTTCAACACGACTTGTCATGCGGGTTTGTCGTTATCAATGCCCTTTCAATATGCACCTGTTAAGTCCTGTTGAGGTTTAATCGTAAATCCCAAACTCAGAATTCGATCACCTTCGCTTTATTTAAAGCCACTTGACATCAAGTCTGTACTTCCTCCAAATCCGAACCTCTGTAATGTTAACACAATTGGAATTTATTTACCAAAGATATGATCCAGTATATAAGCTGTAACACATCTCAATTTCAAAACATTTGCCTATATGAAAAAAGTAAGAGATTGAGTTGTGGATTTATGTCAACACCTTTGTTTACAAATAGCTAGTGTTCGCCATGCAAGAAATGCATGATGAATAATTGCCCAATGTCTACTTATCCCACTACCATGCAGTGTTATTTAAAAAAATATGATCACGCTTTTGGCTGCAGATAAACCCCTTATGCCCCATTTTAAAGTAAATGCCTGAATTCAGGCTAAGTATACATTTCAAGTCTACACACTTCTGTGCTGACACGGTCACAAACATATACACTGTTGTATTTCAGAACTACATGTGATTCCCTCCTCTGTCTGGAGTACAGGGGTGTGTCTGTTGCCTTTTATAACTTGTAATGGTTATAAATGTGTTGTTGGTGTTTGTTTGGAATTTAGGGGGAGTGGTACATGGTGCAGGTACACAGAGATGTTGTCAGGTTCAGGTAGGACCCACGTTCCCAATAAGAGTTCCAGCACTGTGCATCCACTTCCTGTTAGGTCACTCTGAGTCTGTATGCTCAGTGAACTTTAAATATACACAACGTAAACATGTTAAGAAATTATATTTGAGAGATTTGTAAGTATATCACCAAAAGTAAAGCTGAATCATGATAGCTAAGCTGAACTGGAAGCCAGATCATGTGAGAGCTTGTTATATTACGCTGATGTGATTACAGATCAATTTAATGCATTTAAGTGCTTGGCATTCTCTTCACTTTTATTAGTTTTACACTCGTCTTTGGTCCAAAAATTTGCATAGTTGGGAACAGATAGTGAATCGTATCAGAATCTTATCCCACAACAGTGAGGATAACATGTTTAGATGTATAATTCTACACCGATGCTTAAATAGATAACGTGTTTAAAAAGTACAAACTTTTTGACATGGGTAGATTTTGTCCACTACACTGATTGTAAACATATGGAAACATTACATTGTGGTGATGTAAACACCAAGTGTTGTGCACATGCCTGTATGTGTTTTGACATCAAAATCTGATAATAATTTGATTGCTTCAAATGTTGTGTAAAGCGGATTTCTCATCTTGCCGTTTGTTCTATAATATGATTTGATAGTTATCAGTTATCAATTTTACCATCTGACATTTCTCACCATAGGTCCCTATTGCAAGCAATCTTGTTGATCAGACAAGTGATATTCTGGGTTGATTAAAAGACTTTCCTGTTAAATCAATATCTGAGTCAGACAAATGTCAAATGAAAAGAACAGCATATCTGAAGTGAACAATTGGCCTTTCTGCCCTCATATCAAGAAGCTTTTACTTTTGAGAGTAGAAAAACATTTTTATATGTTTTTGGCCGTTTACTCAGGTATTTTTTTGCCGATACTACAGCTGCTGAAGTGCTCATTTGCATTACTGAACTTTGCATCTTTCTCTAGGGATCTTCCTTTCAATATTTTGCCGGTCAAATTTTAAAAAAATTAAACAGCAACATCATGTTGTCACATTATATTTTAAGACCAACGCACAATGCACATGACTGTGGCCTATGGTGACACGTGTTTCCTAATGAATTTCATATTGCTCTCTGAGGTGGGAGTCAACTTCTGTGCTATATGTGACTACATCACTACATGTGAACTCACTGTGTTTTAGCTTTAATCATAAGAACAAACCTGGAAATTCCTTTGATCTTTAATGTGATGGTGCTTGTGAAAGTGGTATCCCTACTTGAGTTCCTAACCTGTGAAACACAGGCACTTTGTGGCTGTTTAATATTTGATTATCACAAGACTTTGTTTATTATCCTATATAAGTAGATTTTGCTACTAATCTCATTGACCACATTTACATGCAAATTGTTTATTTCAGGGTTTTTGCAGGAAGCGGTGTTCTGAAACATCATGTAAACTAGAACGATGATTTCCTTAATGCCGTTTAAGGGATTACGAGAAAGCGGTTTAACATACCTAGTTTTTTCTCGGAGAACACTGCTTAATGTGGTCATGTAAACGCTTAAGCAGTGTTCTGATGGGTGTTTGAAGAGTACGCGTGCACGGAACAGTCTAATGTTGGGATAACAAACGTCAAAGGATGGAGCCCTACAACAAGTCAACATAGCGGAAAGAATTCAACATTTCTGGGAGTACAGGGGGGAAATCACATACATTATAATCTATATTCATTTATACACACCAGTGTAAAATAACGACTGTCCCTCATTTTCACATATATGTGCACATACATTGGGGAAATCCCAGAATTTTACATAAGAGGGAAACCCCGCTACTACATTGCAGCAGAATGGCAGGTCGCAATAGAATGTTAAAGGTTCACTCAAGTTTTACTTCTATAGAAATTAATAGTAATTTTGAAACATGCAGTACTGTGCAAAAGTTTTAGGCACTTGTGAAAAATTTTGCATAGTGAGGATGTCTTCAGAATAATGACATATAGTTTTCATTTATCACTTAATGTCATACAAAGTCCAGTAAACATAAAAAAAAAAAAAAACCTAAATCAATATTCGGTGTGACCACCTTTGCCTTTAAAACAGCACCAATTCTCCTAGGTACACCTGGACACAGTTTTTCTTGGTTGTTGGCAGATAGGATGTTCCAAGCTTCTTGGAGAATTCACCACAGTTCTTCTATCTATTTAGGCTGTCTCAATTGCTTCTGTCTCTTTATGTAATCTCAGACTGACACGATGTTCAGGCTTTGTGGGGGCCATGACATCTGTTGCAGGGCTCCCTGTTCTTCTGTTCTAATCTTCTCTAATTGCAAAGTAATGTTTGGGATTCTAACATTTATATTTCCTATTGACACACTAAAGATGAAGATATAAATAACCATCTTAAGACAAATGCTTTTGTGAAACATCTTATGTGCCTAAGACTTTTGCACAGCACTGTATTTATAAAATAATGACCATTCATGTGAGTTGAAGGGTCCGTCGTATCAGTAACTTTATAAAAGCTCTTTTATTCTACATGGAGCAGGGGCGCCTCATGGGGGCAGCCATGTTAGCATCACATGACCAGCTGAATACTTCTTGACACTCATTCGTGGAGTAAATTAATCATGGTTCACTGTGCATAGTGAATTTCTACAATGGCAATGGAAACTGAAAACTACTGTGTTTTAATGATGCAGCATCCAGGCCACTAGGTGTTGGTGTAAGCCAATATAAGCCACTTCGACATAAAAAAAATTACTGAGTGCTACTTTAAGGAATCAAAAACAACAACTCTGAAATATCTGGAAATAAAGCGAAGCAACGGAGAATAAAATAGCAAAGTCTTCCTCAGATCCCATGCTTGATCCCATTTTGTTTACACAAGCGTCACGGGTAAATTACATTGCCATGGAGAAAGCTGCTTACTGACCAAGCCGCAAGTATACAGGAGTAAAGAGTACGCCGCTTATGCAGTGCATGTGAACGGGAACGCTGTTTTCTCACAATAACCCACTTTCTTGCAATAAGCTGCTTTCTGGTGTCCATGTAAACGTAGTCACTGTGGCTGCTTGAGATGGTTCGTTTATATCCAGAATTTGTGTCTTATGTGTAAAGGCTAGGGTAAACGTAGTTTTTCCTTGTGCCGCTATGTCTTGTTTGACGCATGCGCACTATGGCTGTTTTGCGATACTCTTTTAGTACAGTCAACGACAGACACATTTGCAGACAAAGCGAACTGTATGCTGGTAACAAAATTTGCATCATGATCACCGTGCGAGAGACATAGTGACATGTGGAAAACCAAAGTAAACTTTGGCCTTAGATTCTCGGGTTAGCTGATGTCCATAGGCATTGTTTTTTTTTTTCTCCCCTTTTCTCACTAATTTGGAATGCCCAATTCCCAATGCGCTCTAGGTCCTTGTGCTGGCATAGTGACTCGCCTCAATCTGGGTGGCGGAGGACGAATCTCAGTTGCCTCCGCGTCTGAGACCGTCAATCTGCGCATCTTATCACATGGCTTGTTGAGCGCATTACCACGGAGACATAGCGCGTGTGGAGGCTTCACGCTATTCTCTGTGGCATCCACGCTCAACTCGCCACGTGCCCCACCGAGTGCGAGAACCACATTATGGTGACCACGAGGAGGTTACCCCATGTGACTCTACCCTCCTTAGCAACCGGGCCAATTGGTTGCTTAGGAGACCTGGCTGGAGTCACTCAGCACACACTGGATTCGAACTCGCGACTCCAGGGGTGGTAGTCAGCGTCTTTGCTCAATGAGCTATCCAGGCCCCTGTCCATAGGCATTTGTTAAAGTGATATTGAAAATTTTGGGACCTTATCACTTGATGTATTTTTCTCTAAACTTAGGAGGCTGTACATTAAGGGATCATACCGTGGCTTTGGAAGCAACTCCATATGAAACGAGTACAAACAGCATACAAGTTTTTAAAGCAGATCGTGTGTTGTATTACCAATATTCTCCTTCACTTACAGCATAGTATCAGCATAGTCTTAATTTGGGATTAACCTGGATTTTGCAGTGCTTCATCTGCAGTTCCAATTTATAATTCTTTGAAAACCTTGTGCATTACAAACTACCTTGAGTAAAATATTTGTGTGGGCTGTTGCAGCTCCAGCACCACAAACTATTGCTAGCTCTTTTAGCCAAACCTAAAAAAATAAAAAATAACTTGATTTATCAAATGATTACAGATTTCATCCATCGGTTATGGGTTCTGTGCTACGCATTGCCAGTATAGTGTATTGAAGGCTTCATCTGTGTGTATGTGGTTGCAGTGGATATAGAGACATTTTGTAGCCCCCAAAAAGCCTCCTTTTTGTGTAAAATTTCCAGCATAGATCCAAACAAAGCACATTTCAGGGTGTGTGCTATCTGTCAGGAAAAAAAAAATTTCTCCCCCCAAAAAATCTCCAAATATACACATTTATTAGACTCGATTTGTGCACAAGCTGTTCAACCCATGTTGTTTTTCTCTAAACAGGATGGCTGTACAAATTGTTAATGTTAACCCTCTACTTTAAGTCCAAACGTGACCCAAGTACACACAAGCATATAAATACAGTTGAATTCAGAAGTTTACATACACTTAGGTTGAAGTCATTAAAACTCATTTTTAACCACTCCACAGATTTCATATTAGCAAACTATAGTTTTGGCAAGTCGTTTAGGACATCTGCTTTGTGCATGACACAAGTAATTTTTTGAACAATTGTTTACAGACATATTGTTTCACTTTTAATTGACTATCACAATTCTAGTGGGTCAGAAGTTTACATACACTAAGTTAACTGTGCCTTTAAGCTGCTTGGAAAATTCCAGAAAATGATGTCAAGCCTTTAGGCAATTAGCCAATTAGATTCTGATATGCTAACTGGCTAATTGGAGTCAATTGGAGGTGTACCTGGAGGTATGTATTTTAAGGCCTACCTTAAAATTTTTGGACCTCCACAAGTCTGGTTCATCCTTGGGAGCAATTTCCAAACACCCACTTCACAAAAAAGATGGCATCATGAGGAAGGAAAATGATGTGGATATATTGAAGCAACATCTCAAGACATTAGGAAGTTAAAGCTTGGTCGTAAATAGGTCTTCCAAATGGACAATGACCCCAAGCATACCTCCAAAGTTGTGGCAAAATGGTTTAAGGACAACAAAGTCAAGGAATTGGAGTGGCCATCACAAAGCCCTGACCTCAATCTGATAGAAAACTTGTGGGCTGAAAAAGCGTGTGCGAGCAAGGAGGCCTACAAACCTGACTCAGTTACACCAGTTCTGTCTGGAGGAATGGGCCAAAATTCCAGCAACTTATTGTGAGAAGCTTGAGGAAGGCAACCCAAAATGTTTGACCCAATTAAACAATTTAAAGGCAATGCTGCCAAATACTAACAAAGTGTATGTAAACTTCAAACCCACTGGGAATGTGATGAAATAAATAAAAGCTGAAATAAATCATTCTCTCTACTATTATTCTGACATTTCACATTCTTAAAATAAAATAGTGATCCTAACTGACCGAAAGCAGGGAATGTTTTCTACGAATAACTAAATTGTGAAAAACCGAGTTTAAATGTATTTGGCTAAGGTGTATTTAAACTTCTGACTTCAACTGTATGTTTTGTGTGCATGCATACCTGACTGACTCTTGTCACATGAAATAGCAATGTGCTGTGGTGATTTTTCTGTTTTGGACTTTACACGCTGTGTGTTATTATTGATAGAAGTTTCGCTGTCAGGTGTATGTCTGATTTCTGACTCATGTTTGAGGGCCAGAAGGCTGTAATATATAGGACAATATCATTTCTGTGTTTTAAAGTTTGGAAGTAGATGGCTACAAAATACTTGCTACCTCAAGACGTTGGAATTTGAGCCATTTTGTTTTATTATTTCACCAAGTCACCCCATTGTTTTCATGTTAGTTTAGGATTACCAACCCTTAACCTATCTACAACCACAATGACCGACTACAAGTCAGACGTGTCTGTGTCAAAGCCCGATATTTGAATGTAAATTAAAGGAATTCTGCCCCCAGATCTTGCCTCTTGTTGGAAGTGTAGCACTTACACTCCATCTCTCAGTGCAGATGAGGTAATGACAGTCACTTGTTTGGATGTAGCCTCTCGTCTTGCCCTTGTGTGTGTGTGTCTCTCTTTCTCTCTGTCTCTCTCACACTCACTCACACCCTGAGACAGATGCTTCCCAGGGACCAGAGAAACAATTCCTGCCACGCCACATGCCTGCGAATTTAAATGCCCCTGTATGCTTTTAATTAGTCTTACTGCAGATGTGCTCTCTGCTTGACCACACCCGGACTCACTGCCTTACTCACCCTCGCTTTGCTTTTTGGGTCATCTCCTTCTGGCAACCCTTCTCGTTTTTTGTGAGTGTTTATCTTCACTGAAATTATGAAGCCTCCCAGTTATGACACCTCCCCAGACTTGAAACTTTAAGGGATAGTTCACCCAAACATGAAAATTCTATCATCATGGACTCACTCATGTTGTGACAGATCTGTATAACTTTCTTCTGTGGAACACAATAAGATGTTACGCAAAATGTTATGGACTGACAAACCATATTTTACGGAATATAAGTTTTCATCTAAAAGCTCCTATGACTTATATACTTAATTTATATGTTATTCGTTCTGGCCGTTTAAACGCACATACCAAAACACATATGCTTACAAACATATGAAAACATCAGTCACAGAGATGGTAGTAGCGTTTTAAAGTTCCCTATTCAGAGTATTTTACCTTTACAAAGTACATTATGGATTTAGTTTAAATATTCCGTTCACCATATCATTATTGTTCTAACAAACTCCAGACCACTGTCAAACACATCTCCTCACATGCCCACAAAGTGACGTTTCATCACACTCGTAGTAAAAACATTCAGCCAGTGAACTGGATAATTAGTGCATAGCAAAGAGGGTTGCAAATATCAGAAGTATTCAGAGTCTCTAACATTAATGAATGAATAGAATAAATCAGGCATATTGTTTTACACACAGACTTAAAGTGGTTTATTTTTTATGCAGCATAGATTAACACGTTGTGAACAGATGCGTTTTTTTTCCATGTAACGGAAACAAAATATGCAAAACTGTTGCACACGATTAAAGCAAATTCTCCCGATTAAAACAAGGCCAAATATTGCGTGATACGCCACATAGATCCTGAGGTAATCTTCACGGAGCGAATGTTGACATTCTACTGAGCAGCTGAAGGAAAGTCGGGCGGCAGCTCCCTGGTCCTAGTGCCTGCTGAATTCAACCTCTGTCAGTGTGACTTATACACAGTAGCGACTTATCTGTGTGTTATTTTTTGTTTTGTCAACATTATAAAATATTGATTTATTTTGGATTTTGTTTAATCACAACCTAATTCCCATAGTTTCATTTATGTTATTCCATAGTTGTGATGACTTTACTATTATTCTAATATGTGAAAAAAAATTATAATGAGTGTTTCAAAACTTTTGACCGGGTGTGTGTGTGTGTGTGTGTGTGTGTGTGTGTGTATATGTGTATATATATATATATATATATAATTATAATGTTTGGTTAAAAAAAAAAAAACAACAACAGAGCTTTACAGTATTATTGAAAACATTAAATGAAAACAATCTGATTACCTGAGGCAAAAGGCTGCCATGGCTGAATCACAACATGCTGATATTCAGTACACTTATGTGATATTCCTAATGCTTACAGATAATAATACTAATAATATAACCATTTAATATTATATTATTGTTACTATGAGTATTATTGCGACTGCTTTGAATATTACACTGTTATACAGTAGTAATATTTTTCTGTCATAATGTCTTTAATTACATGCAGTCAGTTGAACAGAGCTCTCATTTCAGTGGGACTTTTATTTTGAAAGATTTTTAAGTTCTCCCTGTTTGTGAGGAGCTCGTTATATCAAGCTTCCCGCAACTCGCCTGCTGAAATATCCGAGCTCCAATGGTTCATTATAGAGTTCATAACCATTTATACACTCAACACACTGATCTTTGGCTCTGCAGATGGATACTATTGGACACACTGCATGAAAATCAAGCATTAGTAGTGTGTGATGCCTGTGTGTGTGAAGGAGATGACAGGGCAGAGAGGTGCCTCTTATTCATACTGTGGCGCACAGCTCATGTGACTGAATATTATTTAATACAATGACATCCTTCTGCTGTTTAATGATAACACTTGACCATATAGAGGCTTTTTTATTATTATTTTCAAATGGTCTTTGATTTCATCTCAAAACTCTCACATTACATTACATGTTGCTAATGGCAGCATATTTTAATATGCTACCAAAATTAACAACAAGATGATATCGTACCGTTTTAAATTTTTTGGTGTCCCGATATTTCGTTATTACCAGTATACCCTAGTGCTCACCAGTTTAAACTTGAGAAAATGCACTGAAAATTGTACAAAGGACTACTTATATTATTAAATATAAATATATATTATTAATTGACTAATTCACTTGGCAGAGAATATATCCCTGTATAGATCAAGTGTAGATGAAAAATGTAACAGGTAGTTTATGATGGAGTCTTTAAGCGTTTCTCTTCCCTCTGCCACTGTGTAGTTCTGGTAGCATTATTCACAAAGCAGTTTTACCGTTTCTACCTTTCTTGTCAAAGGTGCTGTAACATGAGTGAGCGGCATGATGTTATGGGGCAAAACTTAGTCTCAGCCTCAGATGGCATGCCTACGGACTGCCCACAGTCCATGCTCTACGTCTGATGCACAGCACTCAAAATTGCAAAACGATTTCACGAGTAACTAAGTGTAAATCTGATTGACTGTTTTGATGGAACTTCACAAGTAAATGCACACAGGACTTTTCATTCATCCGCCTGGATGCTGAATCGTGTTCACAAGGTTCCATGTTGACACAATGAGTGTTTTTGAGAATTAAATAATTACAGAAGTTTGCCAGGTTTGTGACCTCAAATCTTTTAAAGATATTCAGAGTTTCATTTGAGGCAGGTAGTAGAAAGTAAAGCTGATATCCACAAGCAGAGCTGCATTTTCTGCGTCGTTCACTTGGTTATATCTGTGATGAGGTTTTCTGTTCTGTACATAGACTGTGTACCAGGTTTTTTCCTGGATAGAAAATGTTTTTTGGTGGTGGCTAGGGGTGTAAATCGCAAGTTTCATTTTGCTACAATATCAATCCTCTTAACCAGTGATCCGATGTTTGCCGATACCTCAAAGTCAGCCGCGATGCAGATTCGATTCCGGGGTTTACAGTTGATATTACAATATTATGTGCATGTATTACACAATCAGTTACATTTATTATCTCACAAATGCAACCAAAATATATTTTTTTATATTTTATTGAGCTCTCTGAAATGTGCAAATCCAGTATCCACATTGGGACATCCACAACAAAATATAATACAGAAAAATAAATAATATAAAAAATAGTCTCATGCATGTGATTATCAGTCGTTTGATGACAACTCATTACCTTATGGAATTCAGTGACAGTTTGTCATCTCTACAACAGTCAAGCAATTCTTTCAATCCAAAATACCACAACTTGTTTCCAACAGGAGAGTATATGCTATCAGTGTTTTTTCTTGGCTACTGCTTCGACAGTTGTATTGAAAAGTTAGCAAGGGCGTTGATGTGTAGATGTGAAAAGGTTACTGCTGGAATAGGTGTTAGAGAGGCCAGCACGGGGTGCTCGCCCTGCAGTCTGTGTGAGTCCTAATGCCCCAGTATAGTGACGGGGACACTTTACAGTAAAAAAGGCACCGTCTTTCGGATGAGACGTTAAACTGAGGTTCTGAATCTCTGTGGTCATTAAAAATCCCAGGGCTCTTCTCGTAAAGAGGGGTGTAACCCCGGTGTCCTGGCCAGATTTCCCCCATTGGCCCTTCTCGATCATGGCCTCCTAATAATCCCCATCTATTAATTGTCTGTATCACTCTACTCTCTCCTCTCCACCAAAAGCTGGTGTGTGGTGAGCGTACTGGCGCACAATGGCTGCCGTCGCATCATCCAGGTGGATGCTTCACACTGGTGGTGGTTGAGCAGAGTCCCCTGTTCACTATGTAAAGTGCTTTGAGTGTTGTGTCAGAAAAGTGCTATATAAGTGTGTGTGTGTGTGTGTGTGTGTATATATACACTGGCAGCCAAAAGTTTGGAATAATGTACAGATTTTGCTGTTTCGGAAGGAAATTGGTACTTTAATTCACCAGTGTGGCATTCAACTGATCACAAAGTATAGTCAGGACATTACTGACATAAAAAACAGCATCATCACTATTTTAAAAAAGTAATTTTTTATCAAATCTAGACAGGCCTCATTTCCAGCAGCCATCACTCCAACGCCTTATCGTTTTTTGTTTTGTTTTTTGTGGATTTTTTATCCCTTTTCTCCCAAATTTGGAATGCTCAATTCCCAATGTGCTTTTAAGTCCTCATGGTCGCGTAGTGATTCGCCTCAGTCCGGGTGGCGGAGGACGAATCCCAGCTGCGTCCGAGACCGGCAACCCGTGCATCTTATCATGAGGCTTGTTGAGCATGTTGCCGTTGAGACATAGCGCATGTGGAGGCTTCACGCCATCCACCGCGGCATCCACGCTCAACTCACCACGCACCCCACTGAGAATGAACCACATTATAGCGACCGTGAGGAGGTTACCCCATGTGACTCTACCCTCCCTAGCAACCGGGCCAATTTTGTTGCTTAGGAGACCTGGCTGGAGTCACTCAGCACACCCTGGGATTCGAACTAGCGAACTCCAAGTGTGGTAGCCAGCGTCTTTACCACTGAGCTACCCAGGCCCCCCCAACACCTTATCCTTGAGTAATCATGCTAAATTGCTAATTTGGTACTAGAAAAACACTTGTTGAAAGCTATTTGGTTCATTAAATTAAGCTTAACATTGTCTTTGTGTTTGTTTTTGAGTTGCCACAGTAAGCAATAGACTGGCATGTCTTAAGGTCAATATTAGGTCAAAAATGGCAAAAAAGAAACAGCTTTCTCTAGAAACTCATCAGTCAATCATTGTTTTGAGGAATGAAGGCTTCACAATGCTTGAAATTGCCAAAAAACTGAAGATTTCATACAAAGGTGTACACTACAGTCTACAAAGACAAAAGACAACTGGCTCTAACAAGGACAGAAAGAGATGTGGAAGGCCCAGATACAACTAAACAGGAGGATAAGTACATCAGAGCCTCTAGTTTGAGAAATAGACGCCTCATATGTCCTCAGCTGACAGCTTCATTGAATTCTACCTGCTCAACACCAGTTTCATGTACAACAGTAAAGAGAAGACTTGGGGGTGCAGGCCTTATGGGAAGAATTGCATAGAAAAAGCCACTTTTGAAACAGAAAAACAAAAAGAAAAGGTTAGAGTGGGCAAAGAAACACAGACATTGGACAACAGATAATTGGAAAAGAGTGTTATGGATCTTAACCCCATTGAGCTTTTGTGGGATCAGCTAGACTGTAAGGTGCGTGAGAAGTGCCCGACAAGACAGCCACATCTATGGCAAGTGCTACAGGAAGCATGGGGTGAAATGTCACCTGAGTATCTGGACAAACTGACAGCTAGAATGCCAAGGATCTGCAAAGCTGTCATTGCTGCACATGGAGGATTTTTAAGAAGTTCTGAAATATTTTTTCAAATTGTAATAGTAATTGTTCACGTTATTAATGTCCTGACTATACATTGTGAACAGTTGAATGCCAATTTGGTGAATAAAAGTACCAATTTCTTTCCATAAGAGCAAAATCTGTACATTATTCCAAACTTTTGGCTTTTCCTTCCATTCCGATATCTGATTTCTTGATATCGGCTGATACCCGATCCGAAATTAGTGTTGTTGTTTTTTTCTTAATTTGTTTAGAATATCTATAACTCACAGTGTCCCTGCTGAAAAAAAAAAAAAAAGGATTTAATGGTTTGAATTGGTTTCCATTACAGATATGTTTTGGTCTCTAATGGTATCCACTAGACATAACATGCAAACAACAGATGCAACACATTACCAGTAGAAACCCACAGGGACCATTATAGCTGCCATTAAAACCAATACAATTACCATTATAACCATTAAAATTTCTGTGATGGTTTCTGTTGTTTGTTTTTTATTAGGGGTGGAACTGTTTGGAAGTACTCTTATGTGTAAAGAGAATGTGTACAAAAAAACCCCCATATAACTACAAAATACTTCATTATAAAATATTGAAAAAACACAATTAGATAAAATGTGTATCCTATTATGAGAAAACAAATGTAACCAGTCTGCTGCATGCAGAAGCAAAATTAGCAATATTTCCACTGAAAACCCTCAGTAGGAAAGAAGTTCGGTTCTCTTTACACATTTTTTCAATTTGTATCTGAACTTGTAAATGGATTCAGATCTCTATTTGGTTTTTAGTAATAGAATGGTTCACTTTAGTGTAAAAGGATATCAGTACACTTTTTAATCACACAATAATATTGATATTTCTTAATAAATTACAAATGTACATTATTTTTATTTATTTATTTTATTAATAATAATTATTATTATATATTTTAATAATATAAGAAGAGATATAGAGATGATAATAATAGATATTTTAATTGTATTATGTAAAAATTGCAGTTGTAATTTCCTGGGACGTTTTTGACATTTATCTCGGCAGCTCAGTCCAGCAAGTCTCCAATGGGCTGCTTCACAGTAGTTTAATTTGCTTCTCATTCAACGTCTGGTGAAATTCTCTGCCTACGCCATTCTCAATGCATATTATTAGGGAACCAAAGCAACTGAGCATCTTTTCTACATCTGAGATGGAGTTTGTGTGGATCGTTCAATAATCCTTGCCGCTCTTAGGGCTAAAAATAGCAGCACACATCTTAAAACGGTGCTCACTAAGCACGCTGCACATTTAAACTGTATATGCACTAATTAAACACAGCATTTTGCGATTCACAAAGCTATTGTGTGTTTTCAAAAGACTTTGATTAAAATGCACGAGTCATATGGACAACTTTAATGAAGCTTTTTGTGGTTTATGTCATTATTTGAGCTTGATTGTTACGATCATGACAAACAATTGGTATCGAATTTGGATCGGGCTCATCGGATCGATACCTGATCCAGGTAAAAATGTCAATATCGACGCCGAAACCGATCTATATATATATATATATATATATATATATATATATACACACACATATATATAATATATATATATATATATATATATATATATATATATATATATATATATATATATATATATATATATATATATATATAATATATATACACACACACACACACACACAGTTGAAGTCAGAAAATTTACATACACCTTAGCCAAATACACTTAGACAATTCTTGACATTTAATCGTAGAAAACATTCCCTGCCCTTGGTCAGTTAGGATCACTACTTTAAATATGTGAAATATCAGAATAATAGTAGAGAGAATGACTTATTGCAGCTTTTATTTCATTACATTCCCAGTGGGTCAGAAGTTTACATACACTTTGTTACTAGTTGGTAGCATTGCCTTAAATTGTTTAACTTGGGTCAAATGCTTTGGGTAGCCTTCCACAAGCTTCTCACAGTAAGTGCTAGAATTTTGGCCCATTCCTCCAGACAGAACTGGTGTAACTGAGTCAGGTTTTTAGGCCTCCTTGCTCGCACACGTTTTTCAGTTCTGCCCACAAATTTTCTATTGGATTGAGGTCAGGGCATTGTGAAGGCCACACCAATACCTTGACTTTGATGTCCTTAAGCCATTTTGCCACAACTTTGGAGGTATGCTTGGGGTCATTGTCCATTTGGAAGACCCATTTACGACCAAGCTTTAACTGCCTGGCTTGATGTCTTGAGATGTTGCTTCAGTATATCCACAATTTTCCTTCCTCATGATGCCATCTATTTTGTGAAGTGCACCAGTCCCTCCTGCAGCAAAGCACCCCCACAACATGATGCTGCCACCCCCATGCTTCATGGTTGGGATGGTGTTCTTTGGCTTGCAAGCCTCACCCTTTTTTCCTCCAAACATAACAATGGTCATTATGGCCATTTTGTTTCATCAGACCAGAGGACATTTCTCCAAAAAGTAAGATCTTTGTCCCCATGTGCACTTGTGCAAACTGTAGTCTGGCTTTTTTATGGTGGTTTTGGAGCAGTGGCTTCTTGAGCAGCCTTTCAGGTTATGTCGATATAGGACACGTTTTACTTTGGATTTAGATACTTGTCTACCCGTTTCCTCCAGCATCTTCACAAGGTTCTTTGCTGTTTTTCTGGGATTGATTTGCACTTTTCGAATCAAACTACCTTCATCTCTAGGAGACAGAATACGTCTCCTTCCTGAGCGGTATGATGGCTGCGTGGTCCCATGGTGTTTATACTTGCATACTGTTGTTTGTACAGATGAATGTGGTACCTTCAGGCATTTGGAAATTACTCCCAAGGATGAACCAGATTTGTGGAGGTCCACAATTGTTTTCTGAGGTCTTTGCTGATTTCTTTTGATTTTCTCATGATGTCAAGCAAAGAGGCACTGAGTTTGAAGGTAGGCCTTAAAATACATCCACAGGTACACCTCCAATTAGCCAATTGGTCTATCAGAAGCTAATTGCCTAAAGGCTTGACATCATTTTATGGAATTTTCCAGGCTGCTTAAAGGTACAGTTAACTCATTGTATGTAAACTTCTGGCCCACTGGAATTGTGATATAGTCAATTAAAAGTGAAACAATCTGTCTGTAATTTTTTTTGTTTGTTGGAAAAACGTCTTGTGTCATGCACAAAGTAGATGTCCTGAACGACTTGCCAAAACTATAGTTTGCTAATATGAAATCTGTGGAGTGGTGAAAAATGAGTTAATGACTTCAACCTAAGTGTATGTAAACTTGCGTGCGTGCATGCATGCTAGTTTGAGTATTTCTGTAACTGCTGATCTCCTGGGATTATCACACAACAGTCTCTAGAATTTACTCCGAATGGTGCCAAAAACAAAAAACATCCAGTAAGCGGCAGTTCTGTGGACGGAAATGCCTTGATGAGAGAGGTCAACAGAGAATGGCCAGACTGGTTCAAACTGACAAACTCTACGGTAACTCAGATAACCGCTCTGTACAATTGTGGTGAGAAGAATATCTTCTCAGAATTCTATTCTGGGATGCGGGTTGGTGCTGTTTTGGTGACACGAGGGGGACCTACACAATATTAGGCAGGTTGTTATAATGTTGTGGATGATCTGTGCGGTGTGTGTGTGTGTGTGTATATATCATCTATCCCCATGTCGATCTTTTATTATGGTATGATACATCTCCAAAAACTCTACCTCTAAACACCATGTAATGACAAAACTGACTGTGATTGGTCACATTAACATGTCAGTTAATGGCTTTTCCTGTAAGTGGGCGGTTCTTGGCCAATTGAAGCTGCTATAGAGCCCAGCCCTTTGCTGTAGGCAAAACTAGATCATTCTAATGTCACAGGCTTTCACTGTAGACAGCTCTGTTGGTCATAAACAGGCACAATAGTTTAATCGCGTCGCTTGCAGAGACGTGGTATAACAGCATTGCATTTCAACAGGTGTATACATTTTAAACACTGCAAATATGCGACAATGTGCTTCCTTTGCTCATTGCATGCTCACACTAAATTCAGGCATCCAATGAGCTGCTGAATGTTAGTGAGGATTGCTCGTGCTGATTCTGGAAATACAATAGGAGGAAAATTATTGTTTTGATTTGTACAAATTATATTTGGTAACAATTTACCAACAGGTTCCAGTCGTTAACATTAGTTACTGCATTATGTAACATGAACAAACAATTAACAATATATTTTTTACAGCATTTATTAATCTCTGTTAATGTTAGTTAATAAAAATACAGTTGTTGATTGTTAGTTCATAGTGCATTAATGTTAATGAATACAACTTTTTGATTTTAAAAATGAATTGGTATATGTTGAAATTAACATTAAGATTAATAAATGCTTAAAGTATTTTTCATTGTTAGATCATGTAAGCAAATGGAACATTATTGTGAAGTGCTACCCTTTATTTATACAATTAAATTTCAGCATTTGCATGATTTAATACTCACACTGGACCATGTAGCAAACTGTTTATCTGGACTTGTTAAGCTTCCGTCAAAAAGCATGCATCAAAATAAAAGCATGATTCAAAAGAAAACCTAGACGCCTGAAATTAAAGAAATTATGACAGACGTATATAACTGTTAAATAAAATTTGATGTTCACTGTAGTAGTAAGAATAAATAATAATTATAATAATAATGATTAATAATAGTAATATTGTTTAAAAATAATAATAATAAACAAAAAATAATTAAGCAATATATCACAATCAAGAGTGCTGTTGTATGAAAATTTTGGTAAAAAATGCAATGGTAAAACATAAAATGGATTTCAGTAGGGTCCTACTTAAAACACTTCAGCAATGCATACTTCATTGAGAAACACTTGAAGGACACATGCATTTGTTTGAATTTATTATTTACATCGAAATGTAACTTTTTAAATAGGATAAAGGAGTGTGTTTAATAGCACATTACCATATTAGCATATTTTTGCTTTAGTTTTGATATTGGTATCGAGAACAGTGACATTTTACTGGTATCAATACCAACTGCTGAAATGTTGGTATCATTACAACTCTGTTTTACGTGTTAATGTGAATTAAATGTGTGCGGGTGTTCCCACTATTATGAACGTGGAATTTGCGGTAATGATTGAAATTGTGCGCAATACCTACAGGCCCACGGCAAATTTCAGGCCCTGTCCTTTTGTGTTCAGAAAGAAAGTTGATCAGAACAAACTTTAACTGTGTTTTCAGCACAAACAAATGAGAAAACCTTTGACAAAATTATAAGAACTACTAGAGTGGCATATTTTGTGTTTTATAGTGTTGCCGGTGGTGGCCTCCTTGATTTTGGCAAGAGAGTCAAAGTCTCCTAAATTATATAGACCGTCTGCCTGCCAGAGCACAGCACAAACACCCTTCCTCTGTGTTTGTGTGTGTGTTAGGATTTTAAAACTAATATCAATGGGTTATAACGGCTATAGCAAACATATTTTAGCTTCTGCAAAAAATCATGCATGTCATATGCATTTCAGGCATTATTTGAGCAGCTGTCACACTGGCTTTGAAGAGTGTGTGGCTAACCACAGGAACAATTAAAAACTCAAAGAAAACTCACTGGTGCTGTTACATACATTGTCTGAAATGAACAAAAAGACCATTTATGATCATTGATTGATTTAAAAAAAAAAAAAAAAGATTTCCATCAAAGAGAGATTTGGGAAAAATATAAATGGATCGAAATATTGGACAGACAGATATTTGATCATTTTTATATCATCTGTATAATCATGTCTAACAAGTTTTACCTCATGCAACTTAAAGACCAATTTAAATTTTGTCTGAATCAAATGATATTACTTCATATGAATTGCCATTGTATCATACACACTGCCCTTGAAATATAGGTATTGACATCAGCCATGAAATTTCAGGCTAAATGGATGAAAAGTTTGATGGCAGATCTCACTGCCAAATATTTTTTTTTTTTTAAAATGCTAAAATGCACAAAAGTTGGACCTATTGTGTTGATAGTGCTGCACGATAACGGTTCAAATTTTAATCACAATTGTTCTGCCCTTTTTTTTAAAATTACAGGGCTGCACGATTTGGACATTCTGTTAAAAATACTGTTGCCACTGCTTTGATACCAATTCTAAATAAAAGTATATTAAACATAAGCTCTCATGTTAAACAAGGTGTTAAAACTACAAACTTGTAAATTCCTTTTGACTGAAATTAAGTCATGTTTTGCCAGTGCTTTACTTCCAATATCAGAGTTACTTTGCAGGGTTTCACACTGAAGTTCTCTTTAAATCATTTATTATTAGTAGTATTATTGCACTCAACAATAGTAATATACACTGAGTCAAAACATTATGACCACAAGCCTAATATGCTGTTGGTCCTCCATGTGCCACAAAAACAGTGCCCACCCACCGAGGCATGGACATTGAAGTTGTTCTGTGGTATCTGGCACCAAAACATTAGCAGCAGATCTTTCAAGTCCTGTAAATTGCATGGTGGAACCGCTGTGGATGGATTTGTTGGTCCAGCACATCCCATAGATGCTCAACTGGATTGAGATCTGGGGAATTTGGAGGCCAGGGCAACACCTTGAACTCTTCAGGCGGCCTTCTTCCACTGCTCCAAGGTCCAGATTCGATGCTCTCATGCCCATTGTAGGTGCTTTCGACTGGACAGGGGTCATCATGGGCACTCTGACCGGTCTGACCGGTCTGCGCTACACAGCCCAATACGCAGCAGGGTGCGATGCAGTGTTTGTTGTGACACATTCCTCCCATAACCAAAATTATATTTTCTGTGTCACAGTAGACTTTCTGTCGGTTCAGATCAGATGAGATAGGGATGTCAACATGTTACCAGTGTAAGATTTAAAGGTTGTTGCTTCATTGCTAATAGATGTTGTATGAAATATTCACTGTGTATGTAAACATATACACTACCGGTCAAAAGTTTTGAAACACTTGAATGAAATGTTTCTCATGATCTTAAAAATCTTTTGATCTGAAGGCGTATGCTTAAATGTTTGAAATTAGTTTTGTAGACAAAAATATATTTGTTATAGACTTCTTGCCCTCATGCATTGATGTGCCTTGGTTGCCCAACACCCTGTCGCTGGTTTGTGGTTTGTCCCTCCTCGGAACACTGTCGGTAGGTACTCACCACTGCTGTCCGGGAGCACCCCACAAGCCTTGCCGATTCAGAGATGCTCTGACCCAGCCATCTGGCCATAACAATTTGGCCCTTGTCAAAGTCGCTCAGGTCTTTGCTCCTGCCCATTTCTCCTGCAATCATCACGTTGACTTTGAGAACTGATTGTTTGCATACCATCTAATCTACCCTGACCTTGGCATGTGCCCTTGTTAGGAGATGATCAATGTTATTCGCTTCACCTGTGAGTGGTCATAATATTTTGGCTCATCAGTGTAGTTCTGTAATTTAGCAGACGGTAATGCTATACTGCCTCAAGCCTTTATTTTGACGAGAGAAAAAAATGGAAGTGTGTGTGTGTCTCTGTTGACTACAGCTTTGACAGGCTCTGGTGCGCGTTCCAAACATGGTGAAATGCTCTCAACTCCTCCTCGGCCCACAAAACCCTGGTACCATGGGTTTACTTCAGATTTTTTAGACCCTTGTAATAGCCTAACACACTTGAAATTACACACATGTGCAATTGAAGTTAATCTGGAGCATTTACTGCGGTCAGTGCACGTTAGCGACACGCACAAACTGAACTGAACTCCTGGCACAGCTGTTCTGAGTATAACAAATAATCAGAGCACGAGATGGAATTCATGTGTATTGAGCACAGAACCGCTCTGAGACCGCTGTAACGCCGTGTTGCAACCAAAGTTTATTCAGCTTACTTGCTTCTGAAGAGAGTGTGATTGGTCAGTTGAGGTGAAAATAGACTTCAAAGAGCTCGTGATTTGGTCTGTCATCCGTTGACAAAGCTTATAATAAAAATGAGCAACAACTTGCAACATTACCTGGCTGATCATTTTTGTTTGCTAGCTCACTAATATCGCTGACAGTTATGCTTAATTAACCGTGAATAGCAGAAACTGTGAACGCAGTTAAAATACGATTAATTGTGCAGCCCTTATATAACGGATATTGAGATCCTTGGCAAATTCCATCCCTGATCACTGTCAGCTCGAAAAGAGATGTCTCTAACAGTCATGGGATCTGGTTGCAGCAGTTCAAATTGCCTGAGAGCTGGTGCTTGCTGAATCTTTAGGATGTCAACATGTTACCAGTGTAAGATTTAAAGGTTGTTGCTTCATTGCTAATAGATGTTGTATGAAACATCACTGTGTAATGTAAACATATACACTACCGGTCAAAAGTTTTGAAACACTGAAATGTTTCTCATGATCTTAAAAATCTTTTGATCTGAAGGTGTATGCTTAAATGTTTGAAATTAGTTTTGTAGACAAAAATATAATTGTGCCACCATATTAATTTATTTCATTATAAAACGAAAATGTAATAAAAAAAATAAAAAAAAACTTTTTTGAAATTGATGACTTGGACCTAATAATAATGAAAAGCAGCCAATAAGTGCCCAACATAGATGGGAACTCCTTCAATACTGTTTAAAAAGCATCCCAGGGTGATAACTCAAGAAGGTGGTTGAGAAAATGTCAAGAGTACATTTCTGCAAATTCTAGGCAAAGGGTGACTACTTTGAAGATGCTAAAATATAACAGTTTTTATTTATTTTGGATTTTGTTTAGTCACAACATAATTCCCATAGTTCCATTTATGTTATTCCATAGTTGTGATGACTTTACTATTATTCTATAATGTGAAAAAAAAAAAAAAAAAATTATAATAAAGAATAAGTGTTTCAAAAATAATTTGACCGGTAGTGTATACAGCTGTAAATTTGGGTTAGATATGATTTCATTAATCCACTACACAGTGTGAGGACTTTAATTACTGCTTTTCCATATACCTACTCTATGACTTTAAAACGTGCTACTGATTTCAGTCTTATAGCACCATGTAAGTCACACATGGGAGGCCATCACCACGAATCCCTGCTTATGCTAACTTGAAACCCAGTGCGGGGTGTCCTGCCCTGTGAGCGGTAATGCAGGTGTGTGGAGGTCAAGGACACAGAGAGGAAAGGGAGGAGGTGAAACTCGCTGATCAGCTCATCTTAGTACTTAAAGTAATTCCTCAAAGGCTCAGGGCCTAAATACTGTGCAGCTCCATGTCCCAGCAGCATTTGAGAGGGGGGTGGGCCTAGTGGCTAATGTGAACTTTGTCACTGGTGCCCTCATGTGTTAATTACCTGTCCCTGTTCAAGAGGACATACCTTGTGCCATTGTTTTCAGTGATTTAAGGAGACGTCACTGTGCTAGTTTATGGGTAATAGATGTTGTACTAATAACATTTGTTCCTTATGGCATTTCCTTAAGGCTTAAATGTCTTTGAACAGTATCCAAAGGTTTTGTTTTTATGTTTCTGTACCAGAATGAGTTGCTTTGCTACTTTCAGTGAGGATTTGTGTGCACAGTGTTTCTAAGGCCAGAAACATACTTTGTGCAAGTATGCGTCTGCAGATGCAAGCCCTTGGTCTCTGCATTGCCTGTACATGGTCCGGTTGAACATACTTGATGTGCATTCTTGCGTTACTGTGTCGGTAGCAAACCTCAGTACTCAAGGGGGTGAAAGTTACCTTCAAAAGTTTGACATAAAACTGGATTTGGTATTATTCATGTAGGTTGTTATTAAGCGTGTAACGATCCATTAATCTGGATCGATGTATCAGTCAAATAACCAATGATGTGATGCATTGATGCAATGCGTAAAAATCTATAATTTTTTTTAGAATACACCGTTATTTTTGCACTCTCACGTCATCCACATGCATTTCTATCGTAGTGTGAAGCAAGAACCAGGTGATGCAGCAACCCAGCACTGAGTAGTAGCAGCCAAGAAAAAAGCACGGATAAGGTATAGAAGCTACAAAGCAAACGCTCTGCTCCAGCACTCTCGGGTCCTTTTGACAGTGCAGAAAAGGAATGCTGTCGATGGGTGCTTTGCTTAAGTTGTTTGTAGGGTTGAAAAACTCTGTGTTTGAAATATTATTGTAGGATTGGTCTTTAAATTCCCATCAGGATTGGTGGATCAGGATAAACTTTAGGTTTTATATGATTAATGACATTTCATGGATCGCTGTCATCTACTTAGACCCTTTCACTTGGCAGCTGCTGTGGGTAGTTTTTCACTTTTCATGAAGGAATCACACACACTCTGATTGTAAACAGCTGTTTTCAAGTGCAATCACTGTGACCGATATGATGCAAAATATTATCTAACAATGATCTTCTATGAACAAGACCAACGAAAGATAATGGGAAGAACGGGACCCCGTCTCTAACACCGCAGTGCATAGGCTACTATTTGTAAAAGGATATGTAAAAATAAATAATGTAATATTAATGTAATTTTTCTAAAATTATGTCAGTGCATTCATTTTTACCGCAGTATTTAGCTTCAATCGATACCGGCTGTTATGAGGGTTGAAAATTTATGAAGATTGATGGTCGTGTGTGTGTGTGTGACTTCATATAAAAATAGGCACATAATATCATTTCATATCAATCGCAGGCCTCTACAGTATATCGAATTGAATCGAAATGGCATCATAGTAGACTTGGAGGTATCGGCAAACATCGGATCGCTGGCTAAAAGAATTCAATTTAAGATCATATTGTGATGAAACTGGCAATTTATTCCCTAGTTGTTATAAATGACTTAGTTGTTCAGCGATATTCTCTTCAAACTGTTGGTCTGCCATGACAGTATTTGCTTGAAAGAGAAAACTAGCTGTAGAAGTGGACAGTTCACACTAATGCTTGCAGCAACGTTGAGAATGTAACACGTAATTGTTGAGTTATAAATTATTGTCTGACATTTCAAAACACACAAAATCAAGCTTGCATAGCTAGAAGTGTCTGCATTCACTTGCGTAGAATATTTTTCGCCTTAATGGTCATTGCAGGAATTTCGAGGATCGGTGAAAGGCACTTGGATCTTTTTGGCTCTTCCTGATGTATGGTATTATCATGCTTTGCTGTTGCTTCGTTCTCTGGAGCAGACCAAATTTATTTTTCACAAGTCAATAAATTTAGTTGGTTTTAATGGCACAAAATGTGTAAGTACAGAATGTATACTGTTTTCATATTGTTTAATGAAAAATATTACACCCTCAGGCTAATTAAAGGTGCATTCAGTCATTCTATCCTCATTAAAAAGTTTGATCTTTTAAAGTAATGGTACTTTTGTGCATTACTTTTGAAAAATGTTTAAATGTACACTGACATGAGATGATCAATTCAGTCATATCAGTTAGGGATGTGCAGAACTACTTATTTCACTGACGTTTAAATGTAAATTTTGGTGTCGACTAGTCTAAAAAGTTAGGCTTAGAAAACATTGTGTTTATTTGACCTATTTAAAATGCCTTATCTATTGCAACAGCTAAATTAAACAACTAAATTCTGCTAAAAAGGGACATTTGTCTGAAACATGTTTGCCTAATGATCATTGTACATTAAAAATTGAACATGGCAGGTATTCACTTAATTTACGTTAGCGAATACAGGCATATTTATTAAAAAGAAATGAATGAATAGGCAGTGCTGGACCATTAAGAGAAAAAGTAATGGCCTGTTCTAATTAGAATTCACTAAGTTACTTAACATATTAACACAGTCAGGACATTATTGAAAAGAACAGGTAAGCCAAATCTACAAGGAAAAAGTTGTGCGCATTTCATGACGAGCATTAACCTATGATAAATAAAATAATTAGTTAGAATTAGTTAATTAGTTAAGAAGCCTGTGAGAAATGTACGATAAACCTAATGTATTGTTCTAAACATGATGTGCACACAGAATAAAATATAGTTTAACCAGTTAAGCAGTTGGCACATCGTTGAAAATAGGCTTCTTGATCAGCAGGGCAAAAATAATAATAATTAAAAAAATAATAATTAAAAGAATGGCATACCTAGCCTAAAATAGGCCTTTTCTAGGCTTCTTACTCGGAGCGTAAATTTGATGAGCAGAATTAACGTCAACTAGTGCCCGACCGATATAGGCCGTCCCTGACAACCGTCACTCATGTCTGTTTGCTGTTAGCCAGCTATAGTTTGTCAGTGCAGTCAGTAATGTAGCAGACTGAAAGGTAAACATCAGAGCATCTTTTTGCAGCTCAGCAGACAACGGTGCAGTGGTGGATTGTGTCTGAGTGTTGATTTCACGCTACATTGTTACCTAGTTAGTGAGACACAATGCTGGAAAGTAAAATAAACAACATCCATCTTTTACTCTCCGTGGCAATGAGCTTATAGCTAACTAGCTAATCACATAGCTACTTTCATTGCTTGTCAGCTGAGTGGAAGCTAATGTGTAAACATGTATTCACCAAACTGTTTTGTTCAGGATTCGCAGTTTAATACCCCCTTCAACCGAACAATTCCAGTCATTGCATTTATAAAATGTAATATTTAAAAGTCTGGTTTTCCACCGTTGAAAGTTTCCCCTGAACTTGTATATCAGAGTATGGTGTAACACCGATGCCGTTGTTTATCTTGGCTCAGCAGGTGTTAAAGCTTCTTGTTTTACAACTTGCCAATAATTGACTAGCAGTATTAAAATAGTCAGCATTTGACTAATATTAAACATTAATACTGATGTTTAGCTATTTATTTTATTTGAATTTATTTAAATGGTCAGCAACTGACTGATACTGAACATACGTTATTGATGTTTTTTAAGCTATTTATTGTATTTTTATTTATTCTTTATTTTCTCAGTGTTCATTTCTAGAATTTGTTGACAATGTATAATAATAATGTCAAATATTCTTTGATAAAACTATTTAAGAAAGCAGCCTTCTGAGTACCTTTGCATAGTCATATCAGTGCAAAATCAGTGAAAAATCCACATAGAAAAGGTCTGTTTTCATTCCAGCTCAAAAATGAACTATATCAGCCACCATATCGGTTATCGGTGAATTTTTTCACCCTCTAAAATCGGTATCGGTCTCAAAAATCCCATATCGGTCGGGCTCTATGTCAACATGGTCTGGTGAAAGAAAGGCAAGGCCGCCGCTGGCCAAATTGATGCCCTATGCAGACCTCTGTGATCATCGGACCGGGGGGGGGTTGAGTTAGCAATTGTTAGAGTTGGGGTACTCTAGTTCGGACTCGAGTCTGAGTCACAAGTCCAATTTTAATGGACTTGGACTTGTCACTGTCTCGGATGCATTTTTCGCAAGGCAGGGGACCTGACAACTGGTAAAATTGCACGCGGCATTTGTGCAGCCAAATTGTGTCCGCATCGCGGTTTCATTGTGGTTAAGAACTTTATTAAGTCAAGTCACCCACATCATGTCTCACACAGTTTACTAAAACAACATATTGGGCTATTAAGTCTTTTTAGGCATAATGTATCCACACATGTAGGCATCTCTAGTCTCTTGTGGTCCACGCAGTGTTGTTAACTTTCAGTGGACCTTGATGAATTAACTAACTTTTTAAATGGTCGGGGAAAATTTTTTTATTGCTAAAGCAGACTGCAACTCTGAAAAACAGATAAACAGCACCTATTTATTGTTTTCTATTTTAAAAGCATTGAGGAGCTGCTTAAATTGTTCTTTTACAGTTTTTGCACAATACAATGAAATATGAAGTTATTTTGGGCAGCGAAATGCTTTGTTATAATTGAATTATAGGTTGGGTGACCAGACGTCCCGGTTTATTACACAGGACAGTCCCGGTTTTTGGTAGGGTCACTGATTTTGTTTCTTAAATTAAATCTCATTGTCGCTATTATCTCTGGTATCGTTTGCAGAGAAGAAAATAAATTTTGTTGCGTCGCACGTTGATTTGAAGATACATTAATTCTAGTCTTCAGCAAATCAGCTGAAATGTGTCTGGTTACCATGGCAATGACATCATGCGCTTAGCGCTCGCACTCTGTCGCTTACTGTCAGTTAGCGCAAATGGCCTAAATAATGAAAAAATGCATTTTCAACAACGAGCTGAAAGAAGCCGATCCATGTATTCGCGCAACACGTGAAAATTTAAGCGGGGTGTTTTCTGAATGTTCGTTTTCCCCCTGAGCATGGAGGTAAATCAGACAAGTGGCACATTCATACAGCTAAACTGCACTTTTTATGTAGTACAAGCACTTAAAGGAATATTCTGGGTTCAATACAAGTTAAGCTCAGTCAGCAGCATTTGTGGCATAATGTTGATTACCACAAAAATAAATTTTGACTCGTCCCTCCTTTTCTTTAAAAAAAGCAAAAATCAAGGTTACAGTGAGGCATTTACAATGGAAGTGAATGGGGGCCAATTTGTGAACATTAAAATACTCACTGTTTCAAAAGCATAGCCACAAGACAAAGGATATGCTTGTAAACATGATTGTAATGACTAATGCAGTTTTCACTTTCTTTTGGAGTATGTTTGATTGGAGGGGAATACCAACAAATAATTTAAATATAAACAGAATGCAATAAGTGTGTTGAAGGACAGTTTTGTCTTCATACACCTAAAGCATATGCTTTCATTCTGAAACCACTTTGAAGTTTGTTCAGCAGGAAACTAATCATAAAATATAGAGGTTATTTTCTCAGTTGTGTTTTCTTAGTTGTGAAAGTTAAAGAAATGGAGTCACTGCGCTCTGCCAGTTCAGGGTGCGTAGATCCGTAGAAAACAACGGATCTCTTAGTCTAAAAACAAAATAATAATAAATAAGATATGCATTCTCAAATTCTTATATGCATTTATTCACTTATTTTTACACAGGAGAACGCAAATGTTTCGGCTTTACTGCCTTGTTCAGTGTGTGATTTCATTATACAACTGTACAGAGTTCTTTTAAAGTTTAGTATGATCTCTTTCAGGTGAAGAAGCCTTAGAGAAGCCTTTATTTTGTCACACATTGTACATTTTTGCATATATACAGTGAAATTCTTTTTTTTCGCATATCCCAACTAAGCTGGGGTCAGAGCGCAGGGTGAGTCATGATACAGCGCCCCTGGAGCAGATGGGGTCAAGGGCCCAACAGTGGCATCTTGGTGGTGCTAGGGCTTGAACTCCCAACATTCTGGTCAGTAACACAGAGCCTTAACCGCTGAGCCTAGGTGTAGGCCTTAACTGGTAATCATGGGTACTTGGAACACATAACAAGCATAATTCTTTCATTTGTTGTTTTCACAAGCTCGTTAATTGAACCAGACATTTTAATAGAGTGATCCAATGTGTCAAGTGACTAATAAACAACTTTCGTGCATCCACACCACCACCTCAATTGACAAAAAGTTCATCAAATAGGACAAAGCATACATTAATGCAGACATCAGATATGAACATACAATCCATTTTATCGCAACTATTGAGTCACAATACAGTCATAAACATCTTATCACCACATATTTGATAATTAGACAAATGCAAACATTTTAATAAATATAAATAGCAATTGACACATCAGGCAATAAATGTCATTCATAAATCAGTATCACCATTTATAATCAAATTGATCAATAGCAGCATGAAATACAGTATACCAATGCAACAGAGATTTATGAAGATTGTGGGTAAGAGATTAAAGATAACGAGAGATCAAAATCCTCATTCAAGCCCATAGGAACCATCGACTTCAAACAATGCATCCAATAGGCTTCCTGTTGTAAAAGTTTTTTCTCCACATTCCCACCTCTTCTATAACTTTCTACTTTTTCAATTCCTATACAAGTTAACTGTTTTATATCATGATTACAATCATGAAAATGTCTTGAGATTGGCGAGGTGACGTTATGTCTTCTAATGGCTGATTTATGTTCACCTACACACATTTTTAAAGGTATTGATGTCTTTCCAATATAAATTAATGGGCAGGGCCATTTTAACATATAGATTACATGTGTCATAGTACATGTGATCAATGAATTAATATGAAATATTCTCCCCATATGTACATCTGTGAATTGATTAGTTCTTATTATAGATGAGCAAGCCACACAGTTTCTGCATGGAAAACAACCCTTAATGAATGCGTGTTTCTATTCTACAACTACTTTGAGTTTACCAATTTATTTGCCAAATTACCAGATCTCTTATGGATAAATAAAGGAGGATGTTTAAAAATTGATTGTAATGATGGATCTGTAGAAAGAATGTACCAGTATTTTTTAATAATATTTTTGATTTCCTGAGAGGACTTATTGTAAGTTAGTACACATTTAACTGAAAATTGTCTTTTTTTTTTTATATATCATTCTGATATAGTAGTTGTTGCCTGTCTAGTCCTTTTACCTTATCATATGCTGACTGAAGCCAATCGTGGATATCCTCGTGATTTAAACTGATTAAACATTATGCAAGACTCCTCTGAATCACAGATTCAACGTAACCGATGGAATTGACTAACAAGACAGGATGCTAACTGTCAACTGACAGTATTGAATTTCTGTCCGTCTGTCTGTTTTAGAACTAATACGTCAAGAAAATGAATTGTATTATGACTCCTTTCCATAGAAAATGAAATGGATTCCTACCTAGAATTTAGGAAATCTACAAATTTGAGTAATGCATTCTCTGTCCATGTCCAAATTAGAAAGCAGTCATCGATGTATCTCATCCATAATTTTAAGTCTTTGATGAAAGGATTATTGTTGTAAACATAATTCGATTCAAAGTTTGTGAAAGTTAAAATAAACGTAAAATATTGATGTTGAGTTTACGGTTCAAATTTCAGTTCAGATTTATGAACAGATTCATTCGAACTCGGCCTGTTATGGACTCAGTCTTGAGTCCAACTCGGCCCCTTTCGGACTCAATTGTGTAAAGACTCTGACTCGACTAAGGTGGACTCGAACCCAACACTAGCAATCGTTGTGGGGTTATTATGCAACGTTAACGTAGCGTGGTTCGATCATCTGTGTTCCGCAACTGCTACAGGGTCCTTGAATGACGTATAACATGCGAGTAAGGATGGCCGGTGGAATTTCTGGTGCCCCCCTAGAGAGTTGATGCCCTACACAGACTGCGTAATATGTGTATAGAGAGTGGTGGTACCGAAGACAGGACCTAACTCAAGGAAGGCGATTATCCTGCACTTGAAAAATCCCGTTCTGCAAGAAAAAATCCATAGTGAAATCCACTTCCCACACCACCACCAAAATAATTTCCATAGCTACTTTGCTGGTCTTGCGAGAGGACATTTTCCTGTCCGTGACGTGAGTGAGAGAGGGAAAAAGCACGCGTGGCCTGAGGTGAAATTAAACTTGATATACATCTGCTCCAGATTTCCTCTTTTTTTAATAATTGTATTATTAATGAATTAAATTAATAAAATTATATTTAAAATGAAACATTAACATGACATTAGTTTGAGCGCATCTTTTTTTTAAATATAAAACCAAACGGAAATGTGTAAAAATGTTGAACCGATTAAAGGGGAAAAATATTGATCGACTAGTATTTCCAGTGTCTACTAGCAGCATCAATAACGTTAAGTCGACTAGTTAAGTTGTATAGTCTTGCACATCCTTAATATCAGTATCCTAATTACAGTGGTTATATTTGACAATCACATGATCACATGTCTAGCTCTTTATGTTGGTATCCCCCATTAATGGACAATTTCACTCACGGAATCAATTAATCTGTAGATTAATTGTGGCTTGATGCGACTAACACATTTGTACAGTGGCATTGGTAGCCAAAAACTTTTGCTAGCCTTTTTTTGGTAGTTGATTTATTTTTAAAACATACAAGCTGACAGTCACTGACATAGACTCTTTCTGAGCAGGTGGAATCATTCATATTGGACCAGGAGGATCTGGATAACCCAGTACTAAAGACGGCTTCAGAACTGCTCCTGTCCAGCGCTGCAGATGGAGCTGACCTCAGAACAGTAGACCCAGAAACACAGGCCCGGCTCGAGGCATTACTAGAAGCAGCAGGTATGTCCACCGGCTGATCCTGATATGCTGACATTAAGCTAGCTGATTTATCCTGTTTCTGTGCATGACTTTTCTGATTGTGTTTGTCCTCAAACATATTTTTGCAGTGCTGAGCATGAGTCGCACTTTTTATTAATGGGTCTTATTTATGAAACACAAGCAGAACGAATTTGTGTAAATCGTACTTAAGTTACGAAAAAAAAAAATTGTCGCATTCGGTTCATTGGGACAGTTTACATACAATGGATTTATAAACAATTTACACAGAAATTCTTTCTGCTCATTTTGCTTGAATAAGGCCCAATGTGTTTCAGGTTTCAGAGCAAATAGTTACAGAGATTCTGAAAAATTATACCGTTTCATTATATTTTCACATTACAGCACTCAATCACAAGGAGAATATTTCAAAAGCAGTTATTTTTCAAAATTACAGAGCATAGCCACAATGTTGATCTATTTCTCTTACGTATGACTGATGTTATGAATAGAAACAAAGATCTGTGTCTAGGTCTCCTGGTTAAACCAAGTTTACAATACATACAGGTGCATCTCAATAAATTAGAATGTCGTGGAAAAGTTCATTTATTTCAGTAATTCAACTCAAATTGTGAAACTTGTGTGTTAAATAAATTCAGTGCACACAGACTGAAGTAGTTTAAGTCTTTGGTTCTTTTAATTGTGATGATTTTGGCTCACAGTTAACAAAAACCCACCAATTCACTATCTCAAAAAATTAGAATAGATCATAAGACCAATAAAAAAACACTTTTAGTGAATTGTTGGCCTTCTGGAAAGTATGTTCATTTACTGTATATGTACTCAATACTTGGTAGGGGCTCCTTTTGCTTTAATTACTGCCTCAATTCGGCGTGGCATGGAGGTGATCAGTTTGTGGCACTGCTGAGGTGGTATGGAAGCCCAGGTTTCTTTGACACATTGGGATACTGATATTAGGGATGTGCAAGACTATACAACTTAACTAGTCGACTTAACGTTATTGATGCTGCTAGTAGACACTGGAAATACTAGTCGATCAATATTTTTCCCCTTTAATCGGTTCAACATTTTTACACATTTCCGTTTGGTTTTATATTTAAAAAAAAGATGCGCTCAAACTAATGTCATGTTAATGTTTCATTTTAAATATAATTTTATTAATTTAATTCATTAATAATACAATTATTAAAAAAAGAGGAAATCTGGAGCAGATGTATATCAAGTTTAATTTCACCTCAGGCCACGCGTGCTTTTTCCCTCTCTCACTCACGTCACGGACAGGAAAATGTCCTCTCGCAAGACCAGCAAAGTAGCTATGGAAATTATTTTGGTGGTGGTGTGGGAAGTGGATTTCACTATGGATTTTTTCTTGCAGAACGGGATTTTTCAAGTGCAGGATAATCGCCTTCCTTGAGTTAGGTCCTGTCTTCGGTACCACCACTCTCTATACACATATTACGCACTCTTGTTTCTCATTGTCCTCTTGACAATACCCCATAGATTCTCTATGGGGTTCAGGTCTGGTGAGTTTGCTGGCCAGTCAAGCACACCAACACCATGGTCATTTAACCAACTTTTGGTGCTTTTGGCAGTGTGGGCAGGTGCCAATTCCTGCTGGAAAATGAAATCAGCATCTTTAAAAAGCTGGTCAGCAGAAGGAAGCATGAAGTGCTCCAAAATTTCTTGGTAAACGGGTGCAGTGACTTTGGTTTTCAAAAAACGCAATGGACCAACACCAGCAGACGACATTGCACCCCAAATCATCACAGACTGTGGAAACTTAACACTGGACTTCAAGCAACTTGGGCTATGAGCTTCTCCACCCTTCCTCCAGACTCTAGGACCTTGGTTTCCAAATGAAAACAAAACCTGCTCTCATCTGAAAAGAGGACTTTGGAACACTGGGCAACAGTCCAGTTCTTCTTTTCCTTAGCTCAGGTAAGACGCCTCTGACGTTGTCTGTGGTTCAGGAGTGGCTTAACAAGAGGAATACAACAACTGTAGCCAAATTCCTTGACACGTCTGTGTGTGGTGGCTCTTGATGCCTTGACTCCAGTCTCAGTCCATTCCTTGTGAAGTTCACCCAAATTCTTGAATCGATTTTGCTTGACAATCCTCATAAGGCTGCGGTTCTCTCAGTTGGTTGTGCATCTTTTTCTTCCACACTTTTTCCTTCCACTCAACTTTCTGTTAACATGCTTGGATACAGCACTCTGTGAACAGCCAGCTTCTTTGGCAATGAATGTTTGTGGCTTACCCTCCTTGTGAAGGGTGTCAGTGATTGTCTTCTGGACAACTGTCAGATCAGCAGTCTTACCCATGATTGTGTAGCCTAGTGAACCAAACTGAGAGACCATTTTGAAGGCTCAGGAAACGTTTGCAGGTGTTTTGAGTTGATTAGCTGATTGGCATGTCACCATATTCTAATTTTTTGAGATAGTGAATTGGTGGGTTTTTGTTAAATGTGAGCCAAAATCATCACAATTAAAAGAACCAAAGACTTAAACTACTTCAGTCTGTGTGCACTGAATTTATTTAATACACGAGTTTCACAATTTGAGTTGAATTACTGAAATAAATGAACTTTTCCACGACATTCTAATTTATTGAGATGCACCTGTAGATCTACTCCCATGATTGAGCCACACAGAGGCTGTAGTTCACAACCAGAGATACCTGTATACCGAGAGAGTTAGCACTGAATATAGCTCTGCAAATCCATAATTCCCATTTGTTTTTACATGTTTTGCATCCTGTAGTGTTATTATAGTCTTCACGGCTCAGTGTGAGCTTTTGCTAAATATGAGCACTGAAATGTTAATGATCTACAGTGCTGAATAAGGCTATGTCTACATTAATCCGGATACATTTGAAAACAGCTTTTTTGTTTTTGAAACGCTCTCGTATGGTCTGAAACGCAATTGTCCTCGTGTTCCGTCACTGGACACCAATTCACGTAAACTTACTGTCGCCTTTGAATGAATGCAATGTGAATGTTGTACAACGTAACATTTGTCTTTAACAACGCTGTCAAAGTGAATATCTGGCACAACAGCGCCGCTATAACACGGGGCACCATCTTGATTGTTTTGGTTGAATGGATCACATGAATGCGTCACATGACAACAAATACGTCATCGTTTTCAGAAATATCTGTTTTCCCAGTCCACACTACAACGTGAAGACGACGTTTTCAAATTTGTCCACTTGGGAGAGCTTTTTCATAAAGCTCCATTTTCACTGACAAAAACACCTGACAAAAAGATGCGTTTTCAAACGAAAACGTATTAGTGTGGATGTGGCCTAAGGGGTGCTGAAAAGGTGAATGGTCATTGTCACACAACTCACTCAGACCTTGTTTTTGTTTAACAGGCACAGCGTGTGCTGAACGTTTCAAATTTGTTTTATAAACTTGGAAACTGGTGGTTGATTGTACTTCGCACCAGGTTATGCCATGTTCTGTCAAACTCGTCTGCATGCGTTGCATCATTATGTGTAGTTGGGATGAGTTGGTTTGGGTGAGGCCCAGCATGTTAGGGCTGCTTCTCTACGCTGGCCTGCCCTGCCCCGTGAGCGGATAGTTATCTCACAGAGGAACCAAAGGGGAGATTAGCAGCAACAATGGATTTCCATACAGCAGCAGCAACCTCACTCATGACTCAGCACTGGCCTATAGTACACTTGTGTGCGCTTCTGTCTGTATATGTGTCTTCATCCGTGTATATGTGAGTGTCTCTATAATTTTCCTCATCTCTTGATGTGTCTCCATGGATGGAAATCGTTAGGAATTTAAGGAGTTATTTAACGATTCCGATTCCTTAACGATTCCTTAAACAATTCTTTGTGTGCTTTTGGTGAATAAATATTTGGGAGGAAAAAGGAAATTTGCTTGTTGCATTTTCTGCCCTCAGCAATCTTTTGCAAAATAATGAGGTATTTAAAGGAATAGTTCACCCAAAAATGATAACTCTCTAATCATTGACTTACTCTTATGTTGTCTTAAACTCAAACTACTTTCTGTCCTCTGCGGAACACAAGCGAAGATGTTTTGATGGAGATATAATGTGATATATCCAAATAATGTACAATAGTGGGGTCCAAAACTTTCAAGCTCCAAAAAGGACATAAAGGCAGCACAAAGGTAATCCATACGACTAGTGGTTTAATCCATGTCTTTTGAAGCAACATGATCGATTTAGGGTGAGAACAGACCTAAATGTATCTGCTTTTTCACTATAATTCTTGACATTGCAGTATCCTTGCCTTATCATGATTTGAAGCCCGATTACAATTCTTCGCACTTGACATGGATTAAGCCATTGTATTCGTATGGTTTACCTTTGGTTTAGACCAAATTGATGTGCATTGTGTGGATATAGTCACATCACGTCTTCATCAAAACATCAATAGTGTTTAGCGTTCCAATCAGTTCATAGCTAAATACAACAGAATGCACGAATATGAGCAAGGATTAAAAAGAAAGAGTACGTTTTGGCATGCAGGTGCGAGAAACTTCATGTTATTGGAATAAAATTCATACACATCTCTAGCTGTCGCTCGCGTGCGAGTAATTATTACAAGTACCCATGGTGGATCAAACAATAATTTGCAGACCCCCTGCAGTACCACCGTGGACCCCCTGAGGGTCATGGACCCCCTTTTGAAGACCCTTGCACTAAATCATCATGAAATCAGTTTACGTGAGGGAAGTATTGCGTGCCTGTTATTGCGTGGTTAACTTGCATCAAGACATCTTTAAGTCAATGAGTGAATATTTCAGTACAGTAATATATGTTGAGTCATAAAAGCCTTTATGGTAAAAGATTGTATTGATAAATAGGTTTAGTGCATTTTCAACATGTTGTCCGCCGAGTTCGGTGTGTTCAGCGTGGTTAAAGAGCGCTTTTTGCCGCCTCGTCACTCCTCTCACTCCGTCTTCAGGGACACCGCACGTGCAGCTCATGAGCTCAGTTTAACCTGTAATCTGAAGACACAAGCTGCGTCCGAAAACAGAAAAATGCTGCCTTCGGAGGCTGTATAAGGATGGATGAATGTAAGATGAAATAAGGTGCTTTTTAAACTGTTCAGAGAGTTCTATTCATCCAAAAACACTGTTGTTTAAACCATTAACTGATAAGGCAGCTGCCTACGTTTTCCGATGCACCCGAAGTTAATATAAAACAGCCCTAAACAAACAAAAGTGTAGCTCTGATCCTGGCATCCTCCGTTGTTGTTGATTTTGTTGTTGCTATTGAAACGCGCATGCAAAGAACCTCAGAATAAAAATGGTAGATTCTAGATGACATCACTACGATGGTACTTAATGAATGCAAATGTAACCGGGGAAAAGTCCTCTCAGGTGTTCCATTCCTTGTAAGAGTTCTTATCTAGAAAGTTACTAAGGGAAAAGTACCAGGACATATCAGATGTTATTAACAAAACAGGAACTCTTTGCAGGGACATTTTTGCCCCCATAGTTTGAATCTCGGGGACATTTTTGCCCAGAGCCCCCGTTAATTTCCGACCCTGGATGGAACTCTAGAGTGATGGAGATGAGAGCTGTAAGGGGTATTTAAGTGTCTCTATTCACCGTGCAGCCTTTCTTGTCAAATGTGCTGCATTATGACTTACGAGGGAGCGGTAAGATATGAAAGGTGGCAAAACTAGCTCTTGCAGTGTTAACAGCTTTGTTGATTATAAACAGGATCGATAGTTTTATCGCATCGTTCGCTTACGGAGATGCGGTATAATGCCATTTGCATTTTGAATTAACAGGTTTAGAAAGGTTTATACATCTGTAACATCTTAAGCAACTATGCGACAAAGTGTTTCCTCACTGCGCACGTTCCCACTAACTCAACGCGCTGCTAACAGCTGCATGTGAGAGAGTGGGGGAGATATAGAGGGGATTTACTAAACAAGTTTATTGATTTTATTAGTTTGTCTGTATCTATTGGTTTACTCATTTGCAGCTGCACTGTAAAGTGATGAAAAAATGTGCACAATACCTGCAATCCCGTGCTGAATTCTAAAGACATGGATTTAACCATTGAAGTCATATGGGTTACTTTTATGCTGCCTTTATGTGCTTTATGGAGCTTCAAATTTCTGGCCACAATTCACTTGCATTGAATGGACCAACAGCTGAGGTATTCTTCTAAAAATCTTTGTGTTATACAGAAGAAAGTCATACACAACTGGCATGGCATGAGGGTGAGTAATGAAGAGAGAATTTTCATTTTTGGGTGAACTATCCCTTTAAGATGGAGAGACTATCCATGCTCCGATGAAAATTTTCATCAAAATCCTAGGTGGAATTGAAAACACTCATATACACACACACAAACAGTGCAAAATCAAATTTGTGTGTTGGAAGGGTGCATAGCACACAGACACTTCAAAGAACTGACCCTGGTTTGGCGTTGACATTTAATTATTTATTAGATATAGGGCCTTTTTTCTCATGATAACAATCAGCATCATCTTATTTTAATATTAATAGTGTGTTATGCCATTCTGAAACTGCGTGGAAGCTTTGGAATTTGAAGTTTAAATTAAGGCTTTGGCATGGTTTGAATGTAGCTAACCAACGTTTGTATTTCCTGAGTGTGATTGTGAGTTGGGCCTGTACTAACCATGGATGCGTTTGTTCTTGCTGGATGGCGTGTGGTACTGGTGTGGGGTTGGACGCTGCAGGCATTGGTAAACTCTCCACTGCCGATGGCAAAGCCTTTGCAGATCCTGAGGTATTGCGCCGTCTGACTTCATCAGTGAGCTGCGCGCTGGACGAAGCCGCCGCCGCCCTTACCCGCATGAGGGCCGAAAACACACTTAACGCCAGCCAGGCTGACAAGTAGGCATCTTTTCTCACATACACAGTTTCTCATCCTACATGCACACATCATGATGCAACATTCATAATCAACCAGCAAGAATTACTTCATATCTAATGCTCAGACCCAAGTGATTCTAAAGATATTTAAGTGTATTTAGTATAATTAATTTAATTGATATGTAATTGTCTCAGTTTGAATGTTTAAACCATACTTTAAATTGTGAGACCTTGTCAAGAGCTCTAATACCTGTAATTAGACAAGCATTTGTACAGATCTTCATGTGACTCCATGAGCCTCCAGTTAGAGTTGATAGCATACAGTTGAAGTCAGAAGTTTACATACACTTTAGCCAAATACATTTAAACTCAGTTTTTCACAATTGCTGACATTTAATCGTAGAAAACATTTCCTGTCTTAGGTCGGTTAGGATCACTACTTGAAATGTCAGAATAATAGTAGAGAGAATTATTTCAGCTTTTATTTCTTTCATCACATTCCCAGTGGGTTAGACGTTTATGTACACTTTGTTAGTATTTGGTAGCCTTTAAATTGTTTAACTTGGGTCAAACATTTTGGGTTGCCTTCCACAAGCTTCTCACAATAAGTTGCTGGTATTTTGGCCCATTCCTCCTGACAGAACTGGTGTAACTGAGTCAGGTTTGTAGGCCTCCTTGCTTGCACATGCCTTTTCAGTTCTGCCCACAAATTTCAGATTGAGGTCAGGGCTTTGTGATGGCCACTCCAATACCTTGACTTGGTCGTCCTTAAGCCATTTTGCCACAGCTTTGAAGGAATGTGCACTTCTCCCCATGTGCACTTGCAAACTGTAGTCTCACTTTTTATGACTGTTTTGGAGCAGTGGCTTCTTCCTTGCTGAGCAGGACTCGTTTTACTGTGGTTAAAGATACCTGTCTACCTGTTTCCTCCAGCATCTTCACAAGGTCCTTTGCTGTTGTTCTGGGATTGATTTGCACTTTTCGCACCAAACTACGTTCATCTCTAGGAGACAGAATGCATCTCCTTCCTGAGCGGTATGATGGCTGCGTGGTCCCATGGTGTTTATACTTGCGTACTATTGTTTGTACAGATGAACGTGGTATCTTCAGCCATTTGGAAATTGCTCCCAAGGATGAACCAGACTTGTGGAGGTCCACAATTTATTTCTGAGGTCTTGGCTGATTTCTTTTGATTTTCCCATGATGTCAAGCAAAGAGGCACTGAGTTTGAAGGTAGGCCTTAAAATACATCCACAGGTACATCTCCAATTAGTCTATCAGAAGCTAATTGCCTAAAGGCTTGACAGGCTTGGCTTTTTCCAAGATGCTTAAAGGCAGCTTAGTGTATGTAAACTTGTGACCCACTGGAATTGTGATATCGTCAATTAAAAGTGAACAATCTGTCTGTAAACTATTGTTGGAAGAATTACTGGTCTCAACGTACTCAAGTAGATGTCCTAAACGACTTGCCAAAACTGTAGTTTGCTAATATGAAATCTGTGGAGTGGTTAAAAAAATGAGTTTTAATGACTTCAACATAAGTGTATGTAAACTTCTGACTTCAACTGTAGCTTCGCCTGCACAGTCGCAGTAATTGTAGTAGTCTGGTTATTTTTAGCCGTAGCCTGGCTGAGGCCTGCTCAGATGGCGACGTGAATGCAGTGCGGAAGCTGCTAGATGAGGGACGCAGCGTCAACGAACACACAGAAGAGGGCGAGAGCCTGCTGTGTCTGGCCTGCTCAGCTGGATACTATGAGCTCGCACAGGTACTGTGTACTGACTCGCACACTCACACTAGTGCTTTGTGCTCCCACAGTATGAAGCGCTCAATACTTCCAAGCCTGAAGCTTTCCTTTCAGTTGCTGAAGGCCATACAGCATAATGTCAAATAAACAACAACAATTTTAACTGATCAGTAGTGTTTAAAATGTGAAGTGTAATTTCTGCACTATTAGCAACACCAAACAGAACTGGGCCAGCCCAGTCAGACCACTCTAACAGATTGCAGTTTTGTTTGGTGCCTCTAGTGGAACAAAAATTCTACACATTGCCTCTAATTTTAGCCTAAATGTTTGTGTAAGCATGCACTGAGCTTCTCTGAGGTCTTGGTTGATCTGAGTTTAACTGGTTAATGCTTGTAGGTCTTGCTGGCCATGCATGCTAACGTGGAGGACAGAGGGATCAAAGGAGACATCACGCCACTTATGGCTGCTGCAAGCGGTGGTTATGTCGACATTGTCAAATTGCTCCTAGTGCACGGAGCCGACGTTAATGCACAGTCCTCAACAGGTACTTTTATAAACACACAAGACAGTACTGTATGCTCATGAAGGGATGTTTATGTGCTCAATCTTGATGTCTCACATTTAGACCTTGGTATAAGGTATGTTTACCCTGATGCTGCTAAGCCATAAATACCTTTGTTGTAGGTAACACAGCCCTGACATATGCGTGTGCGGGAGGCTTCCTGGATGTAGTAAAGGTGTTACTGAAGGAGGGTGCCAACATTGAGGATCACAACGAGAATGGTCACACTCCCCTGATGGAGGCTGCCAGTGCAGGCCACGTTGAGGTCGCTCGTGTGCTCCTGGAGTACGGCGCTGGAATCAACACACACTCCAATGAGTTTAAAGAGAGTGCGCTCACACTCGCCTGCTATAAAGGTGCATCCTAGTGCATCATTGACTGCATGATGGTTGTATAAGCATCATGTAAATACATTGACCTGATTGCCATAAACAGATTAAGCCAATATTCTGATTTACAGGAATCTGAATAAAACAGCAGGCCTGTATTCATCAGAATTTTCAGGGTTCCCACGGCTCCTGGAAAACATGGAATTTTGCAGTGCTGTTTACTAGACAGAAAATGACAAAAATGCCTAAATGTCCTGGAAAATATTTTAGTATAATAAAACTGTTTGTGTCACTAACAAGGTTTTTATTACAAAAACATGTTAACGATCGGGACTCGGCATAGGTGGCAAATTCTCTAATTTGTATCGTTTTGTCACTGCCAGCGGCTGCGCATTTTGAAACATCAACGGTTGACTGCCATGAATGCAGCCCTGTCACCAACATTTTCTGCTCATCTGCTGTCATCTCGGCTTTGCTCTGATGGAATAGTTTAAGTATGAATATAGTTTAAAATATTATTCTTTCATTCCAACATTGCTGTTGTGTTAACTACAAAAACGTTTGAGTTGTCAGCTTTAGACAATGACGACGGTCGGACCGCTAATTTTTTTTGTTTTAATGAATTCACACCCCGTGGTGGTAGCGCGGTGATGCATCCTTTACGAATCGGGATGTGAATTCATTTTCAGTAATTCAACAATCTGATTTTGCTATACTCGCTGTTACCACATGCAGGGCCCGATGATTTTCTCAATATGGAAAACACGGACTGAATCACCGAATTCAGTAATAAAAATGGCATTAGTTACAAAACACAAGTTCACGGAATTTTACATGTTTGGGATGAAAATGAATGTTTGAATGCAAAATTAATCAAACTGAAATCGCGATATGTCCTGTTGTGAATATTAAACCACATATTTTTACTGACCCCAACAAACATTTTTTAAAAATAGCTGTTTTTTTTTTCAACATGCATGGCTTTAAAAAATTTGCCTGAAGCTAAATAGTTTTTACATATATTTAGTTTTTAAGACGATTTCCCCCAAAATTGGATCCCATTTATAATTAGCTGTAAATTACAGATTTATGCATTATGAAACCTTATATAAGCACTTTACAGATATGAATTCGTAAATACATGGTATGGCCTCAGCCTTCCTGCCATTAACATGTGTTTTTAAGCGAAGAGTTCAGGGGAGCAGAGGATGAGTTTTCGGTCACCTGTTTAGTCATGCTGTCAACTTTTGGGAGAGAGTTGGATTTACAGTCCTATATAAAGAAAATTGATTTCTTGTGTTCTTCTGTGGGGATTAATAATTATCACCAACATTTTGAAATGAAAAAATTTGGGTATTTCCCGCACTGTGAACATAGAATGTGCAGGGATCATTAAAAATCTTGCGTAAGACGTGCAGCCCTGCTCCAAAGTTCTTGAAGTGGGTTTTTTTCTCCTGCAGTTTTCAACACATTGGTAATAGATGCTGCAAAGACACTGACTTAACACAGAGCAAGGACAGTTCTCAGAGAGCATGTTTGGCGTCTGCATGCTGGTGTCTTGTGTGCTTACACGATTGTGCCTCACCAAGCATGTGTGCGCTCAAAATAATCATGCTCGCTTATCTCCGAGTTCTCGATTAGAAGACTGTGTTCGCTTCCTGTAATTTTTGGCCTCTCTCATTTGTAGTCTGTTTGCACTAACGTTATAAGTGCAGCACTGGTGCGATCGGATAAGTGACTGTTCTAGCAAGTCTGGCCCAGGGCCGTTGGACAGTCCTTTTTGTCGAGCCTTGCAGATATTTATTTAATTAAATCAAAGTGTTTTGGGGTTTAATAATCACACTGGGCCATGTAGCAGACTACTTATCTGGAGGTGAAAAACTACCATCAAAAGCACAGAAACGGCAAAATAAAAGCTTGATTTAAATGGATGCGTGAAATTGGGAAAAGACAACAATGTATTACTACTGTGTAGTAATGTGATGTTTACTATAATTAAATAATAAAATAAAAATAATAAATATATTAAAGCAATATCTCACATGTGTGATGTTCTGTTGTGCTGCACAAAAATATCTCCAGAGTTGTTTTGGATTGTGCTGTAAGGATTTTGTGTAAAAGCAGTTCATTTGATAAAAGTAATTCAATGTTATGTTGAAAACTTTTCATGAAATTTTCATGTTTTAATGAATTCATCTGATTAGACACCGTTTTAATAATACAATAACATTTAATTAAACTGTCAAAGAAGGAATTCAGAAAAAATAACCATCCAATAACCACAATATACATCATGACTGCTCATGTGTTTTTGCTTAAATATTAAACCCAATTAACATTAAATGTCCTGGAAAGAGTGGGAACCCTGATTTTTTTTATTTTTGTTTTTTTTTGGTCATGTAAACACCTTTTTCCTAATATTCACTGTAAATAAACAATTTAAATCTGAGCATGTTCAAACCAAGCTGAAAGTAGTTACTGATGATTGTGAAAAGTGAAGTCATGCATTTTGCTATTCGTCACACTCTTGTGTGCTATTGGAAGGACATAAATAAGAATGATTAAATTACCATTAAAAATGGCAGGAATATTCTAATAGCAGTGGAGCATGTAAATGTCATTTAAAATAGCGACGTAACCAGAATATGAACCTTAATCAGAAAATGGTGCATGTAAATATGGTCATACATTTAAAATAAAATCAACAGTTTTTTATAGGGCTTATTGTATCAATGTCTTTAGTAGTTTTTGTGGCGGTACTCAGTGACCGTATCCCCTCTGTCCCTCAGGGCACTTGGACATGGTCAGGTTTCTCTTAGAAGCGGGAGCCGACCAGGAGCACAAGACGGATGAGATGCACACTGCACTCATGGAGGCCTGCATGGTAACACCACCTCTTATACACACAGTCCTGTAACTACTGTTTGTGCAGCTTGTTTAGTTAAGTTAGTAGTTCTTCATGGTTGTGTCCTGTGTAGGATGGCCATGTGGAGGTGGCACGGCTGCTGTTGGATAGTGGGGCGCAGGTAAACATGCCCGCTGACTCATTTGAGTCACCACTGACGCTAGCTGCCTGCGGGGGCCACGTAGAGCTGGCAGCGCTGCTGATCGAAAGGGGGGCCAATCTGGAGGAGGTGAACGATGAAGGCTACACCCCACTAATGGAGGCTGCCCGTGAGGGCCATGAAGAGATGGTGGCTCTGCTCCTGGCACAAGGTACTGGTCACCACAGCCCCTGAGGCAGTTTCCTTGGTCATGTGTTGTTTGGTCCTTTTTTGTAACTAGTTTCTGTTTAACTTTTATTTATTTTTTTAGTCTTAGACAATATAAAATATAAACTCTACAGTAAAGGAATGCCTGGGGTTACATACAACTTTTGTGCTATCAACAGCATTTCTGGCCTGCTGTTGATTAGCACAAAAATTTGGATTCTTTCCTCAGTTAGAATATGTGAAACACTTGTACAATAATAAACTTAAAGTGAAAGCCATTGAAGCAAGCCATCAGCCCTCTAAACCACATATTTAGAATGGAAACATTTACAAAACCTGTCTGTCCAAAGTTATATCCTCAATCTTTCAAAAAATTACAAATGTTACTTCACTTAGTATTTGCGTGAGCACAACAGGAAGTTACTGTAAAACAGCATTTACATCAGGTAGTCTCAGTCTTTTTTGGTCTGTGAATCATTTTCACAGAATTCAACTATACATTTTAGGATATCTCTGGTGTAATTAGATAATAGGCAAATTACATTATAACACATTTTACTGTTTAGCCCATTTTTTTGTTTTTGACCCTTCTAACAAGAACTATAACTAATCATTTTGGAAACCCCTTCATTTGCTAACCCTGTCTAAAGCCAAGCGCACACTACACAACTTGCTGCCGGCGCCCTGCGACTCAGTCTTGTTTTTAGTCGTGCTGGTCCGCACACTACACAAATTATCGCAGACTTGGTGTTTTAACTACACGACCATTTGTCCTCTGACTGAGGCTATGCACACACCAGGTATTAAGAAGTTTTTGGTGATCTGATCACAAGTGTACAAGTGGGACACATTGCCATTACACCTGGTCATCTCTTTAGACCACTTGTATTCAGATTTTGAGGGCAGAGTCTCTGATTACATCAGTCATTATGTCTGTGAATTACTGAAAGATAATAAAGTGCAAAATACCGGCCCACGGTTTCTCTTAATTATACTTGCATATATTAGAAGCACAAACATGGCATTTAGAGCAGAATTCTGTTCTCTGTTATTTTATTAGAATACATGTATTAACTAGTATTCTATTGCACGTACTTCTCATACCTGTGTCCCTGTGTGTTAACAGCTGACACACTGAAGAATTTTGAAAGTTCTTGTGTATGTACATGTATTCCATTTTTTTTTTTTTTATATATATATATTTTCTGATCAGACAGTTATATCCCTGTAAAATCTGCATGTATTATATACATAGGTATAGCCTATGGCTATAGAATTTATGTTGAAAAAAAATTAACTTTAAATATACCATAAAAAAGACCAGTTCCTACGATCACATAACCATCTCTGGGTTGCAACCCCAAGGTTGAGAACCTAGGGTTTACATGGAACAGTTCTATAAATTCTTCCAACAGGAATTGCTTTATGCATAACCAGAAATTCATCCACCTAGAAAAGTATTCCCACCTCAAATGGATGCATTAACAGCACCACTAACTCAACTTCCTGCTGAGTTAATAGCCATATAGACTAGAAATTAACCACCTTGTGTTTGGAATTTTTTTTCTCTTGCTGGGATGGGCTCTTGTGGCCTTGGCAAGTGACCAGTGAGCTTCTAAAAAACTCTACAGACACTGAGTGCGTTTACATGTACGATCTGACTCCGGTTATGCTTAATAAGCTGACAATGTGTGTTGTCATGTAAACGCCTTAAAAGTAGGGCTTGGTAAAGATATTGATGTTCTGATGCTTCTCCATCTTCAATTGAACGATCTTGATATAGATTCTTAAATCCTAAGATCGGATCTTTTCCTCTGTGCAACCCTCTACAATGAGAGGAAGTCACTCGCATTTGCAACCACATTCCGCAAAATCTTTTCACTGCATGTTGAGAGTAGAAGTTGTTCCCAGTAAAGCCCCGTTCACACCACAAACAACATCGAGCGACAAAGCGACACTTTGTCCCATTCATTTTCAATAAGAACAGAGTGACTTCGGGCAACACGAGCAACAGAGGTCTCTTTGGTGAGCGAGAAGACAAAGTTGAGAAAAGTTTAACTTTTATACAAATGATAAGCGACATTCAGGAGTGACAAGGGACATTCAACTACTACTCCTGTACTCATTTAGACAAGCTTAATGTTACAGGGAATCAGAGTCGTCCAGTCTGTCAACCCTGTCTTTGACCTCTGAAAAAAACAAAACAGTCGATAGATGTGACACCCCAAACCAAAATGTAGGTGTTTCGAGTCAGTTAATGAGATGCTGCTTTAAGATGTATTTACAAAATAATATTCCTGAAACATTTCTTAGCAACTGTGAAATTGTTCAATACAGTATTTTGTTGTTTCTAGGTGCAAATATTAACGCTCAGACAGAGGAGACGCAGGAGACAGCGCTGACTCTGGCATGCTGTGGAGGATTCCTAGAGGTTGCTGATTTCCTCATCAAAGCTGGGGCAGACATTGAGCTGGGGTGCTCCACTCCGCTCATGGAGGCTGCACAGGAAGGGCATCTGGAGCTGGTCAAATACTTGTTGGCTGCAGGTGAGGCCTTGCACCTGATGCATGTCTTGATCTAAGATGCTACCTCTTTCATAATGAAAATATTTACAAACATCTCTCTCTCTCTTTGTTCAGGGGCTAACGTCCATGCCACTACAGCCACAGGAGACACGGCTCTGACATACGCCTGTGAGAATGGACACACAGATGTGGCAGATGTGCTGCTGCAGACGGGGGCTGATCTGGTTTGTGCATTTTTGTTATTTCGCAGTTTCCCCTGATAGCAGTTTTTGAAAGCTTATATACAATACTGTGCAAATGTTTTAGACGGTTGTGAAAAATGTATAGTGTGGATGTTTTCAAAAATAATGCCATGAATCATTTTTATTAATCAGTTAACTTCATACAAAGTGCAGTAAACAAAAAAAACTAAATCAGTATTTGGGGTGACCACCTTTTGTCTTTAAAATGGCAACGTCCGGTGTGAACAGCCCTATTTCAAACAGATTGATTTGATTGCAAAATAAATTTCCTGTGGACTGTAGACCAGTGATAGGCTTAAGTTAAATGATATCGAATTAAAACATATAATATATGATATCTACAATACATGAAGCCATTTTTTGTAATGTATATTCAGTGATTTACCTGTCTAACACAAAAATGTAACGTCTTTCAGTTATCTTCATTTGGGGACGTTTCTCAGCAAATAATGATGTGCAGTTAATTGTGATTAATTAATTGGTATATCATGTAATTCAATTATAGTTTTTAATCGATGGACAGCCCTAGTTTTATACAGTTGAAGCCTGTTGGTGCTGACTTGTATCTTTTCCCTCAGGAACATGAATCGGAAGGGGGCAGGACTCCACTGATGAAAGCGGCCAGAGCAGGACACCTGTGCACAGTACAATTTCTCATCAGCAAAGGCAAGCTGTGATGGTTTTTAGAAAATTAGTTTTTAACTCCTGACACTGACCGCTTTGTGTTATTCAAATATGGTCACTCCTTCGCATTTGATTTCTGCTTCTGGCCTATTTATGTGTGTTTTTGTTCCATTATACTTAGAAATTAAATCATGTGTGTGCTTTGTCTGCAGGTGCTAATGTGAATAGAGCCACGGCCAACAATGATCACACAGTGGTGTCTCTGGCTTGTGCGGGTGGCCATCTGGCCGTGGTGGAGCTGCTGTTGGCCCATGGAGCAGACCCCACCCACAGACTGAAGGTGACTTTCATTTTGATGAAAAGTTCATTGCATGAACCAGATGCTAATGGCTGCGATGTGGTCATATGACCTCTGTCATAATTAGTGTTTGATCTTTCTGCTCACAGGATGGCTCAACGATGCTGATTGAAGCTGCTAAAGGGGGTCACACTAATGTGGTGTCCTACCTGCTAGACTACCCAAACAACATTCTGTCAGTCCCTGCCCCAGACCTGTCCCAGCTCACACCTCCATCTCATGATACGTCTCAAGTAAGCTGAAATGTGTTTCCCAATATCTGGCATAGCATCACTACAAATTACCCTCTTACAAGTTATATGACATGAGTACAGTTTTCAATAGATTGTCGATTTTGTTTTATATGTGCAGGCCCCTCGAGTCCCATTCCAAGCCCTGGCTATGGTGGTGCCCCCCCAGGAGCCAGACAGAGTGCCCTCCACCATCCCAACACCCCCACCTATTACAAACAAAGGTTAGTTTGCTCTCAAATCCTTAAGAGAGAACATTCAGAGAAAAGAGATGTCTGTGAAGATTCTCATTTGAACAGGTCATAGAATGTCTAGTAGAGTTATTCTAGTCAACTGGATGTGTATGTCTGTTGCTCACTCTTCATCAGTGATCTGATGGTAGACAACTGATGGAGATACACTTGGAGTAGCGAAACATCTCGAGCTTTAGAGAAATGCCAACTTTAGATTTGACTAAAATAACTACAAGACAGTTTTAAAGAGTTTATATTAAATACAGCAGGAGCTAATAAGCATGGTTTTGGGTTTGAGTATTCATTTGTTTTGTCTCTTAGGTGCATCCAAACAGAGGCTGAGCTCCCTTCAGAACAACTCTGTGGCCTCAGGTGGCCTAGATGCTGACCTGCTGCCACCCTTCCACCCTTACCAGCCTCTGGAGTGCATCGTTGAGGAGACAGAGGGCAAGTTGAACGAGCTAGGCCAGCGCATCAGTGCCATCGAGAAGGCCCAGCTACAGTCGCTTGAGCTCATCCAGGGCGAGCCGCTAACCAAAGACAAGATCGAGGAACTAAAGAAGAGTCGAGAAGAGCAGGTCCAGAAGAAGAAGAAGATTTTGAAGGAGCTGCAGAAGGTGGAGCGGCAGCTGCAGCTGAAGACACAGCAGCAGTTCACCAAAGAATACATGGAGACTAAGGGGCTCAAGGATGAGCTGGGCCAGGCGGCAGGGGTGGAGATGCCCAGCACCCCCCTGCCCCTGCAGGCCACACAGCTGGGCATTGACTCTGAGAACGAGGCTAACCACAAAGAGGAGGACCATCGGCCCACCCCGACCAATGAGGAGGAGGAGGAGGAGGACGGACGACGACGATGATGATGATGATGAAGATGAAGATGAAGAGGAGGATGACGAAGAGGATGTTGACTGTGCCAAGCTGCCACAGGTGGACACCATTCTCTACAGAGAGACAACACAGCCACCACCACCTCCACCTCCTCAGAATCAGGCCCTCCAGAGTCCCCCGCTGCAGACCAGCTTCGTTCCCATACAGCCTTTGGGCATACAGCAGTCCACAGACTTCAGTAACGCTGAGTACCCAGGGAGCAGCAGCCCAGACCTACAGAGGGTGTTGCTGGGCCAGCAGCTGACAGGTTTGGGGCCAGGGCTTCTCGCACAGGCACCCGATGGACTCATGGTGGCCACACCTGCACAGACGCTCACAGACACGCTTGATGACATCATGGCGGGTGAGCTTACTGTAACTGGAGCAGCATTTTCTTCCCTTCAGGATGTCATTGAATCATTAGAAATTCATTAGCTGTATTGTCTTAGCTGCATAATCATGGTTCATGGCTGTGATGTTAACAAAATGCGACTGGCTATTTACAAAAAGAGACTAGTCCTTCCTTATGTCCCACGTGTTTCAGTAGGAAATGTGTGAACAGAACAGAAAACCGGACACATCGAGCCATTTCATGGGGTCTAGCTTTAAACCTTATCTCTTTTAATTGCTTTTTGCAAATTTAGTGAATTAAGTACAAGGATTCATTATTGAAGCTGCTCTTTGTTGTAAAACAATGTCTCATTCCATTCTTCCTCTTTGCAGCTGTGAACAGCAGAGTGCCTGTGGTAAACACTACAACCTCGCCCTCTCCTCAACCCTCCGCACAGACGCCCATCAACACAGTCTCCCCATCCTCCATGCTCCCTCTGTACCCCTCAGTGGACATTGACGCACATGTAAGAAAGACCTTCCTCTTCTCTGCACGTAACATACAAAATACAAGACATTTTCAAAAAGCTGACTGCAGAATTGTTTTTAAGCACTGAAAGTATTTTATTCATTCTTCACCTTCAGACTGAGAGCAATCATGACACGGCACTGACGCTGGCCTGTGCAGGCGGCCATGAAGAGCTCGTCTCGGTGCTCATTGCGCGTGGGGCCAACATCGAGCACCGGGACAAGAAGGGTAAGAGGCTCATTCAAATGTTCTTTGAAGTCAAAACACTATGGCAAAATTACAGGGATGTTGACATTCTATTATCTCTCTGTCCACAGGGTTCACTCCCCTAATCCTAGCTGCCACTGCAGGCCATGTTGGTGTGGTGGAGATCCTGCTTGATAAAAGTGGGGACATCGAAGCTCAGTCTGAGAGGACCAAAGACACCCCTCTGTCCCTCGCCTGCTCGGGCGGCAGACAAGAGGTACCCTCACAAACCTGGCTCCACCTCCATGATTTAGGACTAAAGACACATTTAAAAGCTACTTTCATTTTTAGAATTGAAATTGTAATGACTCTGACCTTTCATTTTGCTTCGTTTTCCAGTTTAAATGATAGCTTTATGATTAAAGCTTTCTGTCTCTTTTATTGCAGGTGGTGGAGCTGTTGTTGCTTCGTGGTGCTAATAAGGAGCACCGCAACGTGTCTGACTACACCCCGCTCAGCCTTGCGGCCTCAGGGGGCTATGTTAACATCATCAAGATCCTCCTGAACGCTGGTGCTGAGATAAACTCCAGGTCAGAACACAAGCCTACACACTCCCACCGACTTGATTAGTTGGCTTAAGACTGATATTAAGAGAAATTAATTGTGCTGTAAGCTGTTTTTTATTTTATGAAATGACATGCAGAAAATGCCGCTATTCCATTGAAGGTGTTATTGAAATAGGTTCCATGAAATATCACACCTGTCTCTGTGATAGCGCTATCCTCTGTAAACAAAAACAATAGCGTTCAGTTTGACCATTATCAGTTTAGGAATGCTATTTTGCTACCGTGTCTTTTCACTACTAATGTCACGGAACATGTACAAGGTCAGTGTTACTGTTCAGGTTTGCTGACATCAAACTGCATGTTTATGTTTCATACCTGGAGTAGTAATTTTCTCTCTGAAAACAGTGGTTTACAAGCGTCTCTGGGAGGCGTGTCTTATTCAGTGGCTAATTCTTGTGGACGTTCTAAAACTGTTAAAATTGCTTAAAGCAACTTTAAGACATTCTCATTCTTTTACGTCATAGTTTAGCTCTCTCCCTCTGGCCACTGTATAAACCCTGTTACTCTTTCAGGACTGGAAGTAAGCTGGGCATTTCTCCGCTCATGTTGGCGGCCATGAACGGCCATGTGCCTGCGGTAAAGCTGCTTTTGGACATGGGGTCTGATATCAATGCTCAAATCGAGACCAATCGCAACACAGCATTGACCCTTGCCTGCTTCCAGGGTCGAGCAGAGGTTGTCAGCCTGCTGTTGGACCGGAAGGCCAACGTGGAGCACCGCGCCAAGGTTTGTTCCCACCTAACTTCCTGGAAGTATGCCTATGAATATGTGTATTCTTATCTTGAATGAACCTGAGATAGTCTGGCTTTTAAATCTGGACCAAATCCTTAAATTGTGTACAGTTGTAGGAAATAAAGAGGGGAAAATGTTGTTTTGCTAGTGTAATACAATGCTACTTACCTTATTTTCTGGAAATAAAAAAACACATACAAGTTGCATCTCTATATAAGTCGCACTGACAGCGGGTGCATGCAGCAGGCACTAGCAGCCACTCAACTTCTCTTCACCGGTTTTAGAGCTCCTTGACAGGCTCAGAAGTCAAATGCGCTCCGTGAAGATTACAGTACCTCAAAATTTACACATCGCTGTGTTTTTGGACTTCTTTTAAACAGGAGAATTTGCTTTAAGTAATCGTGTGTAACAGTTTCTCATATTCTTTTTGTTTCATGAAAGAAATGCGACAAGTAAGCCACATCTGTTTATAACATCTGTAACCCTATGCTGTGCACAAATAAACAGCTTTAAGTCTGTGAGTAAAACAATACGCCTGTTGTATTCTATACATTCATTAACGTTAGTGAAGGTGGATACTTATCAGATGATATTTGCAACCCTCTTTGCAATGTATTAATAATCCGGTTCACTAACTGAATGTTTTTACTACGAGTGTGACTAAACATCATGTTGTGGGCATGTGAGGAGTTGCATTTGACAGTGGACTAGATTTTTTTTAGAACAGTAATGTTATGATGGACAAAGTATTTAAACTGGTTGCAGAAAGTACTTTGTAAAGGCAAAATATTCTGAATTGGCGACTTTAAAATGCTTCTTCTGTCTCTCTGTCTGATGTTTTCATCTGTTTTTGTACATGTGTGTTTTACAAGCCGGCATCAGTTCCATATAAATGATGTATATTTATTTATACATAATAATAAATCGCTTCGGACTATAAGTCGCAAGACTTTTCAGATGAAAAACAAACGCAACTTATATTATGGAAATTACAGTACATGTTAAACTAAACCCTAAAAATCAAAGTTGTATTGTTAAATTGAATTTTTTCTTTTTGTTCCTTTTTTTTTTTTTTTCTTTTTTTTAAAGGAGGGACAAGTCTAAATTAATTTTTGCAGTAATCAACATTATGCCACAAATGCTGTCGATGAGCTTAACTTGTATTGAACCCAGAATATTCCTTTAAAAACTAGCAGAATGCTAAACTGGAGCAAAATATGTCAAATTATGAAATGTCAAACTAAATGGTAACAGTACCTTTCCTTCCTGCAGACGGGCCTCACCCCTCTCATGGAAGCTGCATCAGGTGGTTATGCTGAAGTTGGTCGTGTCCTGTTGGACAAAGGGGCAGATGTCAATGCCCCTCCGGTTCCCTCCTCTCGCGACACCGCTCTCACTATTGCTGGAGACAAGGGTCACTACAAGTTCTGTGAGCTGCTCATCAGCAGGTGCGTCTTTATGACTGTAGTGCATGAAGTGTTCAGTGCAGGCGTTCTTCTTATATGGGTTTCACTCACAACATGTAAGATCTTCTAGAAAGTTTCATCTCTGGCACTGCATTGATCATTTTGCTTTTTCTGTTTATACAGAGGGGCTCACATTGATGTGCGAAATAAGAAGGGGAACACCCCTTTGTGGCTGGCTGCTAACGGAGGCCATTTTGACGTGGTGCAGCTGTTGGTGCAGGCTGGAGCTGATGTGGATGCAGCTGACAACCGCAAGATCACCCCCCTCATGGCAGCATTCCGCAAGGTAAACTGTTTTACCTTGAAGTTCATGGCCACTGGTAGTTTTCTTTTGAGAAGACGATAGATGGAGAATGATTAGAATACACCACCATGAAGCACTAAAATGTGTCTGGATTGTTTTTTAGGGCCATGTAAAAGTGGTGCAGTACTTGGTGAAGGAAGTCAACCAGTTTCCATCTGACATTGAGTGCATGAGATATATTGCAACTATTGCAGATAAGGTACAAAAGATCATTGCAAAAAATAACTGCCTTTGTCATGATCATGTGGAATGTATCCAGGGAAGAACATTTCCATAGCTTGATTTTTCTTGTGAGACTTTTATTCATGCGTTCACATTAAAATCTGTAGGAACTGCTGAAGAAGTGTCATCAGTGCATGGAGACCATTGTCAAAGCCAAAGATCAACAGGCAGCTGAGGCGAACAAGAACGCCAGCATTCTGCTGAAGGAGCTTGATCTAGAGAAGGTTTAATTTGTCTTCAGATGTTGACCATAATAATCACATGCAGTGTTTTCCCTAGAATTTTTTTCAGCAGCAGTGCTGTTGTGCATGCGTCCACGAGCCCATAACGCCGGACACGTATTTACGCACGGCGGTGGAGGAATAGCTTTAAACGACCTTAGAATCATTATAGATGGGTTATACATGTTCACCTTGTCATTTGTGTGTTTACTGGGGGCTTTTGAAGGGCTCTGGGGGTACAATTTACTAAAACATCTAAACATTTACAACAGTCTTACCTAAATCTCACGGGGGTTACAATTCTTACCTCTAGTTTTATTCAGATAGATTTTTTAAGTATATAGCCTAATTATGGTCCTCTGCTTCAGACACTTGTTTCTCAGCAAGACGTTATGCCGTGACAGTTGTGCGCTGACTTACATTTATGTTGTTGTTCTTGGCAGATACCTTTAACAAAGACTTTAACAGGTAGTCAAAGGGCAGTTCACTTGAGAAATAAAATTTCTGTCATTACTCACCCTGAAGCCTGTTGGAATTTCTCTCCTCTGTGGAACACAAAAAAAGATGTTAGGCAGAATGTTAGTTCCAGTCACTATGCACTGTCACTTTTTTTTCCCCCATACATTCTCCCTAACATTTCCTTTTGAGTTCCATGGTAGAAAGAAATCAGAAACTTTTGCAAGTGATAACAGAATTACTATCACTTTAAGAGTACAAGTCAATACTCACCAGTTACATTAAAATGGCCATTTAATGTTGTCAAAATGCATTGAAAAATTTTAACAGATGAAATCCTGAGAGAACCTTGCTTATATGTATATTAAAGATTGAAAAGGATGTATTTTCATATTATGTATATTATTAATATTATGGTATTTATATTACTATATTATTATTATTTATGCATATTTTTACATACTAATTAAAATTTACTGACAGGGCAGAGAAAATACCTGTACAGTTCAGATGGGGCTCCAGAGAGATGGAGATGACAGATGTAACAGGTGTTTAAGTGTTTCTCTTCTTCCTGCAGTAGGTTCTCTTCACCCAGAGTAGTTCTGGTTTCAGTTTACACAAAGCATTTTTGCTCTATCTGCCTTTATTTTCAAAGGTTCTGTAATATGATATGAGGGAGCGTTATGAAAATGCGGCGATATGACAGGTGGGAAAACTAGATCACTCGGTTGTGCGCATGCAATTTTGACAGCTTTGCTTTGTTGATTTTAAACAGGAACGATAGTTTTATCTTATCGCAAGCTTACAGAGACACGGTGCAATGCCATTCGCACGTCGAATCTTAAGTTCAATAAATATGCAGCAAACTTACTTGTGACTTTCTGCATGCACGCTTACACGAAACTCAACAAGCGTTCAGTGAGGTGCACAAGAGAGGGAGAGAGGAATGCGGAAGAGCTGATTTACTCATGCTTCTCCGTTGCAGGACAGACACACGTTGAACTGCTATATGGTGATGTCACTGTGACTACGTGCGTGCATTTGTGTGTGTGCGCAGTGGGGTCCCTTTCGTTTCATACCAGCCCCATTTAACAGCATGCAGTGTAAAAAGCGTTATGTTGTGTAAAGAATATTAAAGAACCTTGTGAAATCTCAGCTCAGCCGTGCGCTGCTGCTGAATGCATATAGGGGAAACACTGACATGCCTAATGTGCATTAATTTAGCTAGTGGTTGATGGTCTTGCTGTTAGTCATATTGTGCAGCAGAATGTTGTGTCATGGTGAACTAAGTTTTTTCCAACCTGTTTGATGACAGTCTCGTGAAGAAAGTAAAAAACAAGCTCTGGCTGCAAAGCGAGAGAAGAGAAAGGAGAAGCGCAAGAAAAAGAAGGAAGAGCAGAAGAGGAAGATGGAGGAAGAAGAGGCAAAAGTAAAAGAGGTGTTTTCTGAGATGCAGGATCAGAAGGATGACTCTGCTGAAGGTGAGAGTTGGTTCATGCCCAGATGTTGTATAGAAAACATCACTCTAGGGCTGGGCGATATGACTACATAAAATATATGTCAATATTTTTCTCTATTGACTATATTCAAAATACACAGTATACTGTATACAGTTGCAATCAAAATTATTCAACCCCCCTGACCAGTAATACATTCTGGTGATGTGAATTAAAACACATCAACTAAAACCTCAGTAAACAGTCAAAGTAAGTTTTTAATAAACATTTGAGTGATTTTGAGAACAAAGAGTTCAGTTTACCCAAATTTTAAATTCTCTCCACAAATGTCATGTCAAAAATATTCAACCTCCAAAGTCAATCATTTGTGGAGCATCCTTTATCCTTAATAACGACAAATAAATGTTTCAGGTAAGTGTTCACAGGCTTCGGACACCTCTCTATTAGAATATTTACACATTTATCATGAGCAAAAGCTTCCAGCTCACTGACATTCTTTGGTTTCTGTGCTGCCACTGCTTCCTTGAAATCGCAACAAAGGTTTGCAATGGGATTTTAATGATGGACTGAAAGGGCCATTTAAGGACAATCCACGACCTATCCCTGAACCAGATTTTGGACAACTTGGATGTATCTTGGTGTTATTGTCTTGCTGGAAGGTCCAATGATCACCAAGCTTCAATTTACACACTGAAGGCATCACATTTTTCATGTCAAAATGGCCCGATACCTGAAAGAATCCATGGTGTCAGTCACATAGTCAGGAAAGCCGTTTCCTGCAGCCGCAAAACATCCCCCTAACAGGACTGACCCACCTCCATGCTTGACTGTGGAGATGGTTTCATTCTTTTCATCACCTTGTCATCTTACTCAGATGTACTGCTGACCCATGGGTCTAAAACTCATTTTCAGTCTATGTAACATCTATAAAACCTTCTTCCAGGACCCCACAGGTCTTTCTACTAGGGGTTGAATAATTTCGATTGCAACTGTATATCAGTAATTATGTGTTTGCTATGAAATGGCTTAACAGTGATGGTTTTTTTTTTTTTTTTATAAATGAGAGTTGCCATCATTTTATCCAAATAGCCATTGTTGTAGATTCAAAAGGCATTGGATAGAAATCTATTTAAAAATAATAATGGCATGTTTCCCACAGTTTTTCACTTAATGAACACGAGGAGAATGAGATTGAATCATTTTCATGTATATGCACTTTTGTATTTGTATTCCACATACAATGATACATAGTAGCTTAATAAAAAGCATTAATTACCTTCATATATTTTTACTAAAACATTTTTGGTGATGAACAAGGTGTACAAAAACTACTTAATTATTTTTTGTAACCCAGTTGAATATTGCAATACTAAATTATTACTGTGATACCCAGTCAGGATTATTATAATAATAATAATAATAATAATAATATATTATTATTTTCAGGATTAGATTTGTTTTATACAAAAGTCATATATTTCTGTCCTGTTTACTTCACCTTCATCTGGAGCTTTTATTTTGACACCAAAAGTGCTTTGTGTAGTTTACTATGTTCTGCATCTGGTGAAATGCTGTCTTCATCCGTTTCTGTTATACTGTGCAGCAATTCTAAATTTGTATAATACCTCGTAGTGGTTACCAATATTTTGAATTTCAGGAATGCTTGAACCTGCAGTACTTTGATTTTACAGTGTACATGAACTGCTATGAGGGCGCTGAAAACATTAGCCCCGCTCGTGCACATAGATCAGCACGTCACCTGTTTATTCTGAAGCGAGCACAGACCATGTTTATCTATCTTTATCTCTGCATTTTGATGTTTTTATTTTTTTATTAATTCATAATTTTTTATGAAATTGGTCTGCTGGTGCACTCTTTGTCCAAATAAAAAGTGCATTAAATCATTGCGACATTCACAATATTGCTTAATTTTATATCGTCAGCAAAATCATCACGATTATATTGTGAATGTTCGATATATCATCCAGCCCTACATTACTCTCTGCAGTTTTTAGTTTTGTCAAGGCTTCCAGTAGCATCTTTTGACCTCTTTTGTCATTTTTTTCCTGTAGAGTTGGAGGTGCCTATTGAGCCCCCAAGTGCTACCACCACCACAACCATTGGTATCTCCGCCACCTCCACGACCTTCACCAACACTTTCGGTAAAAAGCGAGCAAATATCGCCACCACGCCAAGCACCAATCGCAAGAGCAAAAAGAACAAGACCAAGGATTCTCCTAGTGAGCCCATAATTCTTCAAGACCCACAGGTGGCGCTGGCGCAGCAAAAGGCAGACAAAAACAAGATCCACGGAGAACCTCGTGGGGGTGGGGCACCGGGAGGCACCAGTGACTCTGATAATCTGGACAGCACTGATTGTAACAGTGAAAGCAGCAATGGCAGTAAGAGTCAGGATCTTGCAGACCCACCATCATTGTTGTCCTCTTCATCCTCTGCCCCTCTGGGCTCCCACCAGCCCCAGATCACAAGTGAAAAGAGACAAGTGCTATCACTGCAAGGCTCTCGTGAGGAGAAGGTCATAGTGTCCATCTCCAAACCACAGCAGAAGTAAGAGTTGCTCTACTACTACTTGCCACTGCTGTAGGGTTTATTGTGCAATTGAAGTCACAATTGCTTAGTGCAGGGGAAAATGGCACATCATTGCACCATCCAAAATATGCAGAGAGTAGACATTTAACAAATCTTACATATTTTTAATTGTTTATTTTCTTGTAAATTTGGCATATTTCACTTGCAAACAATTTCAGTTTAAAAAAAGTCCATTCATTTGTTTGTTTAGTTCTATTGTCATTGAATCAGGAAAAAAAAGCCAACATACCACATTTGCATTTTGCTGCTCCTTGTGAAAAATTGATCATGGAGAGCAAATGAAACATCTTGATGTATTTTCATTTGCTAACAGATCTTATGAGATCAACAGTGACTTGACCCCCAGTTCCCTGCCCTCCTCATTCAAGACCATTTCACTGCCAGTCACCTCGCCCAACAGTAAGATGAATCTCACAAGCCCAAAAAGGGGCCAGAAGAGAGAAGAGGGGTGGAAAGAGGTGGTTCGGAGGTGAGGGGCGCACAAATATTTCTTTATTTTTGTATGCTGTTTTTTTTTTTACCTTAAAGGAATAGTTCACCCAAAAATGAAAATTCTCTCATAAATTTCTCACCCTCATGCCATCCCAGATGTGTATGACTTTCTTCTGCAAAACACAAATTATGAATTTTAGAAGAATATTTCAGCTCTGTAGATCCATACAATGCAAGTGAATGGGTGCCAAAATTTTGACGATTCAAAAATCACAAAGGCATCGTAAAAGTAATCCATAAGACTCCAGTGTTTTAATCCATATCTTCGGAAGTGATAAAGGTGTGGGTGAGAAACAGATCAATATTTAAATCCTTTTTTGCTAGAAATACTCCTCCCTGCCCATTAGGGGGCGATATGCATGAAGAATGTGAATCACCAAAAACACAAGAAGAAGAATGTGAAAGTTAAAGTTGAGATTGACTGAGCGGTGAGGAGAATTTAAAGTTTTTTTTTATATTGATCTGTTTCTCAACCACACCTATCATATCGCTTCTGAAGACATGGATTTAACCACTGGCGTCTCATTGATTACTTTTATGTAGACAAATGTGATTTTTGGAGCTTCAGAATTTTGGCACCCATTCACTAGCATTGTATGGACAAACAGAGCTGAGAAATTCTTAACTGTGTTCTGCAGAAGAAAGAAAGTTATACACATCTAGGATGGTGAGTAAATGATGAGAGAATTTATTTTTGGGTGAACTATTCCTTTAATTGTGCTTTATCATTTTCCCATAGATCCAAGAAACTCTCCGTCCCTGCCTCTGTGGTGTCTCGGATAATGGGTAGAGGTGGCTGCAACATTACAGCTATCCAAGACGTTACAGGCGCACACATTGATGTGGACAAGCAGAAGGACAAAAACGGAGAGAGAATGATCACAATCAGGTACAAATAAGGCTGAAGGTCCTCAGAACATGTTTAGAGGAGTAGTAAAATAATACAGAACTGTGCAAAACGATAAAGGCAGTTGTGGAAAATGTTGTATAGTGAGTATTTTTCAAAAGTAATAACATGTATCATTTTTATTTATCAATAAACTTCACTAAAATGCAGTAAACATTAAAAATAACTAAATCAGTGTTTGGTGTGAACCAGTGTTTCCCACAGAATTTAGCTCAGCCCATATTATATATTAGTAACATTTTAATTTTTAAATGTATTTAAAAAAAAAAAATCTATTGCAAAAGTGTATCTGTAGCAATAATATTATATAATAATAAGAAAATATTATTACATCCAATGTAAACAAAATAATAATGGTTATTAATACTACATTAAGAAATTAGAGAAATATATTACAATTGTATTATAATAACTAATAATAACAATATTATTTGTATTATACAAGTAATATTTCTCTAATAATTTTCTCTTTCTCTCTAAACTTGGTCACAGCCTTATTATGATATCTAGTTAAAAACTGCAGGAACTTTCTGTGTGAAGTCGCATTAACAATAGCCTTTGAATGAGCGCCTATTAATTCCACATATGGTGAAATGCTCTATTCTACGCTTCTGTCCATAAAAACCTGGGGCCTCATGTATAAAACATTGTGTAGAATTAATACTAAAAGTGTGCGTACACACAAAAAGCCAAATTTTGCGTGCGCACAAAAGTTTTCAGATTTATAAACTCTACATTCTCAACAACCTGCACAAAGTTTATAAATCCCAGTTAGAGGATGATTGCACGAACATACACGTGATTTATTCCCCACCCCGTATCTTCCTTGAAATAACCATAGTACAACGACTGCTTTTATGATGCATTACCTCATCTGCATATAATTACCATATGCATATTGCCATATTTTTATATTCCACATGTGGGCTATTATATGAAAAAGCTTATATGAAGAGTTTATCATCTGTCTTGAGAGATCATTACTTGGCCAGTTGGAGTCGCCAATTCATAGACATTTGTAAAAGGGTGCGTACACACAGTCAAGAGTGTGCGGACGGTGTGCACATCTATACCAAATTTATTTTTTATAAATCCATTGTGTGTGCAGAAAGTTGCGTATGCACATTTCAATGCCTATTTTGTGCGTACCCAATGTTTATACACCAGGCCCCTGGTATCAGAGGGTTGTTTTTGGGTTGTATAGTAACTTCTGGCCAATTAAAGTGAATTTAGAGCACTATAATAGCGCACATTACCAAACCAAATCGAACGCAACACATCTGTTATTTTCTGCGATTTAAATTCATTGAGTAAGCACAGAATCACTTCAGGTGTGCTCAGAACAGAGCTGCACACGAGCAGCACGTGGGCCAATCAGACTGTTTGGTTAAATCACAGCCCTTTGCATTTTCATATTTACACATGGCCATATCTTGATTTTAATTTGATGAATTGTTCAGCCCTTCACAATGCAATAAAAAGACGAGTTGTTTTTGCTGTATTTCACAGCAAATGCTTTATCGCATCACATTCAATTCAGACTGCAAGCTCACAACTTGGGTATCAGTCTTTTTCCATGGCGCTGGAGATTCAGTATTGCTGGAGCGCCGCAGCTGAAAACGGTGCAGGAAACACTGGTGTGACCACCCTATGCTTTTAAAACGGCACCAATTCTCCATGGTACATTTGTACACAGTTTCTCAAAGTTGTTGGCAGTAAGGTTGTTCCAAGCATATTGGAGAACTTGACACAGTTCTTCTATGGATATAGGCTGTCTCAGTTGCTTCTGTCTCTTCATATAATCCCAGACCGACTCAATGTTGAGATCCAGGCTTTGTGGGTGCCATACCATCTGTTTCAGGACTTCTATTTTATTTGCAATAGCAATGTTTTGATGTCAAAAAAGGATATTTCATATTGACAAAGATAATAGATAAGATATAAACCATCTTAAGACAAATGTTGAAATGTTTAATGTGCCAAAGACTTTTGCACAGTATTACTGTATGAAATTTCACGTGCTCTCTTGCTTGGTTTGCAGAGGTGGTACAGAGTCCACAAGGCATGCTGTGCAACTGATCAATGCACTGATCCAGGACCCTGCCAAAGAGCTGGAAGACCTGATCCCTCGTAACCACATCCGGCCACCTGGCACCAACACCAAAATCAGCTCCACCTACACAACCTCCACTGGGGCCACCAGCACTACTGCAGCCAGTTCAAAAGGCCTGCCATCTGTGGTGCCCACCTCTAGCATGTCTTTCCAATCCACCGCCAACTCAACAACTCAGCAGGCTGGCAAGTTAGTCAAAAGTATGGCACCTGGTGTCAGGCCCCCCTTCGTTTCTTTGCCACCACTTGCTTATGCTCATCCTCAGCTGGCTCTTCTTGCAGCCCAGACTATGCATCAGATCCGCCACCCTCGTTTGCCCATGGCGCAGTTCGGCGGCACTTTCCCATCCTCCCCCAATACGTGGGGTCCATTCCCCGTGCGCCCTGTGAGCCCTGGTAGTGCTAACAGCTCGCCCAAACACAGCAACTGTTCTGCTACACGCCCCACCATCTCGGCTCATGCCCATACTGATCACCCTGCTGCTGCTGCATCCAGCACCTCAGCTCCCACTGGCTCCACCACCTCTCCCACCAGTACTGCACCTACCAACACCCCCACGCCTTCCTCTGTTAGGAAGCAGCTTTTCTTGTCAGAGCCCAAGTCAGGGGCTGGAGTAGCTGTGCCCACTACCGGCAGCAGTGCTCCCTCAATGCAGGTTGCTGGCTCTCCCATCAGCTGTGTTCCCACCACACCTACAACCCCTCCACCTGCACCTGTGCCCATTGTTTCACCCTCACAGCATCCTCCACCCACCAAGCCAGAGCCAGTCAGCCTCAGCACCCCTGCTAAAGAGAAGCCCTTCATGGAGCTTGCTGCACCTGCTCCATCTGATTGCTCCAGCCCCTCTGCTCCCCTTCATTTCACTTCATCTCCATCAGGCCCCTCGATGCTGGCTGTACAGCCTGAGAGCCGGCAGCAGCTTCCGCCACACTTTCCCTCCAGCACAGAACCCAGTTCCTCTTCCTCATCTCAGCCAGGGTCATCTCACCCTGTCACGCGCCTACCCCCTCCCACCGGCAACAGCACAGTCACTAACACCAGCAGCACCTTACCTCATTACGCCACCCCCACTGCACCCAGTGTGTCCCCACGCGTGCAGCCACCGGCACACTACTACACCTTGGCTCCAGGTGCCTTGCAAGAGCAGCAGTCTGTGTTTGTGCCTCCAGGAGCTCCACAGGAGCCACTCAAACAACCACTGCAGCAGCAACAACAGCCTGCACCTCAGCCTAACCTGGCTCCGACAGGTATGCCCCCTCTCTCTCTTCCAATATCCTCCACCATGGGCATGATTAACGGCTCTCAAATGCACCTGCACAGCGGAAAACCGCAATTGCCCCCCAACTTTGGCCCTGCAGCTCTCTTCAGTCACTTCAGCAGCATCTTCGACAACAACCAGGTGGGCAACAATCAGGTTTGGGGGGCCTGCCATCTACCTGCACGCACCCCACCTGAGCAATCCTACAGTGCTACCACCTACATAGGGGCAATAGGGCAAATGGAAAGTGTCATGCCGCCTCCTGATGACTCGAAAGCTCCAGGGTATCGCTGCTCCTCACAGAGGATGGTCTCCAGCCCCATTGGTGAGTGCTATCTGTAAATAATAAGCTCTCTTGCTTAAGACCTTTCTATTTATTGGCGATTGTAGTTAAATAATGTTTTAGTAAAGCACTTATGATCTCTCTGAAACAGGAATGCATCCAGTGGACCCCACAGGCAACTCCATGTCCTCGTCTGTTGCACACACAAGCTTTACCACAAGCATGTCAGCCAGCCCTGTGATCCTTCACGGTCCAGCTCCTGTGGGTGCACCCTCCTTCAGCCGCCAGCACTTCTCTCCCCATCCCTGGAGTGCCTCTACTTCCTGTACGAAAATGTCTTTCTTCCTTTTAATGCAGATATACCAAGCACATCACTTTTTATTAGGGCTGTGAATCGATAAAAAATATATAACTAATAAATCACACATTTATCTGTGATTAATTGCAAATTCGCTATTAAATTGTGGTGCATGATCCATTTCAACAAACATTAAAAAATCATAAATATATTTACTTTATAATTTGTCTCAAATAACTTCCAAGAAATTGGTTTGTCACCATTTATTTTAATTATTTTAATGTTATTTAAATGTTTACATGTACGATATTTTTTCTTTCTTTCTGATAGTTAATTAGATCCATTTTTACAGGTATTAATCTTTGATACAAGTATTTGTATACATGCCATAAAATCAGTGGGCATGATGTAATTACAATTTGGGCAAAATCTTTTGGCATTTTCCAGAGGACTTTTTTAATAGGATAAAATGGGCAGATTCAATTCATATCAAATTTTATTGGCAGGAGAAACTACATTGCCAATGCATTATTAGACACTATACATACAGATATAAAACATATTGAATGCTGAAGTTTAATTTGCTGAAAATCTCAAAACTAATTTTTTTCTGGCGCCATTCAGTCTCTACAAGTATACATGGCTGCAGCTTGCTGAACGGCCAGGTTGTTCAGTCTCTATCTTGCGCACGCTGGGTCTCTATCGAGCAGTTTTGCTTTTGAAACGGGTTCAGATAAAAGTCAGTGAGCATTTTCGTGCGATGCGAAGAGATACAGCAGCTTGCCCATATCACTCGGCTGTTTGTGGGTACAATAAACCCGCTCCTGTGTTTATTATGCCCGGGGCATGCGTCGTGCACAATGAATAAGCGTGCATTGCTCCACACAATCAGTTTGTGTTAAGATGTTCAGAGTCAAGCGAGTACCTCCTGAAAATGTATATATGTGAATGTTAGCCACAGAAAGTGGGGGAAAACATTGAAGTTTTGCCTATTGTACAAAAGTGCCTGGGTTTGTTCCCAGCAGGCAGCAGATGTCCTAACCCTGCCCCCACCCTAATCCAAGCCTGAGTAGCCTGCCAGGAACAACTCGGGACACCTTTCTGTTATTGCGTGAAGTTTAAGGAAGTAAAAAAAAAAATGGATACTACGTTAATTGCTTTAATTTTTTTTTATGTGTTAAACAAAAAACAAATCTCAGAAATTAATTTCCCAGACCTGCTTTTTTATTCAAGATTATAGTGATCATGTTTTCTTCCGGTTGTTACCTTCATTTATATTGGATCTAATCAAATGTTTTTTTGTTTTGCCCTGTGTCTGTCTCTCTTCCTGTCTAAATTTTTGTGGCTTGCTTAGGTGAGTCTCCAGTGCCGTCTGTGTCCTCCGGGGCATCCTCACCTCTTTGCACATCCACGGTGACTCCTGCACTGGTCCAGGTGAAACCCAGTAGCTCCAACCAGCAGGACCGCAAAGTGCCCCCTCCCATTGGAACAGAGCGTCTGGCCCGCATCCGGCAAACTGTCTCTGTCAATCACACCATGCTGCCCACCAGCTACACACCACCAGTTGGACAGGGTGGCATCTGGTCTTTTGGAGTGGGCAGTGCCTCTGGTGAGTCTGCGGCTCAGACATTCTACCAGTCAGTATGTTACAAAATATGAAATATTTGTAGCAACAGTTGCAAATGCAGTGCCTGTTGTGATTGGTTTTGCTTAGGCAACCCACTTTGCTAAATGTGGTGATCTGGGAAAGGTAGTGGAGTTGGAAAATAAATAATTCTGTCTGCATTGTTCACAGAGACAATGTCAGGCTGGTCTCAGCCCCTGATGGGAGGGCCAGTGATGCATCAGCAGATGCAGGAGCAGTCTGCCTTCTCCCAGCACCAGGCTATGGAACGAGATGACACTGGGATTGTGGCTCCTTCTAACGCTTTCCACCAACCCCTGCCCACCAACTTCATGGATTTTCCAAAGGTGTGGTAGTAACTAATGAACACACATTCTTTTAGAATATAATTTCAATTTCAAAGGTTGTCTTAGTTTTTTTTCCCTTGTTTATCTAAAAACCTACATATAGATGGTCATTTTTAGTTCAGTTCAAAAACGGATTGGTATTCATTGTTTTTATTGATCAATGTCTAGGGGCTACCAATGTCAATGTACGGTGGCACGATGATCCCTCCTCACCCTCAGATGGCGGAGGGTCCTGGAGGCCCTCTATACAATGGTCTTCACACATCTGACCCTGCCTGGAATCCCATCCTAAAGGTTGTTCCCAACTCTGCTGAGAATTCAGACCCACAGCAGGTAATGGCTCTTTAGGAGGTCGCACACCAGACGCGTCTGGCGGATGATATGGCGCATTCTAAAATTCGAAACAACTGTTTTCAATGAAGGTTTCGCACACTGCCGCCATCATTTGGCGGCGCCAAGCTATTACTCCAGAGGCTACTCAAATTTCTGCCACGCCACGGAGCACAACTCGCATAGTTTCCGTTAAATTCGACCCAAATCATTATCAAAGGACATAGATTATCTACTCTAGCTTTGTTCATTCTCAAATAAGGGAAAAACCTTGGTAAATTTTGTGTGCACTGTCTGCAACCTGAACCGCATCAACGTGCACCGTGTTTGATACCTGTGCCGTATCCTAACCGTGACATGGCATGGCGCTTCTCATCCAGTGTGCGACCACCTTTAGTCAACCTCTGCTCCCACTAGAAGTGAAAGCAGACTATTTTGTGAGTTTATGCTCACCACTGAAACTGTTTGTTAATTGGAGCTCCTTTTGCTGTACTGTAACTCTTAATCCTTGTTGTTGCAGGTATGGCCAGGAACTTGGGCTCCACATGTGGGAAATGTGCATCTGAATCATGTCAACTAAACACAGTGATCGAGAGGCCTAGGAGCAGTAACAAGAAACATGTTAAAAAGAACAAGATAATTACTTAATTACTGAGACGTGGTATTAACCTAGATGTGTCCCCCCCAAAAAAAAGTTGTGAAATTTGAGACCTGGACACCCTCGATGTGCCTAACTAAAAAGAAAGAATCCAGTGTGGGATTTAATGTGTTTACCACGGTCTATGAACAAATCGATTGCCTGTTCAACAGGATACATTCTGAGTAGTATAGCCATTTTGACATACAAGCCCCACGTAAAAGTGTTTTTGGTCGGCAGGGCTCAATAGGACAGTGCGCTATTTATACTTGGCCAAGAACTAGATGATTGCATAAAGAATGAAATCAGACCTTTTAGAGTGGTAAATAACTGTATAATTGTTTACAAACTGAAAAAGGGTTAAAATGAGAGTAAATTTCATGTCGTATAGTGGCTCTACTTTATGTAGCCTGTATTAATGTGAAATATTTACCTTAATATTCAATAAAAGGTTGGAAATGTATCTGGTGTGTGTGAAAGTCACTTTGGTTGATACTGTGTGATACTGATAAGTTAAAAAGCACATTGCCAATACTGGAACTGGATAAAGACATGAAACCAAGTGCAGGGTGGTCACTACAAAGAAAATATGATGGGAAGTATGACATTTTCTGCAAGACCATTGAATTATGGTTCTCACATTATGAGATGTAGTATTAACACCCAAGAACAATTTGTTTTACCACATTATTACATAGCGCGCTGTCATATCGTGCTATTTATACCATGTCACACTGAAGCACTTCCAAGAACTGTTCGAACTTCGAAGAGTTAGCATTCTAGAAACTGGCTCTGAACACATGCTCCTTATCCAGGACCTCAGCGCTGCTTTGATGTGGGTGGGTACATCCTTCTGATTGGTAAGGTTTCGCTAGTTTGCAGCACGTGAGAAATCTCCTCCCTCCAGTATTCCAACATGTGTAGCGCACAGACACGCAGAGCAACAGCAGATCGTGTAAGAGCACATTTGAAGAGAGGCCTCAGCTTATTTCAACCGTTAGCAGAAAATATGTCAACCAGCTGCGAAGCTTCGTCGACCTGCCCGATACCAAGCCGCTGTATCCTTGAAAAGACCTGGTCGCATCTCCCAGACTGCTACAGTCAGACTCCAGGAGGAACAGTGTTTTCAACAACTCCCGGTGGTAAGGTGTAGACTTATATTTCTCTTGCATAAATTTTGTTTTAACCGTATGATATATTTTAGAAAAAGTTTCGCGAGTTTGTCACTTGTTCTTTCGAAATTCACGGTGTGTTTGGATGAGACGAGTTGAAATCGGTTGACGGCGCAGTCTGTAAGTTTTACCAACACCTTTGATGTGAACGACAGATCGTTTTAAAGGGGTTTTTGTAAATCTTGAACATATTTACAAACTATATCACGCAATATTAAGAGTCATTATTGATCACTAGTTGAAGTTAACGTGGAGAAATTTGAATAGCTTTGTTTTTCTTCAGCAATGGCCACCTTTGATACTGTTGATTTAAAATAAAACTCTAATCCCCCCCCCCAATATGTACCAAAATACCAAATGTCGTCTTAGCAATAGCTAATTTCATAGCTAGCATTTTATGTATCCTAAATAAAAAATACACAAGGCACTTGTTGCACAATCTGACAAAATATCTGCTTTATTGGAAGTGGCATATACACATTTTCTCGACGTGACATTCCCTTTATTTTTCATTGTTTGATTCACACATCACATATTGTACTGTATATCGTATAAAGCAGGTGTTTTCAAACTTTTTGATACCAAGGACCCCCAAATATGATCCCTTTGCATGGACCCCCTTCCAAAAAACAAAGGCAACTAGAAATTTGAATCTATAAAAAGACCCATTTCACTGAGAATTTTTTTGTTGTAAATGTTATATATTAAATAAAACATGTTTGTATTTCAAAATAATTTGCATTGTACTAAATCCAAAACACATTCAGTTTAAATCAAATATCTGGGAATCTTTTACTGTACTAAATTGACAGTGTGTCTTTCATAGAATAAAATAATCACTATTAATCTAATTATTTCAGACCATTCTTCAGAGAGAATGAAACGGGAATAATGTCTAAAAAATAAAATGTTAAACATTTTATAAATTCCCCCAACATTTTCCGCAGACCCATGGAGGTACCGGGACTCCAGTTTTGAAAGCCCCTTATATTAAGCATGCTCTTCAGAAACACTGTTGTCTCCTTGGTAAACAAGTACACTAATATTTAACAGTGTCCTACATTTCCCATGTCTCGAGTATGCATTTCATGAGGAGGCTGTGTCATATTGTGAAACTAATCATTTTTGGCATATCACTTAAGTATTGAAAATCTTGGATAGTGATATCCAAGAGCTGCTGCTTAATGATATTCTTATTTGACTCCGAGATCAGTAAGAACATAATTTTTTTAGGAACCACGGCAATGTCGCTCAATTTCCCTGCTTCATGGGGTTCTTGGGTTACTACTGGACATCTAAACAGGAGCACCTTGCTTTTGAGATTTCTCACCTTTGTATTTGGACAGCACCCCCTCATCAGCTCTTTACCCGATTTTTATTGCTCGGAGATGAGCAAAACCACTCCACATCTCCATTAGTGACAAGACGTTTTTCTGTATTCTTGGCTTGAACAGATCTCAAAAACACAACAAAGTCCTTTTGAAGAAAATAATGCTTTGAACTTTTGTGAAGTTCTGAGGGTGAACTGTTAGAGCTGATACTGATATTTGCCCTGCAGGGACGCGGATCATCTATGATCGAAAGTTTCTCTTGGAATGTCGAAATTCGCCTATTGCACGCACCCCACCCTGCTGCCTCCCCCACATTCCAGGGGTCACCATACCTTCAGTGCAACCCCAGAGTAAGCCAACAGAGCAGGACTATGACAGCAAGGATCTCTCTGGTAAGAGACTCATGTCTACTCTCATATTCAAACTTATGTTCCTTCTATTTTTGTTTTTTGATTTTTGGTCTTCCACTTGCCCTAAGCAACAACCATATCTGATTTCTCTCAGCTCAGTGATGTGTGTGTGTGTGACTGTCGCACTTGAAAACCATTTTCGATTTCTAAATCGGCAGTCTCAAGCAAAACCTGAGTAACATCAAGTTCTTAATTGATTGCATCCCCTCCTGTGTGCCACAAGCACTTATACATTTGACTGACATGTTATGATTGTCTAGTAGAATGCAATGTGTGCGAGAGAAAATTTGATATGTGAATTTATAATAGTAGATGTCAAGATTTGAATAGTTTTTTTTTTTTTTATTTTAATTATCACACTAAGGTTCATAACATTGAAGCCAATCTAGGCTCATGGTCACGCTTCAGTGTGACTGAAGACACTTCATGAGAAAAGCAAACAAATGTGCATCTGACCTGCTCTGCGTTGGCAAGCCTGATTTCCCTATCAGTGGAATATACACACAGTGTGTACCGTGTTTCATGTGAAACGCATATCAGAGATCACACAACCCTTTGAACCATCTAACTTTCCCTCTTTTTCTCTCTCCTCAGTTGATGATAGCCTGTTTATGATGGATATGTGATTGATGTCTCCAGCTCCTGTGGAAAAATGGACCGTTTCAGCCTTTTCTACGAGTGCTCATAATCTGGGGAAAGAAAACACCAGCTGTGGATTCTTTTGTTATTACTTCCATGATTTTTATTTTTTATTTTTACCTTGAGTAATGAAATGCTCAGAGCAGGTAGCTCTGTTGTGGGAAGGATTTTGAGTTTGGTGGAAGTTAAGGTGAAAACTTTGCAAGTAGTAGCCTCTGCTGGTTTGAGGTTTAATTTCAGCAGCTGCAATTCAGTACTTTCTCGTCTTACAACCATTATGAAGGTTACTGTATGTTGTCTACATTTTAATTTGTGGATAGTTGAAATGCAGCTCTGTTTTTGTAATGGGACTTAACAGACTAAAAGAGTCTGGACCCTATGAGGCACGTTTAAAGTCATAAGCCAGAAATCAACAGTTGTACTGTTTGCTGTTTATACTCTGGATGTTATATGACCATTTGTAATAAAACTAGAACAAAAAGAAAATGTTACTCTTGCACTTGCCTATTTTTATGTGTTTAAAATGACATTGCATGGTGTGAGGTTTTATGGTAGTGGTGGGTCACCACCTGGAAGGGAAATTAGCAACTGCCTCTAACCAAAGTGGCTGATGATTTTGTATTATCAACTACCCACTGTGTCGGGCTTTTTGCTTTTTTTTTTGTTTTTTTGTCTTTTAAAGAAGTCTCAATGTGAAAGAGATAACGGCAGTAAGAATGCAATACTTTGTGCATTTATTCAATTTCACATCGAGTAATTTTATATATAAGAAATTGAAAAATAAAAGGGTGCTTCAACTTTGGATATGCTTGGCACTGTAGAGTTCGAGAAAGTAAATCTTAAAATTTTTTTTTTTTTTACACTTGTTTACTAGTTAATGTCCAACAGTGTAGGTACAAGTTTAACAGGAGATTGTCATTTCTTGTAATTATTTCTGAAATTCCGCCATGCGTAAAATCCTGTACTGTTTAAAAGAATTCTGTGGTGGAAATAACGGTGATGGAAATGATTTTTTGACTGATGTAAAAAAAAAAATTTTTTTAAGAAAAAGGTCACCTTTTTTTGACTTGCTAAGACAAATTTCATAGCTAACATTTGATGTATCCTAAATACACACAATTAAGTAATATTTTCACACTTTTTGTGTAATTTGGCAAAACGGCCATTAATATCTTTCTGCTCAACTGTGATATTTAGCTTGAACGACTTTTTCTTCAAACATATTTCATTTCAAGCATGCTATTCACTGACACATTTGTTGACTGTTAACAAATACACTAACTTGTGAAAAAAAAGTGTTGGGCTCAAAATTGTTAGGTGTGCTGGAAATGACACCGCAACTGTGTGACAGTTGCAATTTTCAAAGAAACTGATGCACAAAAAAATATTGGATGTATTTGGTTAAATTATAATTTTGTTTTAAAAACATAAAAATTTGCATTTTTATAATGGATTTGCATAGTTTAATATTGAAAGTCTTTGTCTGGGACAAGGCTAAAACAAAATATTTACATAAAAGGCATTCGTAAAGTAACAAATATAAATTAAGACATGGCAAAAAACTTCTACGGCCTTGTTCAGACTGCCACTATTTTTTTATTATTATTATTTTTTTTTTTTTTTTTTTTTTTTGCATATCCAGATTGTATCCAGATGAGTTTTTGATAGTCTGGACAGCAAAAAAACACAATCTGATTTTTCCGAATCTGATTCAAACCACATCGGGAGGTGATTTCAAATACGACTGAAATCTGATTTTTTTCAGATGCATCTCAGTCTGGACGCTCTGGCTGCTCAAATCGGATTTCAAATGGTCTTTTGCGTCTCTCTTAACGCGACACCCAAAGATGACGTCAAAAATAGGTGACTGCGGCACGGAACATCACAATATTTACCAGTCTCCTCCATCGCTGAGTTTTTCTTGTGAGACGGAGGAGTTCTGCACCGCGACTGGACAGGGCGCTTATTTGGAAAGCGAAGATGATGCATCTCCATTTTTCCCGCATCTGTTTTGAAAGCATCGTCACGTGGGTACGCCTACGTCGTTACCAGAGCAACCCATTCAGATAGGTTGGTTATGTCTGAACGCGCAAATCTGATTTGATCACTTGCCATTAATAATGCGGACAGTCTGCCTGAAAAGATCTGATTTGAGAAAAAATCCGATTTGCCTGCAGTCTGAACATAGTCTAAGTCAGTTTTAATGTGGCTGATTTAACAAGAAGAAAAAGTTAAAATAAAACACTTGAGAGAAAAATGAAGCCACACTCAGCTTCTGTTTATGCATTGCAGCCTATGTCATGTTAGTAATTTTACACCACTGGGCCTATGCAGTTCATGGTGATAATGCAATGATATTTTTCAATGTTTGATTTTAAGGAAGTTTTTGTATACTTAAGTAAATTCAGTTGGTACAGTGTTGGGTCTTGATGCCCACCCTTCTGATCCCAGTGTTCTCAGCGGATCAGTGTAGTAGCAACAACAGAGTATGTCCTATCTTACGTCACCCAGGGCAAAGTACAATACAGCAGCTACTGAGAACCAGGACACTGTAGTCATGTGGGAAAGACTTTTATTAACACTCAGTGGAACACAATCAGTTAATTAGGACACCTTAGCATCACTGTAATGTGGTCAGCCTTTCAGCCTCTCTCTTTTCTGTCAGGAGTATTTTTGTTTGTGATATGATACCAGAACTGTGCCTTTCTTACTTTTTCATTTAACCTAATTTTGGATAAAGCAGAATAGTTTTAGAAATGTACATGACACAGAAAAAAAAATGCATGTTCCCATGAAAGATCATTAACTGTAATGAGGATGTAAGAAAGTATTTCCTTGGGACTATAATGAGCTCATGGGACCCATTACATATGACAACTACTTACACTCCAGACCTCACCTATTCAAACATGTTTTCATTTGCACTGCTGATCAACTCTTAGCCCTTAGATTTTTATCATCTCTGTCTTTCCACCTGCGATTCAGAAAGTCCTAAGCATGTACTCAATAGAGGTCAATTTGGCCACACACACACTGTCCTGTTCTGAAAATGCCATTCTGTCAATACTGAGAAAAATGAAATGGCATTAGGGCAGTGCACATCTGTTCTGTCCCTGAACGATGACCAGCACTGGCCAGTCCTTCTCACAGTAGCTTGTTATTCATGCATTCATCATGTGTGGTCGCTCACAAATGTGTCAGAGAATGATCCTTAGATGATTGTTTTTCCTTTTAAATATTTTCTGCAATTATTATGAAGGCTCTGAATTTCTAGAAAGCAGGTTTTGTAAATGTATTCTTTATATTAGGTACAAATTGAAATTGCTTCTATATTAATAAATGCCTCTGAAATATTGACTCGTTAAAAATTTAATTCTTCCAATGCATTGTTAGTTTTGAGTTGGATCATTTGGTTTTTAGATACATTTTCATTTTGGATATGGATGTGGGCCAGTGCCAGTTTGGTTAAAGCAGAGTGATGTGAACTTGCATGATGTCAGAAAGATGTAGTGCCTTTGATACAGACAAAAAACACCTGCTGTTTTGTTTAACACCCTCCTTATCCTTATCACATTCTTCTCATCCTTGAACTTGAGACTCCAACTCACAACTGGCATCCTGTCATGCTTACAGCAGCTGGTGTCAATTTTCTCATCTTTTGGAGCTTTACACTGATCAGCCACAACATTAAAGCCACCTGCCTAATATTGTGTAGGTCCCCCTCATGCCACCAAAACAGCGCCAACCCAATTCTTCTCACCACAATTGTACAGAGCGGTTATCTGAGTTACCGTAAACTTTGTCAGTTCAAACCAGTCTGGTCATTCTCTGTTGACTTCTCTCATCAACAAGGCATTGCCATCTGCAGAACTGCCGCTGACTGGATGGTTTTTTGTTTTTGGCACCATTCTGAGTAAATTCTAGAGATTGTTGTGCATGAAAATCCCAGGAGATCAGCAGTTACAGAAATACTCAAGCCAGCCCATCTGGCACCAACAATCATGCCACGGTCCAAATCAGTGAGATCAAATTTTTTCCCCATTCTGATGGTTGATGTGAACATTAACTGAAGCTTCTGACCCATATCTGCTTGATTTTATCTGCTGCACTGCTGCCACAGGATTGGCTGATTAGATAATCGCATGGATGATTGTTGGTGCCATATGGGCTGATTTGAGTATTTCTGTAACTGCTGTTACAATATTAGGGTCCATCTGTTTTTGATGACTCCATAGTGATTAGTCAATTGGTTGATGACACGGCATTATTTTTAAAGAATATTGATCAGGTTCCAAAAGCTCTCCAAATTATTAATAATTTTTCCAATGCCTCTGGCTTATGTCTTAATCTGAGTAAAAGTGAAATAATGACTTTGAAAGAATCTCATTTTACAGCAATTTGTGGTATACCAATTAAATCTAGGATTAAATATCTAGGGATTACAATTACCTTCTCCATCTGGCAATCTGATGGACGAGTCTGGGTTTGGCGGTTGCCAGGAGAATGGTACTTGTCTGACTGCATTGTGCCAACTGTGAAGTTTGGTGGAAGGGGGATTATGGTGTGGGGTTGTTTCTCAGGAGCTGGGCTTGGCCCCTTAGTTCCAGTGAAAGGAACTCTGAATGCTTCAGCATACCAAGAGATTTTGGACAATTCCATGCTCCCAACTTTGTGGGAACAGTTTGGGGATGGCCCCTTCCTGTTCCAACATGACTGCGCACCAGTGCACAAAGCAAGGTCCATAAAGACATGGATGAGTGAGTTTGGTGTGGAAGAACTTGACTGGCCTGCACAGAGTCCTGACCTCAACCCGATAGAGCATCTTTGGGATGAATTAGAGCGAAGACTGCGAGCCAGGCCTTCTCGTCCAACATCAGTGTCTGACCTCACAAATGCGCTTCTGGAAGAATGGTCAAAAATTCCCATAAACACACTCCTAAACCTTGTGGAAAGCCTTCCCAGAAGAGTTGAAGCTGTTATAGCTGCAAAGGGTGGGCCGACGTCATATTAAACCCTATGGATTAAGAAAGGGATGTCACTTAAGTTCATATGCGTCTAAAGGCAGATGAGTGAATACTTTTGGCAGTATAGTGTATATGCTGGTTTCTTGATCGTAGTACAATATATGACATACAATAGTGCAACATAACTGCAGTGCAACAGTAAACTGTCTGGTATAGTTCGGTAGTATGTTGCTGTATGTGTGTATCGGTATGCTATGTTAGCTGATCAGTAGTTTTAGTTTAGTCTCAAAAAAAAAAGTTTGCAGTAAAACAATCATAACTGTGTAATATTAATTATGCTACCTCATCTGTCAGCATGATGCCGGTGAATCACATTGTCTCATTGTATGTTACGTCATTGTTTTGGCCGAAGGGTTTCTGAATCTTACATACTGCACCTTTAAATTGTACAAAAAATGCTAAACACAAATATTTGATTAGTGATATTTGACTCTTTTGTACCAAGGAATTTCTTACGAATGAGAAATTTCTGATATATGTTGCTTTGTAAACATTTTGCAAGAAGGATGTGATTCAAAGGGGAACGAGCTCATTAGGAATGTTGTGCACACTATTTTCAAAACCTTCAATCTCTGTGTGATGATAGTTTGTTGGATAATGTGTCACAATAACATTATTTTCCAACAAGGATGGGATTCAAACCCAGGCATGTAGTGCACAATGGATTAGCAGTCCATCGCCTTAACCACTCAGCCACCTTGTCATAAAATTAATGTAAGTAATACAGATGGTTTTTCAAGCAAAACTATAAATATAAAGGACATTTGGTGCATCAGTTCTTTGTGCCCAAGAGGTCAGCCCTTCTTGTCACTCTCTTTGTGTACATGCAGTGGAAAAACAACATTCATGGCGTGGATTCTCCTTGCTTCTCCTGTTCAATAGCTGCAGAAAAAAAAGGGTTTTCACACAAGATGTCAGACCTTGAGGAGTTTTAAATGAATTAAGTGAAATTTTAAGCAATTTCTTTCTCCAGAGAGAAATAAGTGAATGTTGAGTACAAAAAAGGGGATGTTAGGAAATATAGGCCATTAACCTCAGTCACAATTCACTTTCATTCCATTTTTCCCCCTCTTCATACAGTGTAAGTGAATGGTGACTGAGACTGTTATTTTGCCTAACATCAAGTCATACGGTTTGGAACAACATGAGGGTGAGTAAACAATAAAATAATTTACATTTTTGGGTGAACAATCCCTCGATCTGACAAAAAGCAATGCACTGAGTATAAAATAATCACAAAAGACATCCTTCGCTATGTTTCAGGATCAAAACTCACTTTTTTTTAATTGGCAAAGGGTTCTTCTCTTGGATGTCGGAGTTTAGTTTTATCAAAGGTTGTGATTTCTTCAGCCATTTTTAGGACTGCAGACACAAAATTACAAGTTTAATATATCTATTACTTACACAGATTAATTTATTTATGAGTTCAAACAGCTCATCCTGTATATAAGAATCCGACATAAACAAAATAGGTTTTACGTTAACAAGCGCAAACACAACACAAATGAACCAGAATATAATTTTACTGTGTTCAACTATGAACTTTCATTTTGTGGAAAAATGTTTGATTTTGGTGAAAAATTGCCTAGCTGATCATGTCTAGCCATGTATTCTGTATAATCATTGCCTGTCTGAGTCAGAAAACTGTTGGCCATCCTTTCTCTGTCTGGGAACTGGGAATGTCTTGTCTCTGCTTTTGTTGTGTGAACTGTTTCTCTGGATAATTTCCCTTCTTCTAACTTAAAATCTCCATACATATTTTTCCCCAAATCTTTCTCTGAAAATAAGCATAAAGAACACAAACCTTGTTCTAAATTCATATAGATGATTGAAGTGTAAAAATGGAAACAGTCTTACCGTGATGTACTCTATGGACACAGGAGTTGAATGGGAAGTGTCTGTCTCTTTGTTTGTAGATGAAACAGCAGGGTCTGCATTATTTGCGTGTATGCTATGATGAGGAGGGGGCTGCACAGCTTGTCCACAGGGCAATTTGAATGGCCAACCCCCCTACTTTTCTTTGTTTTTCTTTCACACTCACATAGCATGAAATATTCATAAACTTGAAAGGGACGGGGTAGGTTTTATGTGTAAACCTGCTGATCTTGCAAAAGTGTACCAAATCTTGTCCAGTTAGGGTAATGAGAGCCAGTTATGTGAGAATAAGGGAGTGGAACACATTAGCTAGACATCTGAGAATTTTAGAAGAGTCAGAAATAAAATTGAACATGTTGTCACTTTTAAAGGTGGAAAATGCTATGTAAATAATCCATGAAGATGTACTTTATGTATACATTTTACAGTTTGTAATCCAAGATGATTTTTAATGGGTGTATGAAGTCAGTTCCCCTCAAGTTCACACTGTCCTAGCAAATTAACCACAGGTGCAGCTCCTCACACTCACTATGGACTTGTTCCACTAACATTTGACATCCAGAAAGTGTCCAGATAAGTTTTGTCTTAATTTTGAACAGTATATCTTTTGATTAATTAACCTAACAAACGTTTTTGTAAAAAGTTTTGCTTGAAAGTTGTTTGTACTATCTTTCCTTACAATAAATGTCACTTTATTTGATATTTTGTTTTTTCATGCAAGATGTTCATACGTTTTAAAGTGTGGCTTTAAAGGGATAGTTCACCCCAAATTAAAATTCTCTTATCATTTTACTCACCCTCATGCCATCCCAGATGTGTATGACTTACTTTCTTCTGCTGAACACAAGAAGATTTGAAGCTCCAAAAATCACATAAAGGTATCTTAAAAGTAATACATATGACTCCAGTGGTTTAATCTAGAGATCTTTTCGGGTCCTAAGACCTGTACCCGACCTGAATTGACCCGAATCACTTCTTACCCGAACCCAACGTGCATAAATAAATACAAAATAAAGAAAAGAAAAACCCGACCCGAGACAGACCCGATAAAATTAGACTGGAGTCCAGTCCAACCTGATGTAATTTTTTTTTCTAACCCGACTGGACCTGAATGTAAAAGGCAGTGATGTCTGCACAGTCTGCATGCACCAGTATGGATTGTCAGAGAAGAGAGAAATAGTGAGATAATAATGTTGTTATAGAATTATTTAATATGTATTTGTTTTAAATAATAAACAAAATGAATAATGGAAATTTCGGGAATTCGGGTCTCATCGGGTCCATTCGGTAAAAGCAAATTTATTTAAAATTACCTGATTTTAATAGACAGAGGCTACTAATATCAGTCTCGACCCTTGTCCGAACCTGCACGGTCTGGGGTCGGACTTCGGGTTTTCGGATCCAAGTGGACCCGTGAAGATTTCTAGATTAATTAATGTCTTATGAAGCGATATGAAAGGTGTGGGTCAATACAGGTCAATATTTAAGTCGTTTTTTACTATAAATTCTCCTCCCTGCCGAGTAAGTGGCGATATGCACAAATAATGTGAATTGTCAAAAAAAAAAAAAAAAAAAAAAAAGAATGGGAAAGTGATAGTAAAAAAAAAAAAAAAAAGGATTAAATATTGATCTGTTTCTCAACCACACTTATCATATCGCTTCAGAAGACATGGATTAAACCACTGGAGTCGTATTACTTTTAAGCTGCCTTTATGTGCTTTTGGGAGCTTCAAAGTTCTGGTCAGAAAGTCATACAGATTTAGTATGGCATGAGGGTGAGTAAATGATAAGAGAATTTTCATCTTTGGGTGAACTATTCTTTTAAGTGTTCAAATACTTTTTGGTGCTATTGTACATACATGTACTACTAAAATAAAGTAATTCACTCAATCTTCAGATCTTTATGACCTCGTTACATGTACATTTCCTTTGAATATCTGAAACAGACATTCTCTGAGACAGAGGATGTCTCGTCTTGCATGACTCTGAACAAGTGGGCAAGCATATGGTTTAGTGTGTACCAACTGCTTCAGACCATAGAATGGTGTGCGCCCTGGCTCAGCTGGTATGTTCCTATACACAGAGCCTAAAACACCAGACATGTGCCTCACAGCAGCTGTGTCTGAGCTACTCCATATGGAAAAGAAGTGACTAGTAATCTATAAGTACTACGCAGCTGTTCCTGCTCTGCTGGCCAAGAGACAGACCTCTGGCTTTTCAGAAGGTGTAGAGATCACATCTGTGAACACTAGTCCATCTCTTTTTGCATCATTGAGCACATTTACATGCACACCTGTATGCTGATAACTATAGAGGTGTTCAGGCTGTATTCAAAAAATTAAGAAGAGAATTAAAATTTTTGAGCCATGGGTTCCCTCGGGATTTTCCTATGGGATTTTCCTATATTCTCCTTCCGTATAATGGCAGTTTTAGAATTCTAAATAAAATAATGTCAGTGGTAAACATTATGATACTTGGACATTTTGTTTTAAAACATAAATTATACACAATCAGTCCCCAAATGTGAATTCTGAAGCTCTTGTGTTTTTAAATTATTATTATTATTTTAAGTATGTTGCTAACAAATTACTAAATATGAACTACGACAGTTGTCTTTTCATCAGGCATGTCCACTCATATGCTTGTGGTAGTTGTAGTCCTAATTTAGCAACTTTGTTAGCAACTTACATTACTTTGTGGGGGCCCCTGAGCTGCCGCTTCTAGCGCTTATAGCTGGAAACGGCCCTGAAAGCGTCCAACTATATTCAAGTAATGTTTGCCACAGACCTTATTTTACACATTAATTGACAAACACCATTATAAAAACCTAAAGGAAATTCCAGAGGGAACCCATGGTGAATTAGCTTTTTAAGATTGTTAACAGCTCTATTAAAATCAGCTTATTCAAAAGATCGGATGACACAAGAAAATTACGTAATAGGTGATTTGAAACAATGGTGTTATTTTCTGCATGCACACAACACTTGCGTGCATTGGATAAGCTGGTTAGGATGCAGGTAAAGGTGTTTACATGCTGTAAGACATTGGGGTAAAATCTACATTTGCCGATCGGTTTACGCTTAAACCGCTTGTGACCTTACTCATAATTCTGTATTTCAAATAGACAATATTTCCAATATTCACATTTATAAAATACATATTTTATTTCCTTATTTATTTTGATGATTTGTATATGATTTTCCTGCTTTTGATTTTATAATACTTGACTGGCTATCATCACAAGAATCTATTCATTCCGAATATTTCAACATAAATTTCTACACAGTTATTCATACTCACCACCAGATGGATCCAGTGTCTTAGAAATAGGGCCTACAGTGCAAGGTCGACAGTGCTAAACTATGCACAAGCACCTTGAATACATTTTCCCAGGAATAAAGCATTAGGAATAGTGGATAGAATTTAAAGGGATAGTTCACCTAAAAATAAGAATTTCTGTTGTCATATACTCACCATTGTGTTGTTCCAACCTGTATGTTGATGTTGCACCCCCCCCCCCACAATGAAAATGAATGGTGACTGAGGCTTACAGTCCTTAACAATCTGTCTAACATCTATATTTGTGTTCCACTTAAGAAAGAAATTAATACGGGTTTGGAACATTGTGAGAGTTTTGGGTGAAATATCCCTTTTTAAATCCCTTTCTTGAAATTTGAAACAACGAGATCCTTGGCCATTTCTGATTCAAAGCACACACAATCTATATTTCTCTTAGATGTCTACTATTTAAAAAGACCAATTCTGAGAACTTGTATGTTTGTTGAGGAAGTATAATTTGTTTGGTGTTACTCAGGGTGTGCATTAAATAGCCGTGCTCCGATTCTTTTCTGTGCTCCTTTCACATCAGGGGTGTTATTGACTGTTTCTGGAATAGAGCCAATTAGTTCAACATGTTTTGGTTTAAAAAAAACAAAAAACAAGTTTGGATGAATCCCTTGGGAAACATATCCTATGAGAAGTGTGAGAGAGTTCCAGCCAGCCAGTAGGGGGAGACGAGGTGGCTGAGTGGTTAAGGTGATGGACTGCTAATCCATTGTGCATGTGTTCTTAAACTATCCTCGTCGATTTGTAATTAGTAATTATGGACTGAAGATTGCTCAGCTTTTCACAGATGTCATTCCAAAACACTGGAAGTCTTAAGTTTGCAGATTCAAAATGATGCAAATCACTCCTACTTTATCAACACTGAACATGTGAACATAGACTACATTACCAAACATATGTGGACACCCAAACACCACTCATGCTTGTTGAACAGTAAATTTTTTTCACCATGAGAATAAATATTGAGTTGGTCCTCCCAGCTTCCACTCATCTGGGAAGACTTTCCACTACAGTAGATGTTGAAACATGGCTGTAGGGATTCGCTCCCATTCAGACACAAGAGCATCAGTGAGGTCTGGCACTTAGTGTACCAATTTATTCCAAAGGTGAGGTTCAGGTCTGGGCTTTGTGCAACCCAGTCAAGTTTTTCCACACCAGACTCAGCAAACCATTTCACTACTGACATCTTATGACAGTGCCATGTTGAAAGTCACTGAAATAGTTGGTACATCTACTGAAAATAATTGTCTAAGGAAATTGCATGGCTGTATGCTGGATTTTATGCACCAGTTAGTAATGGGTATAGCAGAAATAGCCAAACCTGTTATTTAGAAGTGGGTGTCCACATACTGTTTTGACCATATAGGGTACTGTACTTACCACAAAGAAACAGCAGTCCTAATTTATTAACTATAATGTGCTTTTTAGACAGTCAATCCAACAGCTAATTATTGAATAACAGCAACCTCATTGATTTGCCCTTTTGTCACAAGAGGAGAATGGAAATGAGTGTTGTTTATTCATAACCTCTGAGTAACCCAAGGAAAGGCCCAGGGCTACTTTAAGAGATTTGTGCAAATCTCACAATTGCAGAAAAATTACCCTGCACCATTTTGTCTCCTTCTCTCTGCCACTCTATTTCAAGCAGACTGCACTCTACATGCCACAGCTGTGCTCAGCAGAGCAAGGCAATGTTCCCCCTTTTCAAAGTCCACTTCCCATACCTGCCTCCATCCCTGCACCTCTTAGCTAACACTTCATCCATTCAACATCAACCATCGTCATTGAGAGGGTTGTCTGTAGTGCCTCTTAAAAGGCAGTCACATATAAAATGTGCTTAGAATGGATTTATATCCACAAACCTCCAAGAGCAGGGAAGATATAGAACAACACTGTACTGTAGGTCCATGAAATGTATTTGTCTAACGTAGCAAACACCTGCTCTGTGATGTGTTGGAGCAGCTGCAGGATAGAGGCTATACACCTGTAATCAGATGGTTTATGATTAAAATCCCAGTTGGGGTATCTATTCATCCATTCAGTCAGGGTTGGTTTTAAAGTAATTGCTCATCATTTGACCACTGTTGTTGAGAATGACACTTAATCCTATAGTTACAGTGGAGTTGCTCTAATATGGCCATACAGTCCCCATGGTTGTTTGTAAACAGAGGCTGTGTCCCAAATGATGCACTATACACTATGCACTCTGCCAACTAGTGTATGAATGTTAAAAGTGTAGGACTGACCCAAATGGAACACTAAACACTTTTTTACTACACCGAAGCACTCACTGTTTTTCAGTTGACGAAAGTGATGTTTCAAAAGCATGCAATGTATTGCCACTAGCTTTAGCTCACTGCTGACCAAATAAATCTATGTATTCAAACAGCAGACAAGGTACTGTAATTTTTATTCATGTTGTACAGTGTCACTCAGTGTTATGAAATACTCATGACCTTGTACCGCCTAAACACCTCAAACAGTCAACAGGTATGAATCGCAATGCGTTCTGCTGCTTATACTAATCTAGGGCAGCGTTGACGTGCGAGTCAGTCTGAGCCAAAAAGCTTAGTTTAAATCTTAAAAGAGCCAATAGAACATCGATCCTTGGAAACTGTGGAGAGCTTTCATAAGAGCCAGTTGTCATGGCAACTGTGTACTAATGGAAGTCATGACAAAAGGATTGCACACGGTGCCCAGGTCTGACAGAGTCACAGGCAAATGGCTGTGAATGCTTGAGGACAAAAGCAGAGCAGAGATGGAGGAGAGGCTGCTTTCGTGCAGGAAAACACTTTGGTGTGACTGTGTCAAAGTCTGGATGTGTTTGTTACAGTGTTGAATACCCAGTTGTGTGCACATGGGGTGTATAGAGAAGTCTGTATGCTAAGGACAGCTCTGACATCAGAGCTCCAACATCATAGGGTGTCTAAATGTGCGTTCACTCATAATCAGTTACATAAGCGCACTGTGTATGTGAAGGAGGTTTACATAAGAGCTGTAGTGTAAAGCTCCATTACAATGCTGCACTGTGCTTGACGTATCACAGCATGCTTCCGGTACTTATGAGACATGTCCTGTCTCTTTTTCTCCCCTGTCAGCTGGAGTTACGAGGTTGATTTGCCTGCAGTAGCTCAGATGTCTCTTTACAAACAGTGCCTGAAGAGTTAAGTGAGAGGTGGAAAGGTCTACACTATTTGGGAAACAAATCTGGACTCGTTCATGAGTAACTGCCCTCAAGAGAAGCACTTACGTCTAGATTTCTCCATGGATTCAACATGGCATCTGGCTCATCAGATCTTTCTTTCTCCCCAAGGCAATGCTTTCAATCAGAATATGTTTTTAAATACACCAACCATTGTAAATAAAGGTTAAAACTTCACAATGTTTAAGCTGCTGGTAAAACCTACTACACCTAAAATGGAAGCTTAAAGGAACTGTTCACCCTAATTTTAATATTCTGCCATCATTTTCACACCAAACCTGTTTGTGTTTGTGTGATTGACAGCTTCAGTCACCATTTGCTGTCAGTGCATCTTTTTTACATACAATGACAGTGAATGTTGACAGTAGGTCGAAAGTTCTTCGGTCTGTGCAGAAATTGATCTATTCTTACAGAAATTTGAACCACTGCTCCCAGTGGCCAAAGGTGGAAGTGGTGTTGAACATATGGGTACATGTGAGTAGAGGTCTGCATTCCCACAGAACTCCCGCAGGATCTGAGGGACCCGATCAGAAATCTTGTGGCGCAGGATTAAATTTCCGAGTTGAAGACGGCAGAGGACGGTACGTCCATGAGTTGTGTGCGGTAGCGGGCTGTCAGAGAAGAGCCTGAAAAATCCAATGTGGATATCTATTTTTATATTATTTATAAATGCAAAAAAAGCAAAACAATAATTATTAGTTTATTTTACAGTTAATTTTAATTTTGATAACAATAAACAGAAAATCCAATGTAAAAATGTGCACACAGCATGTGCATAAAATGATCCAATATTTAGAGCAGGCTATAGTCAACAGAGCTTTTCAAGAATGGCAGAGCAAAATGCGGACATGCTGTGTCATCAAAGGATGTGAAACTTGGACTAGAAAATGGTCAGTATATGTGTTAAGAAACCAACTTCAGGCAAGTCATATGGGCATCATGTCACACGTTATCTGATAATATTTGTGTACACTTGTCTGTTTGTATGGCTTTTGCCCTATGTGGAACACAATGCGGTGTTGCGGAAACGGGAGCATTCGGGAAGAAAATCACTGCGGGCAGAGAGTGGGTGAACATGGAGTAAAATTCAGCGTGAGCATTCGGGTGCAGGAAAGAAACTTGCGGGAGCTGACAGGAGCAGGATGAAAAAAACATTCCCGTGCAGACCTCTACGTGTGAGCTCCTGTTTCTTGGTGAAATGTAATACAGTCAACAGGAATGCATATTTTATTAACCATATGCCCTAACCCGAACCCTTAATCTAACCTTTAGAAAAATGCAAACTCTGCTTCATGCCAATAATTGTTTACACCATGTAAAAAAATATATATATATTTTTTTTTTGGTTCCTGGGTAGTAAGTGTTATTTCCTAATTGCTTATGCCTCAAAAGTATAGAAAATGGCTGTTATTCCCCACAAACTTTGCTTTTGTGACCAGGACAGTGATATTTTGAAATATACCTATTTTCTAGAACATTCCAGATAGATTCAGTGCTGAGTAAACTTGGAGTAACTTCTAGAACTTTCTGGAACTTTCCAGTAATATAAATAGTAGTATAAATTCAGGGGCCTTAAGCCCACCAGTTCAGTTTAGTTCCAGCTGCCTAAGTGGATACATGTCTGCATTTTTCTGAGATGGCATCAAGAGGCTGCAAGCATCCGGCAGATGCATTTTGCTTTGTCTGCTGCCAATTTATCAAGACAAGAGCGAAAAAGTACTCCGTGGAAGCATCTGCTAAGATGTGTTAGGCCTACGAGTCATATTTCGGCATGCCTGTCAGGAATCAAGACAAACCCTGGGCACCTCATTTCACCTGCGAGCACTGCAAAAAAAAAAAACTCTGGAAGGTAAGATGGACAATTGTTGCTTGGAATTTTATGTTATAAAATTTGTTAATTTTTAAAATTGTAAAAGTTTTTAATTTAAAACATTTTTTTGGGACACCTTTGGGACAGCAGGGACACCAAGGCGCATTACCACAGGCGGGACTGGCCACAGTGGACTGAGTTCTCTGTGGGGAGGAACGACGTCAAGTGGGAGCCACTGGTGGACCCCCAGAAGGTGCTGATGCCACCGCTGTACATCAAATTGGGCCTTATGAAACAATATGTCAGAGCTTCAGATAAGGAGTCAGCAGCCTTCAAGTACCTTCAAGACTTCTTCCCTAAGCTGTCTGAGACAAAGGTTAAACCGGTTTCTTCATCGGACCACAGATAAAGAAGATCCTGGAGTGCAATGAATTCCCCAAGAAGCTCACTAGTAAGGAGAAAGCGGCTTGGAACAGCTTTGTCACAGTGGTTCGGGGTTTCCTGGGCAATTACAAGGCCGAAAACTATGTGGAGCTTGAGACTCTGGTGAAGAACTACATCACAATGGGCTGTAGGATGTTCCTCAAAGTCCATATCCTTGATGCTCATCTTGATAAATTCATGGAGCACATGGGAGTGTACTCGGAGGAGCAAGGCGAGCGCTTCCACCAGGATATACTGGACTTTGAACGCCGCTACCAAGGACAGTATAACGAGAACATGATGGGAGACTACATTTGGGGGCTGATTCATGAAAGTGATTTACAGTATAATCATAAATCTCAAAAAACTACTCACTTCTAAATCTTTTGTAGTCATTTTTGTATTACTTTAGTATAAATGCATGTTAATTTGGATTCATATGTTGTTTTTTCTGACTTTATGTGAACGAAAAGACACATTTGCCCATTTTCTCATTGGAAATAGGTACATTTAAAAATATTACTGTCCTGGTCACAAAAGCAAAGTTTGTGGGGAATAATAGACATTTCCTATACTTTTGAGGCATAAACAATTAGGAAATAACACTTACTACCCAGGAACAAAAATTGTGTTACATAGTGTTATATGAACGCAACTCCTGATTTCCACGGACCAAAACCTGTGTCTTTGAGGCTTCTTGCATAACACGCTATCAGCAGCGCCATTGGAAAAAGTAAGCACATTTGAATTCTTGTAAATATGTCTGATTGGAGATGCCACTTGTCAGTAACATGGCAGAATGGGGTTGATTTCAGGGTACTGGAACATTACAACATGTCGATTTCCTGTGTGATGGAAGGGTCCTTTGGTTGCTCAAACAGACTTTGATGGACACACACTAACAACTGTCCTAGGAAAATACCCAAAGGGATGGCATATGGCAACATCTGAACCACAAAGTCCCTAGAGTCTTTATTTTGTAGTCTAAGTTTTACCTTTGGTGCCCAAGAGAGCTTTATGGTCTGTTGGTAAATCCGTTCAGGGAATAGAAATAGAGAGATGAGAGAAGACAGATATATCTTGATGTCCTATTATCCCCCTGGAGTGCATGTTTTCCCGCTTTTTCCTTTTAACACAACACAAACATTCTAATCATAGAAAAGACAATCTGGTTTGGTTTAGATTGGATTAGATGAACTTGAATGACTGATATAACGAGGGTGTAAATGAGTGTCTTACAGGGCGCTTATGTTTTAGGAAGTTGGTGCCTGTTTTTGTTATTTGCCTTTTAATTCTATTCATTTGAAAGCTCTGATGACTTGAAATGTGACAGGAAAAGGCCACCTTCCTTGAAGAAAAGAAAAGAAAAAAACATTTAAAGACACAAAAGGTGTGACTCACAATAAAGACGCCCACTTCATAAGGAATCTATGGCTGTTGTATCAAATAAAAATGACTCCGCATCACACTTCTCTTGGAGGCCCCACAGGGACACTGATGAATAAACAGAACGGCCCATCGCTCAATACCTTTCAGCTCTGTTTTTATGTGATATGCATAATCTCTGCTTATAGCTTCAGGGTCCTTTGAGAGAGCACAGGGAAAACAAGAGAAGGAGTGACTGCTAAAGTAGATCTGAATCACCCGCTCAAAAAATCTATCATCGAAAGTTTCAGCTGTGAATGCCTTGCCACCTACTGCTCCATATTTTTCATCTGACTTTTACTATGAACTAATCTCAAACTAATCTCACAAAGAAGGGAATTCTTTGGAAAAATGACAGGAGGAAGTGTAGGTGTATGAGCTCTCATATTCTATTGTTAAATAAGAAGAAGGTTTATGAAGAAGCACAAAGAGGAATCAGCCAACTCAGAGGCTGCATGTGGTTTAGGACTTTTCACTCTCTTTGTTCAATAAAGTGGGGTGATTCTCACAAAACCTCTTGATAGTATGTCCTGGTCCTACATGTAATGGTAATGAGATTTTGGGAGGGGAGTGTCCTGAAATATATGTGTGTATATATATATATATACTCTTAGAAAAAAGGTACCATTTAAGGTGCAAAGCTGTGCTCAAGCCTCTCCGTTATGGACAGCAAAGCCAAATACGTTCACCTTCATGCATTGAAATAACAATGAACTATAGTGTTTTTATAAATTAACATTAACCAAGATTAATGAATGCTTTAATAAATGACTGTTCATTGTTAATTCATGATACCTAATGCAGTATTTGTATTGTAAAGTGTTGGCATTGGATCCATTAGGAGGTTTAGCCTATAAACTGAAATAAACATTTTAAATACTGATAGCATTTAAATCGTATGGACCCAATTGCCAGAGACACCCAAGCCTGACCTCCAGATTACAAGCAATTGGACGGGTATTTTGTGGTAAAGAGGGAGGCCAATTCATTGACATTTTTACAAATCCTTCTCTCATCCATCACACTAGAAAGTAGTCCTTCTCGCCCATCAGTGCCCAACTCATGAGGCTGCTAACTTTTTTTTCTTATGTAGAGATAGAAGCGTTTGTGTAACATTTATTTATGACATACTACAGTTCCACATGCATATACAACCAAGTACTCATAAAAAGTATGTTTGTGCTATAGTTCTTTAAAATAATCGCCCTTGGTTTGATATTTTGTTATAATGACATTCATACATTTTTAGGTGAAGCCTAACTATTATTCAGGAATAAGTAGCGTATCCCTAAAAAAACGTCTCAACTGGGGAATGCATTGTTTTTGTCTAAGGATGCAAATCAGTGTGAAGGTTTTTCACATTTAATTCTATAGTTTAAGCGATCATGCATGGACCATATGTACAGCATGTCTCAGGGTAATGGCTTTCCCATCCATTTAAAATAATTAAAGACCTTTCCAAGACATATGGAAAATGAAGGAAATGCTGACAAAAACTAATCCCAGATCAGTATTTGTACTCCAGATCACTTTACTCATATGGCCACTGATATATTCCCTTTAAGAAAGATTCTGTTTGTGTGTTGTTGCAGTCCTGGAGCTATAGACTTCTGCAGAGGCAAAGCATATGCTCTATTCAGAAAAGCATCAGAGCTCATCTGCAGGAGGCATGAAGGAGCATCTTTATTCACTGTGTGCAGTCTGTGGTCATTGCTGAAGGGCAAAAAAAAAAAAAAAAAAAAAAGCAGTAGGAATGGGGTTGACTACCAACTATACCTCAACAACTGTTGAGCAAACATGGCTTCAATGAAATTTTCCACAGAAATGGGCATTTCATTGATAACCACATGCTACATCTATGTGAATGCTTTAATAAATTACTGTTCATTGTTAATTCATGATACCTAATGCATTAACTAATGTTAATTATAAAACTTGTATTGTAATGTGTTACCATTGGATACTCTTTCTTCTCATGTTTACATACCCCTTTGCAGAATCTGTAAGATGGTTCACATTTAAAAAAAAAAAAAAAAATAGAAATCATATGAAAAGAGTGTGAAGATCATAAAAATGGTATGTAAACTTTTGAGTAGAACCATACATGAGACAGAGTGATAGAGAGTCAAAGATAAATGAAAGCGAGAGTAATGCCTAATAAACCCCTGTGATCCAGACCCTATATAAGCAGATTATGTGAGCTCCGCATATTACCATGTTCCACTCTCCGGAATGGAGTTAATACCTCTCATCAGAACAGGATTCCTGAGCAATCCCTCCTGGCAGGTTCCAGACATGTCACTGTTTCTCCATCAAAGTTTCCTACTAGTTATCCTAACTAATTTATTCAGACGGTGTTGTTGTAATGTATGGAAGTGCTATTATTATGTATGTGAGTATTTTAAGTTGGAGTCAACTTGTTTTGCCCCCAAGCATCATGATTGCCAGGTCATGTAAAAAACATATAGAAACATGGAGACAGGGGTAGTGGAAATCATTTTGATGAGATTCACATTCTCACTGAAGGAGTTAGAGATGTAGGAGATGTTGATGGAATTCAGATAATGATCCAGGAGGAAAAACAAGATAAGAGGTAGTTTTCTTATGGACAAACTACTGTACAGTATACTGTATAATAGTTAGTATTTCCATCCTTTTGCAAAAAGTTTTTGCAAGCTTTTTGCTTTTCTGTTTTGTTCTATTTTTCTGGCTACAACTATGATTTATATAGAATAATGAACATGCTTTCACTTAAGCCTCAGTTATTGATATAGTAGCATCAGAGATACATAACTTGTTTGTTATGCAACTATGCTTAAAGTGGTTATGTGCACTTCTGCATTTAAAACAGTTCAGTTTGTCATGTGAAACCACTGAAACCAAAGCATGTTTGTTTAGTTACCTTTTCACATAATGTTTGCATCAGATGGGGGATTAGGCTAGTTGAGGATTATATCATCCATCTCCTCAGTAATAGCATTTTCATGATACATTTTAGCACCACGTTTTTAACATACTATAACCTGGCACTGCGATTAACATAACAACAGGAAGCTCTTTGAAAAGAGTGATGCCACTCTATGACTCTGTCATCAAAGATACATTTATTTAGCCCCTCCCTCCTTCTATGATTTTGAATGATTTGCCATTATGTTCATTTAATCTGGTCTTGCTCTGCAATCAAGTGCCGTTTGCAAAGCACTGTATTTGCGTGCAACACCATGTATTATTTTCTGCTGAGATAAATGTTGGCATTTGGCGCCATATTGATTTGGTGATTAAGATGATGAAAATAAATGACTCTGTTGGTGCACAGAGGACTATTTCTCATAGATTTACTCAGAGTCTACAAAGTATAAGCCATTTGTTTAGACAATATTTGGATGAGTCATTAAAGTTATAGGCACAAATCGCAGAGTACTGCCAGTACTGCCATTTTTCTTTTTTTTTTACTGCGTTTTCATGGCTGGCTTAATCATATTAATCTCAAATTGTGAGGTTTAAAATGGAGAGTCTAGACATTTTTCAATCAACAGTCCTCCTAGATCGATGAAGAGCGTATCACCAGTAATTACATATTGTACTGTGAAAGACAGTCATTGAAATCTGGCAATTTCTCTGTGAGCAAATTCAATGGGTTGAACTGACATTCACTTCTGAAGTACATGCTATGTTGCTTTTTTATTTAGCTGGCAAAGAACAACAACAACAACAACAAATGAAAAAAATAAGGGATGAAAATTCATTATTCCATTTCTGGTCTTGATGTAGAAATACAAAATGTGTTTGCATGCTCTCGTGAGCACCATATAAGCAGTACTCCCGGCACAAATCTTTATGCTGACTTTCTCATTCCATCCATGCTTTAAGAGGATCAACTTTGATGGCATAAATGGACTGCAGTGAAATAACTGAGTCACGCAGAAAGCTGTGGAAAAAGCTTCCCGGATATATTTTCAGAGTCATAGATTAAGTAGAGCCAGTTTGATCTCGCTTCCCAAAGAGCATGCACCCAGCTGATATATGAATATGGGTGGAGGAACAATCAGAACATTGCATTTGATTTGCCATCTGCATGCTTGTCTCAGAGACTATAGGCCTACTCTAAGAAAACATTGCACACGTTTTTCCAAGCTGTCTAATTTCTTTGAAAAAATGTTTGTTCAAGCTTGCTGTGTATAGATTATTATACAATAAGGAGTAAGGACAAAATGTCATCCAGTTAACAGAAGATAAGCTCATGAGATGGATTGACAACTTTAGGATGGATAAGATCTCAGGAAACCAGCTTCTTCAGAGCCAGAGTTTTGCAACGCTTGCGTGGAGCTGGAGATAAGCTTTATTATATGCAAAAAACACTGAAAAACTATTCAAAGTATTGGAAAAATGTACAACCAGCTTTAGCCTATGGAAACCATTGAATTCTGTTCATAAATGACAGAAGGTACTGAGTCTGGAAGAATTAATATGGGAAAACGGGACTGTCTACAAAAACCTATACAGCATAAACCTGTTTTTTATACGTACTAATTTTATTTGTATTTTTTTATATATTAAACATTCTGTTAAATGACCATCTGGCCAGACACCAACTGGGTATTGCTGTATAAATATGACATTAAACACAATATCATTAATAAACTGTAGTTCACTTGAACAGAAGAAAATAAGGGAAATTGTAGCTTAAACTGTTTCTAGGCTCTCAAGTTTAAATATGCTGCTCTTAAGTATCTCTCTTTGTACGTTCTGTTTATTAACCAGCTCTGAAGATTTCATACTCAGCTCCCTTTATACCCAATGACAGCTGCAAATGCGTGAAATGTCAAATGGCCAGGTTGTGTTGCACACCTGAGAGGCTGTTCATTTCACTTTCTGTTATCTCTCTCCAGGGAAAAATGCTCAAAACACTGCCGCACTGCTTAACTCAGCAAAAGGTTTCCCAGAGCTTCCCTGTCACCGTTTCTGCTTTAGTTGTGTACTGCTTGCACAACAAGGTCAGAATTTTAAATCTGACAACAGACACAAAACCTGAATCGTAATTGTGAATTCTCCCAAAATATTTTTCTCCAGCAGCTGAATACCTGCCTTTTCATGAAAGTTGTCAGATAATCGGAACTGCGAGAAAGAGCTGCTGAAGCATTTAGAGGCCTTCCTTTTTGCCTATTCTCTCCTTGTTGTCAGCAGGTTCTCATTGTTCTGTCAGAAGCAAAACTCAGTTATAATGTTTCCAGTGTTTAGATTTTGATTGAGTCCCACATAATTTGCAACCTTCATAAATTTTTTTTTTGTGGTCTCCAGACTTTATTTAGTAAAACATAAATTATTAATACCAGACAAACGACCATAAAAAATATATAAAATGTATATATTTAATTATAAAATTTTTAATAGATTAAAAATCTATTTAAAAATGGATCTCTTAATTCGGCAATGTTCTCATACTTCAAGTACTGGGAAAGATAGCGATAGATTGTAGATATGCATTCAAAACAGAAGATGACTTGGGAAAACCCATGTGATGTTCAAGAATGTCAACCTATAGAAAAAAAAAAACAGTTTGATCTTTTAAAAGTTGCTTACCGCATTTTCACTAGACATATAATTTAGTGTATAATATTTCACATCAAATATTGCAGATCTTGTATGGTAGTCATAGTATAGGGAAATATTGTACAAATATATATACATTGGTGGCCAAAAGTTTGGAATAATTTACAGATTTTGCTCTTATAGAAAGAAATTGGTAGTTTTATTTACCAAAGTGGCATTCAACTGATCACAATGTATAGTCAGGACATTAATAATGTGAAAAATGACTATTACAATAAACTAAACTTAAACTACTTCAAAGAGTTCTCATCAAAATTTCCTCCATGTGCAGCAATTACAGCTTTGCAGTTCCTTGGCATTCTAGCTGTCAGTTTGTCCAGATACTCAGGTGACACACTTCACCCCACGCTTCCTGTAGCACTTGCCATAGATGTGGATGTCTTGTCGGGCACTTCTCACACACCTTACAGTCTAGCTGATCCCACAAAATCTCAGTAGGGTTAAGATCCATAACACTCTTTTCCAATTATCTATTGTCCAATGTCTGTGTTTCTTTGCCCACTCTAACGCCAGATTCACATATACTCCATCAGCAGTGCATGAGCGAAGCATAAGCTACGCTTTTCATTTCCGCGCCCATGTTAACAGATGACAGCCATTTACACTGCAAGCGTGTGCCGCGAGGTGAAGCAGCCTTAGAAGTGTCCCAGACGCTGCTGTGAACAGATAGTTTCGGCGCCAAGCCTATTTTTGCCGCACGGCTCACGCTGGACTTGACAGCTCTATATGCAGTAGAACATGAAAATAATCAGGATATTAAAGTAAAAACACAAATGTGTATAAAAATTATTCAAACCTAAGTACACTACAATTTATAGATTTGCATCCAAGCAAACTGAAATTTTAACTAAATTAAGAGAATAATGAATAAACTGCTGGACATTTGCCAGTTTGTATGTTTCACAGCATTAACCGATCACGATCAACTTAGCAGATGATAGACATGCACGTGACTGCCTGCTGTTGTTGCTGAAGAAGAGATTTACCTCAGCTTTGCAAAGCCATAGTGATGGATGACACCAGACTAATTGTGGAGATGGAGAAATACGAAGTGCTTACAACCCTCAGCATTCATTATTCAAAGATTTGTTAGATATGGAAAAGGTTTGGGAGGCTGTTGATTCGACAATTTGTGTTGATGGTAAGTCAATGTACACTTTGTGTCAATTCATGTTGTGAAAATTATAGTCTACACATCTTTGTCATGATTTAAACCTTATGTGCATTTATTTTTTTAATGATTTAATCTTATAACTCAATACTTTAAAGTTTGCAGTAGTTTAAACTTTGTCATACAGGTGCATCTCAATAAATTAGAATGTCGTGGAAAAGTTCATTTATTTCAGTAATTCAACTCAAATTGTGAAACTCGTGTATTAAATAAATTAAATGCACACAGACTGAAGTAGTTTAAGTCTTTGGCTCTTTTAATTGTGATGATTTTGGCTCACATTTAACAAAAACCCACCAATTCACCATCTCAAAAAATTAGAATACATCATAAGACCAATAAAAAAAACATTTTTAGTGAATTGTTGGCCTTCTGGAAAGTATGTTCATTTACTGTATATGTACTCAATACTTGGTAGGGGCTCCTTTTGCTTTAATTACTGCCTCAATTCGGCGTGGCATGGAGGTGATCAGTTTGTGGCATTGCTGAGGTGGTATGGAAGCCCAGGTTTCTTTGACAGTGGCCTTCAGCTCATCTGCATTTTTTGGTCTCTTGTTTCTCATTTTCCTCTTGACAATACCCCATAGATTCTCTATGGGGTTCAGGTCTGGTGAGTTTGCTGGCCAGTCAAGCACACCAACACCATGGTCATTTAACCAACTTTTGGTGCTTTTGGCAGTGTGGGCAGATGCCAGATCCTGCTGGAAAATGAAATCAGCATCTTTAAAAAGCTGGTCAGCAGAAGGAAGCATGAAGTGCTCCACAATTTCTTGGTAAACGGGTGCAGTGACTTTGGTTTTCAAAAAACACAATGGACCAACACCAGCAGATGACATTGCAACCCAAATCATCACAGACTGTGGAAACTTAACACTGGACTTCAAGCAACTTGGGCTATGAGCTTCTCCAACCTTCCTCCAGACTCTAGGACCTTGGTTTTCAAATGAAATACAAAACTTGCTCTCATCTGAAAAGAGGACTTTGGACCACTGGGCAACAGTCCAGTTCTTCTTCTCCTTAGCCCAGGTAAGATGCCTCTGACATTGTCTGTGGTTCAGGAGTGGCTTAACAAGAGGAATACGACAACTGTAGCCAAATTTCTTGACACATCTGTGTGTGGTGGCTCTTGATGCCTTTACCCCAGCCTCAGTCCATTCCTTGTGAAGTTCACCCAAATTCTTGAATCGATTTTGCTTGACAATCCTCATAAGGCTGTGGTTCTCTCGGCTGGTTGTGCATCTTTTTCTTCCATACTTTTTCCTTCCACTCAACTTTCTGTTAACATGCTTGGATACAGCACTCTGTGAACAGCCAGCTTCTTTGGCAATGAATGTTTGTGGCTTACCCTCCTTGTGAAGGGTGTCAATGATTGTCTTCTGGACAACTGTCAAATCAGCAGTCTTCCCCATGATTGTGTAGCCTAGTGAACCAAACTGAGAGACCATTTTGAAGGCTCAGGAAACCTTTGCAGGTGTTTTGAGTTGATTAGCTGATTGGCATGTCACCATATTCTAATTTTTTGAGATAGTGAATTGGTGGGTTTTTGTTAAATGTGAGCCAAAATCATCACAATTAAAAGAACCAAAGACTTAAACTACTTCAGTCTGTGTGCATTGAATTTATTTAATACACGAGTTTCACAATTTGAGTTGAATTACTGAAATAAATGAACTTTTCCACGACATTCTAATTTATTGAGATGCACCTGTATATTGTGCAATTCAAATGCCCATCGTCCTTCTCCAAACCAAAAATCAATTTGTATTTATTTTATTTATTGGCCAGGTAATATCATATTTTGTAGGCATTATGTATAGTAGATGCAGGATCAACATAATGCATTTACACCATTTACTCTAATAAATGTAATGTTATTAAATACATTTTTAAGTGAAATATATGTTACTACATGTACTGTACAGTGTACACTGTAACCAGATGATAAAACAGAGTTGTACTTCATTTGTGTTGGCAGCTGATACATGTAACACTTTAGGTATTACTCTACTGTAGAGATCACCATGTGTGTGTTGGGAAGTCTATGCAAATTATTTAGCAATAGCATTGTGATGTGTGCACCTCCTACTCATGAACTTACATGAATAAAGAAATTATTAACCATTTTAAAATATATTTGTAGGTAATTTAAGCCATTTTAAAATTAAATATTTGACACTGGATTCCAGAGAGAACATTATTTTCCACGCAGAGACATTTGCTGTCTCACAGAAGAGATGCAGCCAGTGTGAAAGCCCAATGATGATGCCTCGATCATGCACCGCTGACGGAGTATATGTGAATCCGGCATAACCTTTTCTTTTTGTTTGTCTGTTTCAAAAGTGGCTTTTTCTTTGCAATTCTTCCCATAAGGCCTGCACCCCTGAGTCTTCTCTTTACTGTTGTACATGAAACTGGTGTTGAGCGGGTAGAATTCAATGAAGCTGTCAGCTGAGGACATGTGAGGCGTCTATTTATCAAATTAGAGACTCTGATGTACTTATCCTCTTGTTTAGTTGTACATTTGGGCCTCCCACATCTCTTTCTGTCCTTGTTAGAGCCAGTTGTCTTTTGTCTTTGAAGACCTTTGTATGAAATCTTCAGTTTTTTGGCAATTTCAAGCACTGTATATCCTCCATTCCTCAAAACAATGACTGACAGATGAGTTCCTAGAGAAAGCTGTTTCTTTCTCAAGGATAAGGTGTTGGAGTGATGGCTGCTGGAAATGGGCCTGTCTAGATTTGATAAAAAATTACTTTTTTCAAATAGTGATGGTGCTGTTTTTTTACATCATCATTAATTTCCTTCCGAAACAGCAAAATCTGTACATTATTCCTAATGTTTGGCTGCCAGTGTATATATATATATTTAGAAAGTGTCAGGCTTTTGTGTCATGATTTTGATATAGAACGTGTTATGAAAATAATGGCTGTTTTGTGTATTGTGCCTGCACTTCTATGACAATACTATGATGCAGATCTCAGCATCTTGTTAGATGTACTGTTTGTATTACACTAAAAAATGCTGTCTGCCTGATTCCTCCATTGTTTTTAGGTCATGTGTCGTGCATCAGACCCTGTGGAGTGGAGTAGCAATAATCCATGACGGCGGAAGTCTTGCTCCCTTCTCCTCATCCATTCACATGTGATATACTGCCAAGTGTGCACATCTTCTCCAAGAACACAGTTCAAGACTCAGAAATAGATCCCAGTGGGACTTGCTGATCATATACGGAAGGCTGTGGTACCATCATGCCTGTCCATTTTTTGCTTTGCTATATGTGTATCAATCTGATATAATTTCTCAAAGGTGCTGTTATCATTCTATTGATGGGTTTTATTACAGTGTGGCCACAGAAGCTGGAGATAGCAGTGAAGCAGTGAAGACTCTGTATCACTGTAATGAGAGGTGGATGTGTTTCTTTTCCTTTAAGTAGTGAATGAGCAGTGAACAAAAGCAGTGAAGATTGTTTGCAGGTGTAAATTTGGATAGATAATACCCCTGCTGAAAATCTAAACCAGATGGTTTTGCAGGTTGCTGGTCTCCCAGCCTGGTCAGGCTGGTATTTTGTCTAGTATTAGAGGGGTTTTGGGCACTTCTCAAATTGGTCAAGCTGGGACATCAGCTAAAACCACCTTAAAACAGCTAAGACCAACAAAACAAAATGTTTCCAGCAAGGACTACATGAAAATATATGCTATGTACTTAACCTAACAAATCTATCATGAAATGCAAATTACTTTATTACTTTGCTTTCAGTTGTTTTTGTCAGGGATTCAAATTAGTCTAGCAAACAATTGAGACATTCTTTTCTAATTTATAATGGCAAAAGTGATTTCCGTACAACTGTTTAAATCACCATCATTGTGCTAAGCCCATCAGGCTTTTCCAGGATCTATCCAGAGAAGCATAAACTCATAAACACTGAATTTTCCAAGGAGAACCAGCAAACTATTCGAAAGCTTGGAATTCAGTGTTCTCTCTTAACTCTTAATTTTTCATAAATCCACCCTAATTTTGTCAAGAGGAAATTTGTCCAGCCAAAGCTAAAGCTAAAGCAGTGTGCTGTATACAGTATCTCTACACAGCAGAATTGGCTAAGTAACAATTTGATAATCTTTTTCAACATATTACATTATTAATATTTTTCTTACAAGCAATATACACAAAAACAAACAGAAAACACACCACATTTGCACATTTGGTTTTAATGAAATATCACATGACACTGTATACTCTAAATCTGTGACATTGAGGTTCTATCTGGGGATGCTATGATCTCAAGTCAAGACTTATTCATTTTGAACCCTCTTTAAGCCCTCTGTTTTTATACCAGAGAGTAGACATAGCACAAGCAAACAGTTTCCTCCTTATCACCTTCAAATCCTCCTTTAATTAAGATACCAATTTCCCTTACTGAAGTGTGGGATGAAGCAAACCTACGAGTAAATTTTTTCCTGGAAATGATTATCTGTGATTTAATTTGAAATACAGGAATATTTTGCCAGCAGCTTTAATTGGTATGAGTTTTCCTTCTGCTACTCAGAGAAGTGGTTCTTTTATCATTTTATTATAAAACCTTAAACACAATAAGACTTTACAACTATAGAAAACAATAGCCTACAAGGATTTTTACATAACATTTGCAAATAGCATACATACAGTACAATAAAAACAAAGATACAGAAACACTTTTAAAATAAGTTTCTAAACCTTAACATTGGTAATGCGTTAGGTATCATACACTATGAACATTAGTTTTACAGCATTGTGTGTAATGTTTCTGTGTGGATTTTTCTGGAATTTGTTTGAAAACTGTGATTATTAAAGGAATTTTCTGGGTTCAATACAAGTTAAACTCAACTGACAGCAAAAAATTATTTTGATTGTCCCTCCTTTTCTTTAAAAAATAGACAAAAATCAAGGTTTCAGTGAGGCACTTATATTGGAAGTGAATGGGACCAATTTCTGGAGGGTTTCAAGGTGGAAATGTGAAGCTTAATTTATTATACAAAAGTTCAGAAAGTCAATCAATCAGATTGGACGAGAGGCGTTCCAAGAGTCCTGATGTCTCAGAACAGCAGCTCTTGGACACTTTATTGTTTGTTTCACTCCGCTTGTGTTCGTGGTGTTCTAAACTAAAGTGTAAGAGCAACGCAGATGTGTAAAAGAGCAGCCAAATTTGGGAATTTTCATTTATCTCTGTGACATTTAAGGTTTTAGCCAGCAGGTGGTGACAAAAGACCATTTTTATGTGTTGTGAGCCAGTTAAGTTTGACGTGCATTGAGTCAGCGCACATCAGTCAGTGAGTAGATTCTTTGAAGTCCTCAGCGTTGTCTCTCACTCCAGGTTCACTCAGATTACTACTACACTACATCTGGGAAATGGAGTTAAACTAACAGCTTCAGCATTAAGGCTTATCACAGCTGAGGGACACGACAGATGAAGTAATCACACATAATCAAGGTGCCTACCAACCGGAGATTCTGCTTTGGGAGGAGATGTAAACATGGTGGAGGAGAAGATGACCGGCTACTGTGACATACTCAAGGGAGGACCCCCGCTCAGACGGCTATTTTTACACAGAGAAAATAGGATGTATTTGACCAAAATTCCATTATCTTCAGCAAGCTGACTAACACTACAGCTGAGGAATAGGGTTAAACAGCTAAATCTTTACTGTTCATCACCGCTTGGGAGTCACGACAGACGCAGGTAATCGCACAAGATCAATCGCTCTCTCTCTCTCTTTCAAACACACACACACACACACACACACACGCATGCATGTTGGTGTGGCTATCCTTATGAGGACTCTCCATAGACATAATGATTTTTATACTGTACGAAATATAGATTCTATCCCCTACCCGTACCACTAAACCTAACCCTCACAAAAAACTTTCTGCATTTTTACATTTTCAGAAAAACATCGTTTAGTATGTTTAAGCGATTTGAATTATGGGGACACTAGTAATGTCCTCATAAACCACATTTATAGCATAATTGTAATTACCAGTTTGTAACCTTAAAAAATGTCCTCGTAAACCACCCAAACCTGCCCAGACACAAACATGCAGGTACGGCTATCATTATGAGGACTCTCCATAGACATAATGATTTTTATACTGTACGAACTATAGATTCTATCCCCTAACCCTACCCCTACCCCTAAACCTAACCCTCACAATAAACTTTCTGCATTTTTATATTTTCAAAAAAACATCGTTTAGTATGTTTAAGCAATTTAAATTATGGGAACACTAGAAATGTCCTCATAAACCACATTTATAGCATAATACCCTTGTAATTACCAGTTTGTAACCTAAATCAATGTCCTTGTAAACCACCCAAACCCACCCACACACACATCCTTGTTTCTCCAATAACTTGTAAGAAACAACCCAAGCCATCGTTACAAGTTCTAAAGCAACGTTTATGAATTAGTAAAGGGGGCTTGTGCACATCTTTTGAACTAGCAACAGCAGATCCTGATCCGTAGCATAAGAGAGTAGTTCCACACACAACTGCATTTTTTTGTTCCAGATGTTGGGCCTCATATACTCAGATATGAGACAAAAGGCCTACATACAGTCATAAAGCCTGACTGCAGCCTGTAGGAACACTAGAAGCCTCACAGCCACAACAACAGCACCAAAATCAAACAAAGGGAGTTCAAAACTGATTACAGATCTCATGAAGCCTTGCTCACTTTATACCTATGTGTGAAATTCTGAAGGATCGAACTCTCAACTCCTATTGGATGAAACGCACGACAGAATGCGTCCCCCAACCATGACTTCATCGAGAGCATAAAACCCAGAAATTTCTTCTACGCTTTGGTTCCAGCGACAGTAATCGCCACGTCTAGTTGTAGCCCTGCTGCTCCCAGGTGTAGCCTTGCTGCCCAAGGAAGTAACGTATGTACCTGAACACTGGCCATATAATCTCCTTCTCGCTGGACGAGCTGAGATATCACTGTTGTGAGTCTTCTTATATGAAATCTAGGAGTAAATAAATAGATTAATGATCAATTAATTACCAATATTGGGAAGCAATTAAGGTGATAGGAAAAAAGGGTCGCCCATGGGGAGCACTTTAAATATGGGAGACAGGAAGGGAAAGCTTCCTGTGTTTAATCTAGGACAAAAATCACTAGACTATAATGATTACAATAGCTGTTTTTCCGTAAAGAAAAAATAGCTAAGGTAATTATAAAAAAGTGCTTACCCATGTGAAAGGCGCTTTCTTAAAATAGATAGAAGAGACTTCTTCTTACATGTAGTCTAGGAATAAATCGCTAGACTAGAACGCTAACAGTAAATGTTTTGCCGTTCTAAGGAAGCAGTTAATGTTGATTGAGAAAGGGTTCCCTCTTGGGGAAGCTCTGTACTGGTGGAAAATATGATATTTAACTGGCTTACTGCTGGTAGGATGTCCGATAAGGACAAGCCTTTTGCCCATGTCCAAAAGGAAGCCATGCCCCTTGTAGAGTAGGCTTTAACCCCTGCCGGACATTCCAAGCCTTGTGATTCGTCTGCTAATTTAATAGCATCTAGCACTAAGTGAGACAGCCACTGTTTAGAGACTGCTCTGCCTTTGGAAAGGCCTCCAAAGCATACAAAGAGCTGACTCGACAGCCTAAGGTGGTGTGTATGCTCAATGTACTGTAAATGTGCAACGCTCGCACTGGGCTGAGTGTGTGCAATAAACTTTCTTCCTCCAACTGAAAAGGAGGGGGGAGAGAATGCCTGTAAGGCTATCATCCTGCGCTCTAAAGGGGTTGGAAAAAACCTTAGGAATGCAGCCATTTTAAATTTCAAAATGTCTTTTGAAAAACCTGGACCAAACTCTAAACGGGAATTTTCCACTGATTGAGCTTGGAGATCTCCCATGTGCTTCACCAAAGCGAGGGCCAGTAGTAATGCATGACAAGAGAGCACACAATTCTACTGTTTCCAGTGGCTCGAATGGAGAGCCGTATAGTGCTTTCAGCACCAAGGACAGGTCCCACACTGGGACTGTGATGGGGCGAGAGGGACTGAGACGTCTTGCTCATCAAATTGCCACAGACCGGGGTGTGGTACGCTACAATAGCTGCAACCAGGGGGCAGAAATTATCTGGTTAGCAGGTACCCTGCTGTTAGATGCTGGAACTACAACCTCCGGTGTTTAAGAGCATGTTTCCACATTGACAGCCATTCAAAAACAACCATGTATTCTGATGAAATAATATTTTTTACAAGAAACATTTTGATCACAAACATTTTGTTACATTGTACTACATCTTTTTCCGGTGACCATTTTTTTTTTTTTTTTGGTGGGCTGCTAAAAGCATGAAATTTACTTGTTTTTCCCCATCTCATACTGCTGATGTCAGAGCTCATGCATGAGCCTGAAACACCGACCAAGCTTGAGCACCCACTTGCGTGATTAACAAACTTAATTCACATCCTTGTTTGACAGACAGCAAGAGATGATGTTAAGACATGTGTTTACTACACTTCACGTGCATTTATTGTGCATTTGACAGCCTGAGTAAGCAAATAAACAAACGGGAACTCTTGATTTTGCAGTCTTCTGTAATGGTTATTTAAATAGCATTGATTATAGCAGTGTATTGAAAACTATATAGTGATGTAATTTGTAATGCATAATTCATGATGTACAGTATCACTCTGGAATTATGCCATTTTTAAGACAGAAGATTTAATTTGGTGAAGGATAATGAAAGTAAGTATTGGGTCAATAAATTAAATAACCCTTTTTTATTTTAAGAAATCAAGGAGCACTTATATAATATAAAAATTATTCCAAAATATAATAGTTATAGTTTTTGTATTAATGTACGCCTTCTGCAAATGATCATTACAGGTCAGCGATAAGGGATAAAGTTAATCAGTATATACGTCATAGTGGCTGTCAGGTTTGAACGATTTATGTATTTTATTTTGCATTAAAAGCCGACATGCGAACACGTGCAGCTTTTAATTGTGCTAACTGCAACACTACAGGGTCTGGTGTAAAATTCCGTCAGCAAGATATTTCATTAATTATTAACACATGCACTTTGTGTTGTGAGGACGTCATTTTTCTGCGGCTGTAGAGCAAACTGGTGCTAAGATGGCGCCTAATTTCGGGGTAGTCACAGGGACCCTGCGCCAGCTGAGCACTGCAGTAGAGATGAATGAGACTGCTAACTGATAGCTCACTCCAGGTATTTTAGAGCTCCTTGGCTGCAACATATACTTTTAGCATTGATGGGGAAAAAAACGCATCCAAGCGCTCTTGCAGGAAATGAAGCATCACTTTTACCGAGCAATATTATGGGTTTTCATTCTGTGATGAACACCAGTCTGAAAGGACTCGCCAAGTGGATAGAGCCAAACCCCACAGCCAACATGAAGTTGGATCAACTGCTAACAAGAGGAGTTTACCAAGAGGGAACACTCTTTTGTGCAGGTAAGGAAGGGGATAACCTTCCGAAGTGAGTTCTTAGTGTAACTAGCCAAACGGGTAGTGTACAAACAGACAAATGCCACTAGAGCAGTATTAAACTGCTCTTGTGCTTAACAACTCAGGGAAAGGTGTTTTATAGATCGTAAAACAACCTTTTTTGTGGTTTAAGTGCGAAGTCTGAAAGAGACATTCATACTGTAACTAGTCCGGTGGGGGGAGTATACAAAATTTGTGTCATGAGGCAGATGCTTCAGTGCTGTTTTATGTTTATTAGCCTCCTATGTCAACTGAATAACAAGAGGTGTTTACCAAGAGGAAGTCGTTAACCTTCCTGAGTGACTTCTTAGTGTAACTAGCCCTTATGGGGTAGTATACACAAAGATTCATGCCACAAGAGCGGTATCTGCCAAATACGCTCATCGAAAGAGAGGATGAGAAAGCGTTTGTAAGGTTATCACCTGCCTTGAAGGAGGTGAGTAAACCTTAGTAACATAGTCCATTATAGCTTAAAAATGGCTTTTGAAAAGCCTTGACCCAACTCTAAACAGGAACTTTGTGTTTACTGATAGAGCTTGTAAATCTCACACATTATAGAAGCCCGTATAAGTAGCAAGATGGTCTTTACAAGAGCTACTTATTCCATTTAGATGGAATTAGCCATAGTGCTTCCAGCACCATGGACAGTTCCCATGTGGTATTGAGGCCTGAGGGTGCTTTCAGAACTAGGGACAGACCCCACACCGATCCGAATCACACACAGCATCTGAATCTGGAGGAGCCTGACTCATGGGCGAATGCCAGCTCCATGAATTCATTGGCCGGGAAAGTTTGAACTGCCTGGACCAATAATTTGAAGGTGTTTTGATACTGCAAGGGAAGATGGTGCATCATATTCAACAATGGACGCCACCAACCTCCTTTCTGGTGTATTTTAAATGTGTCACAACTGACGTGTTGTTAGTTCAGTAGTTCGCAAGTTAATGTAATCCTGCAGTGAGGATAGCATAAACATATGTGGCTTGCTGTCCCTGGTGGAGGGCTTGAGGCTCGAGACTTGACCTGAGCTCGAATGCCCCCTAAAAGAAGACAAGAAACAGAACAGCAAGTTGCTGGTGTCGTAGCCTCGTGAGATGCGGAAGTGATGTGTTGGCAGGAATAAGAGGAACCAAGGAAGGTGCCAAGGAAGATAGCATGAGCGGAGCCGCTTGCGGAGGCAGCCTCACGCTAGGGTCCACTTGGGGGATAGGAAACAAGTAGGTGTAGTATAGGGAGAAGTTGGGGAGTGAAATTTAGGCTGAAACACTGAAAGACAGTGGCGGTATCAGCTGCAGATAACGCAGGGGCACCCCAAGAGAAAGGGCAGGGTCACCCTAGATGGAGGCGTGAATCCTGGCCACCCAGGCTGACCTTAAGTCTCCCTCCTGGCTTGGTTTGACGGAAGGGCTCGTGCGGCAAATGGTGCGAGCTCCGTGGGAGATGTGTTTTTGAATTCCCCCATGATTGGGTATTGCAAGACATCTGCAATCGTACTTGTTGAGAGTGACGTTGTAAGTGTGGCATCTGCGGATGCCTTAGGCTTAACTGTATGATAGATTAAGTGACTGGAACGTATGTGAAGCAATGTCAGAATGTAGGCTTGCATGTGCATTTGCGATATGAACGAGCGGATCCTCAGCGCAGGACCGCACTGCATTCAAAGGAAAATGTACGATTCATGGAAATATTTTTGCTGTATTATGACTGAGCTCACTTGGAGCTGCAAGGCGACTGGGTCCGCAGGCATGGGCCCATACGGCATTTGATGGTAGAACAGTTGATTCTTGAGAAAATGAATAAATGCTGAATTTTAAAGAACTCCCTATGCGAAAAGAAACAGGCTGAATCCTAGAGCACGGGACCACGCAGCGTTTAACCGGCGGAGCCTGTGTTTCATGCTAAAAATTGATGCTGCATATATACGAGAATTCACTCCGCAAAATGAATGCGTTGATTTGTCAAGCACGGCATTCGACATATGGAGTATGGTAGGCTATGTTCTAATTAAATTGATTGGTGCAGAGGTGCGGGCTTATGGTGAAATGTTTAGGGATGACCTGAAACGGCCCGACTGTATCCATCACTGGGTGGTAATGGTTCGTTTGGTATGAGTGGCACGATGTAGGTAACGGGCCGTGGATGCTTAGACGCATAGCTTAAAAGACGTGCCACGGTTGTGGTCCGTGAATGGCGCATTGTGCTGTTTGCAATGTGGTAGGATTTTGCTGCGTGTCCCGTAAGAAGCCATAGTTGCGGTGCTTGGACGGTGCGTTGCGCTGTTTGCAGTGTAGTGGTTGTCATGGCAAGGCACTACTGCAGCAGTATCAAAACGCAAAAAAGCGCATTTGCGCTGTTTTGTAGTGTAGTGGGAAGTTTAGTCGCATGGCAAAGTTTAGTCACACGGCCCAAAAAGACACCACAGTTGCGGCACCTGGATGTCACATTTGCGCTGCTTGTGGAGTTGTGGGATTTTGTCACATGGTCCGAAAGACGCTGCAGTTGCGGCACCTGTACAGCACATTTGCACTGTTTGCGGTGCAATGGGAGTTTGTCACATGGTTGAAAGACACCGCAGTTGCGGAACCTGGGTGGCACATTGTGCTGTTTAGGGATGTATGCCAATATTTAACATGGATGCCAGAACATAACTGCTTGCCAGGTTAAGTGTCGGGAACATATGTGAAGCAATGTTGGGAAAAGAGCTTGCGTGTGCTTACGTACAACATCATTTAAATTGGTTTGTCATGAAATTAGAAGGCACCTAACTCTACGTAACCAGATAAATACCATAATCTGGTGTTTATTTAACTTAGACGTTTGGTTGGTGTTTTGTCGATTGTTTTCTAATGTAATGAAAGTAATTTCATGAACTCTGAAAAATGTTATGCGGGGTGACGAGGACATATGAATCGTTTGGAGTTTGAACCTGAGGGATGGATTTAAAAGATGCTATCTGGGCGCCGTTTGCAGCTGTGAGGAGAATAAAATGACTTGTTTATATTGATGACCTGTAATAATTTCTATGGAAAATTGAAATATTGATGTGTAAGCGAGGGGCCGAGCCGAATCATCCGCCGTTGATTTAAGCCTGTTACTTTAAACTTGGGTGGATCGTAAGATTATGACAGATTGCTGAATGCTTCTTAAATTCATGCATCCATTAGGTTCTATAGTTGAGCTTGTTAAGAGTTTGTAATCCGATGATTCGGGCAAAAGTAGAAGGCTGCCTGTAAATTAAATTAGTTGTAGAAGCGCATGCTTCGTGTATCGGGGCTGCGAGGCGAGCTTGAATACTGTGAGGCGAGATGCGTTTGTTGAATGTTTTATGAATGAGTGTGACATGGCGCGTGATCCGCCTCTTGCGGTGCCGAAATCGGCTTATGTCTGTATGGACATAGGCTGTGTATAGCTATCGTGAGCTGTAAAGTGGTCAAAGCGGGAGCTGGTGCGGCAGCGAGTTCGCGCTAAAATATCTGTGTTGATTTGAGAAGGTGTAATTAGAGTTATTGTAATTAGAGTGAGACTGTTACTGCTTAGAAACTAAGTGAATGACGGCATAGAAAAGTCATTAGAATAAAAGGGCATTGGCTCTAGCTGCTTTGCATATGGAATGTGGGAGGAATGGACTTGCGATCAATTATTATTGAAGGATTCACTTCGCTTGTGGCCATTCATTCCTTAGGAGAATTTTCCGCCACCTGCTGTACGATGTACGTCTTGCATATGCGAAGCATCGTATAGCAATAGTTTTGTGAGGAGGGAATGCTCCAGTCAACCCCCGGAGAATCGGAGCCCAGGCTACGGCTGGCGCTGCATGTTCAGCTCCTACAGCTTTCATGCTGAGCTCCTCAAACTCCAGTACATGAGGAGTTTTCTCAGACGAGCTCGGGTGCTGCGAGGAGGCAAAACGTATGTCAGAGCGGGTGCTGCAGTGGCAGCCAGCTTGCACTAAAAATATCTGCATTGATGAGAGAAGATGTTGTAATTAGAGTAGTGTTGTTTGGAAAGAGTTTGTTGTGTGATTGCCCCTGAGTTCCTAATTGGATAAATCATGCTCCGAAGGGAGAACAATCGTGATATTCGTGTTGGAAGATGACTTAAAAACGGAATCGCTGAATGGATCACGCCCTAAACGAGCTGCGTGGCGAGGTAACGAGGCTGACAGGAATCACCTGTTTGGGAGAACCAGATTGAACCACTGGGGAGCATTGGCATGATGGTTGAATTAAATATTTAATCTTTGTTTCACTCATTCGAATAGAGCTGTAGTAGAGCTCGCATAGCGTGAAGCCGGAGCAGCGCCCATTTGCAGAAACAGCTCACACGATGGACCGCTCCGGGTGGGAGGTTTAGATAAGAGAACATATGAACAGTCAAAGAGAGCGGTTACACGTGTATGAGGCACCAAAGTAGCTGGTTTGCGGAAGCAGCTTCATGTGAATGGACCACTCCGGGTGGAAAGAATAGATTAGGAGGAAAGACATTAAAAGTAGCATTTAAGTGGTAGCAGTCAATGCTTCTGTAGAAATGAGATGATTTAGATGGAAGAGCTGTTCTGATTGTGGTAGAGTGGTGTGCAGAGTACCATGACTAATTGAGTTTAATTAAGAAGAGAGAGTTAGACTATGTCACCCTGGTAAATGTACCAGGGAAATGCCCAAAGGACACACAGATTCGAATTTCCTACAAAGAGACTCTGAGACGTGGATATGAAGTAATACAACACTTTATTAAACACCAATAAATATTTTAAGACTAATTAAAATGCAAGCATATCCACAGATGGCTGCTGCCAAATTAAAGACACAAATGAAAGAACCAATCTTGGAGTTACCAGAAACAGGATGAGCTAGCCCCAGACTTGGATGATCCCTAGAAAGCAATGCAGCACCCACACATGCACAATTTCTCACACACGCACTTCAATACGAAGCTCACTTCAAAAGGTTTGCACACCACACTCCGTGTACAGGGGAACCACCACCACACGGGAGAGCTAGCCCGCCTATTCTGGGCCCACAGCTCCTGAAAATACAAGAACAAAACACAAATTACCCACAACAAACCCACAAAACTAATAAACAAAACTCAGGAAAATTCTCAAACAGGGGTAATAACTAACCCCACGGTCAAAAATAAGAAATGAATCCTTCAGACAGAAATAATTCAAATCATAACATCCTACAACAAAATTTATACGACAAAAATAAATAAATTAATAAATAAAACCACTCAAACCTGGGGGTTTGCAATAGTTAGAGGCGCAGTGCCACAAATCTGCCCCACTCTAACAGCCAACATGCGACCTCAAGGGCAACTGATGACTCTGTGCCCTAAATTAGCTCACAGGTTTAGAATGGCAAAAACTATAAAAACAACAAACACAAAAGGTGGATCTCTTAACCCTAAAACAATTTAACTAGAAAAAAAACAAAAAAAAAAACACAACAACAAAGAAAAACAATCAGAACAAAACAGTTGAAACAAAAAATGAAAACAAAACAGCAGAATCAGGGGTTCAATCCATGCAGATCTGGCATAGAAAACACTCAGATATGATGATTAGCTCACCTGTAATATCAGAGATACAAGCTAAAATACATGCACCAATCCGGTCGCCATTGTCGTACAGATAGATTTCACATACCAGACATGTGGAGACCATGCCATTCATCTAGCAACCAGCACTTACGACTCCAAGAAAATGGGCTGGAATACAGAAATCCTATAACTAACAGCACACACACTAATATGAAATAAACAAACGCCTATAGGCAAACAAAAAGATATACTTTAGAGGAAAGCAGCAGTCAGCCAATGACGCTCTAATGAAATCTGTGTGAGCTATAATACACGGAGCAAGAGGATGCAACACCAGCAAGGGCGATCAGTCAACACGTCACACAAAGCGCACACATACACTACTGCAACGAAAAAATTTATTGTTAAATGCTAATGTAAAAGAGCGAATTACCGCAAGACATCCAGCAGAACATACCTTCCGCACATGAGTGTGACATGGGAAAGGAGCGGTCGACCAACAATGACATCACACCCAGTGGCCTGCAGCTACCATAATATACCCCTCTGGAGTAGGACACCAATGATCTACACACACCTAAGGGGCGGGGTAATCAAAACCCAGGGGGAGAGATGCAGCAAAATCCTACACTTTACTACATGATGAAGGCAGAGGAGTTGCAGTCCGACGATCTGGGTCACTTGCATGGGTCTGTTTGTGGTCAACGGTCGGGGCTGAATGCCAAAAAACGTAGAGGTAAGCAGCTGTTTATATACTCTTACTCTGGCTGCGTGATTGGTCAGATTAAATGAACTTGCTCCTCCCAAACTTTGTTAATAAAACACCATTTTGAATCACACTTCTTTATACTCCTTGGAGTTCTGGTTGGAATGATTTTGGAGCCAGAAATACTGCCAGTTATTTTAGGCACTTTATATGCCATTTTAGCACTATTGGTTTTGTTTGTGGTTATCATACTGCAAACGAGTGCTTCTTTTCAAATAGACAGTTTGCATGTCGTTAGTAGATGATGACGTCAAATCATGTGTTCCATAGCACTCTTGCACCGACCCACATTGAAGGGGTCTCATGTGCAGTGAGCCCAGCGGTGTGGCAGCAGCTGAGGTGACCATCAACCCGGTTACTCTCTGAAATGCGTTGAAGCTTTTCAAGTGATGGAGAATAAATTAACTGCATGTGTGTGGAAGTGCACGCATTGTGTAAGAGAACTCTTTCTGAGTTGACTCTCAACCTCAACTGCTACAGATGTGCGAGTAAAAATGTTTTTGTGCTTGCCACTATGAGCTTCCGACTGCAACTAGCGTGAGAAAAAATGCATCTCTCTTCCAGCTTGGCACCATTTGATGGAGCTGAAGCTGGAAGAGCATTAGTTTTGGCAGGGTGTGGCACTGACGAAAATTGTGAGCGAAGCGGCTTTTCAGCGGCTGCAGCATGAACAGGCAGGAAATGTTTCATAGCCTGCAAGTGCTTCTTTGCAGTTTAGAGTTTTTCAAAGAAAATGTATTTGTGTCTCCGAACAAGCTTGGCTGTGACACCAGAGTGTCAGGAAGCCTTACCTTGTTTGCCTTGCGCATCTCTGAAATCCAAACTGTCCAGCGATCCTCAGGTGGTTTGGGCAGTCATCTCAGTTGTGCGCAATGCGAGGCATGTGCAACTCTCTGCAGAGTGATAAGTCGGGATTCCACTTGTCCATGTCCTCCAGGATTTTTCCTGAAAGACCTGCAAAACTGCAGGTCTGATGTGGCTCATTCTAGGGCTGGGGGAGTGAAGGGTGTTACTTCATAAAACCCTTCTGCTCTGTGTGGTTCAGCGTGGTAGAGGCATTCACTCCTGAAATGTTGCGTGTGAGCCGAGTAAGGTGCACAGCACATTCTGGAGAGCTCGGCTCTGTGAAGAATGACACTTTTACGCTGAAGAGCGGATTGACACCATGCATCAGATACCATTCTCCCAATCGAGAGTGTTCGGACTCGGATGGTGGAGACCACTCGAGCCCGATGCCTCGTTCCAACGCAATGATGTGACACCACACAATCATCTGGGGATATACCAAATGAAATTGGATCATCATTCGAATTTCATTGGCAAAATCCGTGGGCGAAAATGCTATAAATGGAGAGCAAGAGGCCCACAAAGCTTGCGCCGGTGGGAGCCTTCATGAACTCCACACTCCATGTCTGAGCCTCACGCAACACCTGTCTGTGTTCCACAGAGTAGGTGTTGCCGGAAACTGTAGACCTGGCATCGTTCTTCGAAAAGAACGCCTACCGTGAACTACCTGTGAACTACCCTCTTAATTCTCTGCAGTTGCAGAGAATACATTGTGCATTATCGAACATTGCTTCAGCGTGGGCGCTGCTCAAGGCTGAAAGACAGCAATCCTTCTAGCGAAATACATGTGCGATTATTCTGTACTGAAAAGGACGTATATATCACAAGCGTTTGCATTTGTTTATTTTGTATATTAATGAAAAGAACACACAAAACAGTATTTTATCAAAAGGCTTACCAATCATCTTTAGTAAATAGAAGGATACTCTTCACTGGACACCCAGGGAACAGAAGGTCTTCTGCTGAACCTTGTAGGCGATAAAAGTCATACTGCTAGGCAGGAGGGAAGATGTCTCTGTCCGCTGAATTCTGTGCACAAATCTCAACATTGGTTGTGATCCACAGAGAGAGATCCGTTCTCACCTCTGAAGGAGAAGTTCTGAGGAGGCTGTCTTCCAACCCACTGAGCATGGAAGGCAGGACTTTGAAAAACATTTGCCAATGAAATGGCAGTGATGGAAAACCATTCAGAGAGATCGGGGCTCTCAGGAGTGACCCCTAGCGTCAGTTCACTTATGTAATGTCAAGTGACTGACTTGAAAGGGAACTAATTATTATTTATAAAATTGTCAATTACAGTATTTTTTTGACACATTATATGATCTGGTCTGGTTCATATTACCACCATAGACATTGAAAGGGACTTGTCCTTACAAATATAGCGTACTGGTCAAATGTAAATTAATGCATTTGGCAGACAATTTTATTCAAAGTAACTTAGTGTGTTTAAGGCAATTTATCAGTGGTTGTCTTCAAACCTATGGCCTTAGCATTACTAGTGCCACTCTCTAAAAGTTGAGCTACAGAAAATCTAAAATTTTACCTTTGCTGTCCTCCAATAGTAAGTATTTGGGTACAGCCTTGGCATCACAGTAAAGTAGAAGTAGAAAAATCTGTGCGGATTTGCAATTGGAATATATATTTTATAAATGTGGAGAGCTTAAATTTCCCTGAGGATACCAAAGAAATGCGCTATGCCTCTATTTATATTCATAGTCTCACAGCTTTACGAAGATTTCATTTTGGGGAGGGAAATCAGCTATTCTGCAGGCTGCTGTTGTCTTAGATTGATCCATGCAATCCCTGAATGAACCTGCTATCTGTTTCCTCATTCCTTTTGTTCCTTCACAAACTATTTACTTAGCACCAGTTCACAGATTCATCTGAAATCCCCCTCTGATAGCATATTCCTGTTATAACATACAGTTCAGTAGTAATGCAAATTAATTCATTCCCAGTAAAATGGAAAATGAGAAATACTCACTGGCTTTTTATGTCACAATTCCTTTCTTCAGTAACACAGGAAGACCATGTCATTTCTTGCTCCTTTAATTGCATGTAAGTTTACTGCATTTATTCCAGTCAACCTTCCCCAATAGACCTATGCAGTCTGTTGAAATAACTGTCACTAATGTGACTTATTCTCCTTAAACTAAAATTTATGAGATTATAACACATTAATTTAATCTATATAGGTGGTGTTTTAAACAAAAAGTTTAGGCTCACTGTCTGCAATACATACAAGAATGAGTGGCTTCAAACTCAGAGGTTCCCTGTGTTTCAGGTCTATAATACCTGCACAAAGCTGTCCATTAGCATTTCCATTCATCTCAATTGCAGTTGCTTGGCTGGCGTATGACCCTCCAGGCAGGAACATGTGATGCGCTTTCAGCCCTTCTTCGATCATGTGCGTTCTAGAGTTGGGACGATATAGTTATCTCACAATTCGGTTCGATATAAGATATGAGGTTCACGATTCAATATAATCTCGATTCTATATAATAAATCTTAAATTACAAAATATAACATACATTTTTTTATTTTCTGAAAAAATGTTTGAGCAAAATACACATTATAATTTCTCATCAAAATAAAGTTCTTTAATACACAATATAAATTCTCAAAGTTTAAATAATAAGAGTTTCTCATATACATTTCTCTATAAGAAAAGATCACAAACAAATAAACTTGCAAACATAGTGGGGTACATTCAGGCTGATCAGATGCAGGACAAGCAATAGAACAATAGTTGTCCTGAAAAAAGTATGAGAACGTGAATATTTTATTTTTTAATCATTTGTTTGTCATCATTATTATAATCACATTTTAACTTTGTAAAAATACCAAAATTCTACATTCTATTCATTAATATTATATCTTGAAATGGTATATATAATAATGATATGAGCTATCACTGTATGCTAAAAGAACGCTAAAAAGGCACTGTCACTTTAAGAGTTTCAACAGTTCAGCGAACATCAACAAGAATCTCGGGTGGGTCTCAATCAGCTCCCTAGTTCAATAGTGAGGGCACTGATCAGGGAGTCAGCCATTTTTAGGGCTGTCTCAATCGCTAAATCATTCCAGTGCACTGAAACTTTCTCTCCCTAAAAAAATAACACAATGCACCGTAAAAACCAGGGAGCATCGTTGCTCACTAGGTGCATTCCAATTGACCATTAGGGTCCTCCGAAGTGGACTTCACACGGTGTTCAGCCATCTTAAGGGAGATTCCAATCCGAAGGGAACGTTTATGTGCAGTTGAAAGGACACTTCAACGGCATAGGGAATAATTGTACATCGATACATCACTTCACAGTAAGTGGAGAAAGAAATTTACCCATCAGTCACTGCAAACCAGCAGAGTACTGACTGTGTCTTGTTTGGAAGGCTGTGTGCTAGGTAGGAAGTGTCCTTTGAAAGCTGCAGTATACCAAGCGTCCTACTTTAAACAAGTCTCGTTTAAACCAGGCGGTCTTCGTAGGAGAAAAGGTAACGGAATGTATCATGGTTGCTATGACAGCACGCCACTCTTTAACAAGCGTGAGCGCTTCGTGTGAGAAGGTAGATCAACACTTCAGGAACCAGGGAGGTGGAGAAAGATGGCAAAAGAAAGACGCCGTGGCGGGTCTGGCAACAACTGTGATGTGAATGAAGAAAATTAAGGAAGTAATGTAGATGGAGAGGAGGATGTTGAAGACATGAATAGTGAAGAGTGGTCTCATGTAGGGCAGATCTTGCAAAAACGGAAAGACAGAGGATCAGATTCTGAGGAAATCGTAGGAGAAGGAGGAAGGAGTAAAACGATGAGTATGGAGGTTGAGTACAAAGTTATATTAACATTTGCAACAATGGGTGAAATGAGTAATCCTATGCGGCCAACAAAAGTACTCAAAAAAGCAGTAGGAAACATTAAATCAGCAAGTTTCCCTATCTGTCACTCACTCGACGTTGTGTCAATGTAGTGACACTAGGGGTCACTCTTGGGAAACCGAGACACCTCTGGTCTTTGATAAAAGGCCAATGAAAATTGGCGAGTGGTATTTGCATGTCACTCCCCCAGACATACGGGTATAAAAGGAGCTGGTATGCAACCACTCATTCAGATTTTCTCTTCGGAGCCGAACGGTCATGCTCACTGAGCTGAACTACTACTGTTCATTCACCTCTGCTGGATCTGATGGCGCATTTCAGCGGCTTCTCCCTCCTCTGCACTGGTGCACTGCAGAGAATGCCCCTGGGCGCTTCGGCAGAAAAAAGAGAGTATATTTTCTGAAAGAGTATATTTCTCTAAATGAGTATATTTCTCTAAAAGAGTGGCACACACGGAACATCTTTTTAAAGACGCGTCTTTTTAAAGATGCCTTTCCTATTGTGTGTTATTCCTGGTTGCGGTCGTTATCTCTCAACTTCGGATGGTCATGATCGCTGTCTTTCATGTCTGGGCGTGACCCACACGGAGGCAGCATTCGTGGATGGTTCGTGTTCTCACTACGAGAACATGACCATGGCAACGTTGTGGTCGCGGCTTGCTTTCATAAGAATACCCTCGGTCCTTCTACCTACGGGTATGAGGCCAGCGCGGCTAGCACTGGGGGCGGTTTGGGGACCCCAATGGGATCGCCTCCACCAGGTATCCCCCTGCAGACCTCCCATTTCCCAGCACGCTCGTCTGCCCCAGTCGGGCTTCCGGATGAGTCCGCCGGCTCGTCTCACTGCGAGTCTGGCCTCTTGTTAGGAGCCCGTGAGGATGATGAGCTCTCGAGCGCAGCATCGGAGAACATGTTTGTCCAGCTGGGCTCCCCTCCTCAGGGACGATTGCCCAGTCACAGGCTGATGCAGAAATGACGGACATGCTTTCACGGGCAGCCGCGAGCGTCGGGTTAGAGTGGAACCCTCCGCTCTCCCCTGAACCCTCGATGATTGGTTCCTGGGCTCGCGGCACCGCTCAAAGCAGCCATGCCCCGCTCCAGTGCCTTTCTTCACGGAAGTGCACGAGGAGCTGACGAAATCGTTGGGGGAACCTTTTACTGCCCGGCCCCGATTCCGCAGTTCCCCTGTCCTCACTACCCTCGATAGTGGGGCGGCCAGGGGTTATACGGCGATTCCTCCAGTGGATAAGGCTCTCACTGTGCACCTGTCCCCACAAAGCACCGCCACCTGGCGCGGACGCCCTAAGCTCCCATCCAAGCCCTGTAGGTTCACGTCGTTCCTGATGGCTAAAGCCTATAGCGCTGCTGGACAAGCCGCCTCTGTCCTGCACGCCATGGCTCTCCTGCAGGTCCACCAAGCCAAGGTGTTGAAAGAAATGCATGTGGGTAGTTCCACCCCAGATTTGATGCAGGAACTGCGCTCGGTGACCGACCTTGCTCTCCGAACGATGAAGGTCACGGCACGGTCTCTCAGGCAGACGATGGCCACATTAGTGGTCCAGGAGCACCACCTTTGGCTCAACCTGGTCGAAATGGGTGAGGCTGACAAGACACGGTTCCTTGCTGCCCTCATTTCCCAGGCTGGCCTATTCGGCGACACCATCAAGGACTTTGCCCAGCAGTTCTCAGCGATGAAGCAGCAGACGGAGGCTATCCGGCATATCCTGCCCCGGTGCGGCTCAAGATCCCGCACCCCGTCTGCTCGTCACCAAGGGCATCCCCCTGCGGTGACTGCACCAGCTCCGCCGCAGCCCGCCCCTTCATCCCGGCCCTGGCGTGGAGCCCACCGCAGGAAGCAGACGCCACCCGTCTCACAGTCGGTCACTAAGAACCCACGGAGGTCATCAAAGTGCCCCTGAGACGGGCGACCCAGGGATGAAGAAATTCACTCACCTGGAGCTGGTAAGAAGACCACTCCATCCCCCAGTGGAGGGCCGGGTGGAGAATCTTTTGTTGCCTTTTTGTTTGATTTTGCCGCATGCCCAAATGGCTGCGGTACCCAACAGTTCAGCAAAAGAGCGGTTTCCTTCTTCCCTGGGTCACATACCCGGTGTGCAAGGTCGTCATCATGACTACCGTCCACGGGTTTTTCCTTGCAGGATTGGCGCTCCAGTGGTGGTTTTCCGCCCCTGAGCGACCAGCTGTGGCACACAGCCGCCCCCGATATGGCAGTCTCCATGGGTTACGAGGACAGGCCTCTTCCTCCCCCATCCCAGTCTGTTCCGGGGGTGGTCACAAGGAGCCAGGTAAGTGCTTCGATGTCCCTAGACTCAGCACGGCCACGACATGGTGTGGCACCTCGAGCTCCACCCCGCCGCGAGGCCCCACCTGCCGGTACCACTGTGCAAGGTCAGGGAGGATGAGGAGCAGGTCGTCCTGGTAGCACCCTACTGGCCCACCCAGATGTGGTTCTCGGACCTCACACTCCTCTCGATAGCCCCCCGGCGAATTCCCCTGAGGAAGGACCTTCTTTCTCAGGGACAGGGCACCATATTGCACCCGCGACCAGACCTCTGGAATCTCCATGTCTGGCCCCTGGACGGGACGTGGAAGACCTAAGCGGTCTACCACCCACAGTGGTAGACACGATCACTCAGGCTAGGACCCCCTCTACGAGGCGCCTGTATGCCTTTAAGTGGCGTCTTTTCCCTAAGTGGTGTTCTTCCTGATGGGAAGACCCCCAGAGATGCGCAGTCGGATCAGTGCTTTCCTTCCTGCAGTAGAGGTTGGAAGGGAGGCTGTCCCCTTCCACCTTGAAGGTGTACATTGCCACCATAGCAGCACACCACGACGCAGTCGACGGTAAGTCCTTAGGGAAGCAGGACCTGATCATCAGGTTCCTGAGAGGCGCCAGGAGGCTGAATCCCTCCACACTGCACCTCGTTCCCTCATGGGACCTCTCTGTAGTTCTTCAGGATCTACGGAGAGCCCCCTTTGAGCCTTTGCAGTCAGCTGAGCTTAAGGCACTCTTCTTGAAGACTGCCCTCCTGACTGCGCTCACTTCCATCAAGAGGGTAGGATACCTGCAAGCGTTCTCTGTCAGCGAAACATGCCTAGAGTTCAGTCCGGACTACTTTCACATGATCCTGAGACCCCGACCGGGCTATGTGCCCAAGGTTCCCACCACCCCTTTTAGGGACCAGGTGGTGAACCTGCAAGCACTGCCCCAGGAGGAGGCAGACCCAGCCCTGTCGTTGCTGTGTCCGGTGCGTGCTTTACAGATCTATTTGGATCACACGCAGAGCTTTAGGATCTCTGAGCAGCTCTTTGTCTGCTTTGGTGCACAGCGGAAAGGCTCATTGACGCCATAGCTATGGCATATCATGTCCAGGACATGCCGCCCCCGGTAGGGCTACGAGCCCATTCTACCAGGGGTGTAGTGGCCTCTTGGGCCCTGGCCAGGGGTGCCTCTCTAACAGACATTTGCAGAGCAGCAGGCTGGGCAACACCCAACACTTTTGCATGGTTCTACAACCTCCGGGTGGAACCTGTTTCGTCCCAGGTAGTGGCACGCAATACAAGCGGATAAGCCCGGGATAGCCGGCCGGATGTATCGCTTGCACATAGTGCCTTCCACCTCTTTTGAGTTGGACGTGACGTGTACCATTAATTCCCAGTAGTGTTCACAAACTATGTTCCCTGGTTGACTTCCTCCGAGCCCTGTGGCAGTCGAGTTTTTGGAGAGACTTGCTGCCGGCCCAGTACACGTGCTAACTAAGACCCCTGTTCTGGGGTAGGTGCTCTGCATGTGGCGGTTCCCTGTTAGGTAAAACCCCATGCGATGTATATCTTCCGCTAATTCGTTTCCCTGTTGGCACACTGCGTCTTTCTTGGGCAGAGCCCCTCTGCCCCAGTCTCCATGTTTGTAGTAACTCCTCCCCTGCTGGGCAGGATCTACCTTGAAGACTCTCCACATGGTCGGCAAGACCATGTGATGTATTTTTCCACTTAAATATCCCCCCCTCTCTTTGGGCGAGGTGTGGTGTCTGCGGTGTCCTCCCCTTGGGAGGGACATCCCCCGACTAGACATAGCGGCCCAGTCGGATAATCCCTCTTCTTTTTTAGGGAGTGGAAGAAAAGAAGGGGAAAAGAGGCCACAACTGGGTTAGCCTGTCTCTATCTTTTGGGTAGTCGACTTGTCCCCAAAGGACACTCATAAATATGTTGGGGGAGGTTACGTGTTGACCTGGTGTGCTGGCTACGAGGCACACAGTGGTCTGCCCGTCACACACTGCCAGTTCACGTAACACAGTTCAGCCAGTTGTGGCGTTTCGTATAGGGACCCCTAGTGTCACTACATCGACACAATGTCGAGTAACAGATAGGGAACGTCCTGGTTACTTGCGTAACCTCCATTACCTGATGGAGGGAACGAGATGTTGTGTCCCTTCTGCCACAGTGCTGAACTGCCCGCTGAAATGGTCGGACCTTGTCTCGGCTCCTCAGCATAAAACCTGAATGAGTGGTTGCATACCAGCTCCTTTTATACCCATACGTCTGGGGGAGTAGCATGCAAATACCACTCGCCAATTTTCATTGGCCTTTTATCAAAGACCAAAGGTGTCTCGGGCTCCCAAGAGTGACCCCTAGTGTCACTACATCGACACAACATCTCGTTCCCTCCATCAGGGAACGGAGGTTATGCAAGTAACCAGGACATTTTGTTTGAACAAGAAACAACAAGTGGTGGCTATCAAAAAGAAGGATTTGGGGGAATAGAAATGAAATTCCATGTACCAGGTGAAATGAATAGTATTAAAGGGGTGATAACTGGGGTTCCAGTATCATTAACAGATGAGGTAGTAAAAAATCAACAAATGAAAAGGTAACAGATGTGAAAAGATTGACATCAAATAGAAATGGGAAAAGAGAAGCGAGTACAACAGTGATGATAGTAGTGAATGGTAAAATACTACCAGAAAATGTAAAAATTGGATATGTGAGCTATCCAGTACGTCCATACATAAAACCTGCATTGAGATGCTTCAACTGCCAAAGATTAGGACATGTGGCAGAAGTATGTAAAGGAAAGAAAAGGTGCTGTAAATGTGGAGGAGAACATGATTATGGGGAGTGTGGAGAACAAGTTGGACCTAAGTGCTGCAATTGTGGAGGCCCACATAGTGCAGCATACTTAGGATGTACAGCACAAAAACAAGCAATGGAAGTTATGAAGTACAAATCAGATCACAATGTATCATATGCACAAGCAGTAAAGAAGATTCTAAATGAGCAAGGAAATAAGATAAGTGATGGGAACACTCATAATGATACAAATGAGATATCAAACAAGGGTACAGATACAGATAAAGTGAATGTTAACTCAAGTATGCTCATGGTTAGTAAAGTGAGTTTCATTGCATTTATTGCAGAAGTCATTAACTGCACAGCACAAACAAACAAAAGGACAGAGAAACTGAAAATAATCATATCTGCAGCAACACGTCAGCTGGGTATAACAGAAATAACAGTTGAGAAAATTCAGACACTCCAAGGTCAGTCTGAGAATAATGCAAATTCTCAGGAATTACCAGACAAGCAAATGTTAAACAAATAATATGACATTCAGGATAGTACAATGGAATGCCAGAAGTCTGATCACAAATGGCGAGAAAAAAAAGAGTTCAAAAGAATAGTACTTAAATTAACAAATCCTCCAGATGTTGTATGTATCCAAGAAACATGGCTTAAACTTTGTTATTCCAGGGTACTTATCTGTGAGAAAAGATAGAATAGAAACAAATGGTGGGGGGTGTGCAACGTTTACAAAGAATGGGGTGGCTTTTAGGGGAGTAAATATAGAAACACAATATGAAGGTCCTAAGGTGGAGGTATGGACACAGTTAGAAAAGTAACAATAATAAACTATTACAGTCCATGTTAACAGTTATCCTTAATAGGATTAAACAAAATTTGGAGTAAAGAAGAAGGTATGGTGATATGGCGTGGTGATTTTAATGCGCACAGTGTTACATGGGAAAGTTTAAACACAAATAAAAATGTCATAGTGGTGGAAGAATATATGGAGGAGAATTTATTGGTATGCTTAAATGATGGGAGTGGAACAAGGTTCAAAATCAGAGATATTATATGTATAGATCTAACAATAGTATCAGCAATAATAGCAGTAAAATGTCAATGGGAAATACTAGATCAGTCAACAATTGGGAGTGATCATTAACCAGTAACCTGCACAATAGGATTAGAAATGCAAAGGAGTGTAATAGCAAAACAACTAAGATGGAAATTTGAGAAAACAGATTGGGTGAAATGTAATAGCATATGTAAGACAGAATTGATGAATTATAGTACGGAAGATGACATTGTTGAGTGTACAGAGAAATTAAGCTCAATATTAATCAGAGCGGCAGAAGAATCAATCCCTACAGGGAAAGGAAATGAAAGGGAGAAAGTTGTTCCATGGTGGAATGACGATTGTTCGAATGCAATTAAAAAAAGAAATAAGGCATTTAGAATATTAAAAAGAACACTGACACCAGAAACAGTGCAAGAATATCAGAGGGAAAGAGCACAGGCAAGGAGGAAATTTAAACAGGCAAAAAAGAGATACTGGCAAGGTTATTGTTCTTCTATAGGTAAAGAAACAGGATTGGGTGAGGTATGGGTTATGTTAAAGAAAATGATTGGGATATATAAAACCAGAAATATACTGATATTAAGAGAAGGAAGAATAGCTATTACAGAAAAAAGACAAGGCAGAACTATTAGTTAAAACATTTCAGAAGGCACATAGTAAAGAAAATCTCGATGAGAATTATAGAAGGAAAAGACAATAAATTTTGCAGCAACATCAATATATGTATAATAAAAAACCTGATGGGAGAGGAGCAATAGACGTTGCATTTGAAATATGGGAACTTAAAAGAGTATTATATCAAATTATACAAACAGCACCAGGAAAAGATCTGGTATGTTATATTATGCTAAAATATGCAGACAACATAATACTTAAAGCAGTACTGGACTTATTTAATCAGATATGGGTAGAAGGGAGGCTGACAAGATCATGGAAACATGCCATAATAATTCCGATAGCTAAGCCGGGGAAAGATGTATCAATTGCTGGGAATTATAGACCAATAGCACGTACATCTAACCTATGTAAATTGATGGAGAAAATGATTGTAAATAGGCTGTATTATGTGTTGGAGAATAAGGGATAGTCAGCGCCTTATCAAAATGGTTTTAGAAAAGGTAGATCAACATTGAATGCACTAATAAAATTGGACAGAGATGTTAAGAAAGCAAAAGCAATAAAAGAGGGGTTAGTGGCAGATTATTTTGATATTGAGAAGGCATACGACATGATGTGGAAAGAAAGTTTATTATTAAAATTGAAGAAAATTGGAATAGAGGGAAGAATCTATAATTGTGGTTTAAGTTTTTTATTTGAAAGAACAATCCAAGTTCGAATAGGTAACGAATTGTCTCAAAATGTTAGAGTGGAGAACAGAACACCTCAGGGAAGTGTGATAAGCCCTATATTATTTAATATTATGATTAATGACATATTTGAAGGAGTGTCATCAGGAATTAACACAGCTTTATATGCGGATGATGGAATAATGTGGAAAAGAGGGAGGAATATATCCTTTAATATGGAGAGAATTCAAGGAGCAATAGGGATAGTTGAAAAATGGTCTCTAGAATGGGGGTTCAAATTTTCAATGTCCAAAACATGTTATCAGATATTTACAAAGAAGAAAATTAAAGAGAACAAACAACTTAAATTATACGGTACATAGTTAGAAAAAGTATCTAAGTTTAAATATCTGCATTAAGACTCATTTTAGGAGCAGTTAAAACTACACCAATTGCAGCATTACAGGTGGAAACATCAGAAATGCCACTGTATATAATAAGAGAGAAACTAGCTATGGCATACTGGATTAATCTTCAGGGCCAAAACAATGATCATCCAGCAAGGGGAGTACTTGTTTAAAGGAGGACACTCAGTATACTGCAGCCTTCAAAGGACGCGTCCTACCTAGCACGCAGCCTTCGAAAGGAGACACAGCCAATGTCCCTTTAGAAGGGAAGGTATGAGGTACAATTTAGGACGTATGCGGCAGACAAATGCGACCTCCGGAGAACGCAGCCTTCCAAACGAGACACAGCCATAGTTTGTCTAAAATAAACACTAAAATCAAATAAACAAAAGGAGTTTGTGATGCTGTCCTTTAAATTAAGCTTAATTTATCTCAGGTGTGCTTTCTATGTGGTTGTGCTAGAGAGCAAAGCGCACGAGATGCGACCGTTACATCCATTATCATGATTTATAACAGTTAAGAGGACACATATTTTATAAAATAATGCAAAACATTTATTTTTTTTTAACTAATCAGCAACAGTTATTTAACTTATGGGTGACAAGTCTAGAGAAATATATTAATTTAAATGTATAACAATACATTTTTATAATTATGCATGTAAATGTATTTTATAAATGGTTATTTATTGTACATTTATTTGTATTTACACGAGTATTTTGTGTCATTTTACTTGAACCCCGTGATCAGTGCGACTCAAGCATCGTCTGTGTTTGATGACGTTGCAGTGTATTCCAAATGAAGTGATGTGAACTTCAACAGATATCCCATGCTCAGTGAGTAGGGAGCAGTGAACACTGTGTAGGGACCCTGCGGATTGAAACACGCCTACTATGTTCCCTTAACGGAAACGACGTCATGTCTTCTGCAGTCTATGAAGTCGTTTGAAGGCAAGCACAAGTGTAAAACTATGAAGTCCAAGCCTTATTTTCTCTTAAAAAGAGATGTTGTTTGTAATGTCTTTCATTCATAATCACAATGAAAGGGACGCAAACAAATATTTGAGTTGTTAAAAGGTTTAAAATACACTCCTTTATATATTTTTTTCTTTATTTAATTTGATGCATCTTTCATAATAACACTGTACGTGTATTTTGTATATCGTCAACGAAAATTAACGATTGTGTCATTTTATATATCAGTGTTGTTGATTAATAACAGCTGCACTTCAGTGTGTTGCAGGTGATTGAGTCATAGTGCATGTTGGTTGAGAGGAGGAATTATGGTGGAAGAAAAAAGTATACAATAATATCTCGGTTGCGTATTGGACATATGGCACTTAAATATTATCTATTTATTGTCGGTAAACATGAGTCTGGTATTTGTAATGCTTGTGGTTCTCCAGAGACTTTGGAGCATGTGCTTTTAAATTGTAGAGCATATGAAAATGAAAGAACACAACTCTGAGAAGAATTAAGAGGAATGGGTATAGAACAGATATAACTGAAAATACAGTATTATTGCAAATTGCCCCAAAGCAGGCTTCACACTCCAGATCAGTAAGTGGTGGAAATGCACCTATTGTTGGTTTGCCAAATGCCATAAAGTGATTGTTTTCAGGGAACATGAACATTCGGAAGCAGCATGTCGATTTCCCGTATGATCATGTTGACCAGCAGTGATTAATTGACCCATTTAATTGGCACATCCTTGCTTATGAAAATAAAGGTGGAGTTGGAGTGGTGGAGGAGAGATGCTGGATGAAATATTGGAGTTAGTTGAGGAAAGTGGCTTTTAATTTGTTCATCGAGTTTGACATCATACACTTTCCTTTCGAACTTTAATTTGGAACTCCATAGAGTATACTGAAAACCTTTCATCTCTGTGGAGTTATAATGCATAGAGTGAGTAAAGCATTGAAATGATAGGGCTCTTTAATGGAGTTCTTCCCTCTGAAGGTCATGTTCTCTGAAGTAGGCGTGAAGAGCCGGATCAGTCTCTGCACTTAGACTTACTCCAGAGAAATGAGTGACAGATCTTTACATCAGATTGTATGCTGCACCTGAGAATGAGCACTCCAAATTACCATCCGCACTTGTGTCACCCAGTGAACCAATTGAAAGTGACAGCCCCTTCCTCCCACTGTTTGGCTGTTTCAGCTCCATAACTAAAGTTTAGACCATTCATCTGAGCTTTAATACACAGTTTTATAGAGAGTGAGTGAGTAAAATATACCACTGTTGCCCTGGCATGTCAACAGCTGAAGTGCAGTTTCTCTCTGTACATGTATTTGAGCTTGAATCCAAAACTCTGCCCTCCAGTTAAACTCACGTTGCCCATAATTATCCCCTCTGTGTGTTGTCACAGTAATGGTCAGCTGTGATTAGCAGGGACAGATTTATTTACAGGATGGCTTGGAAAGGCAGTGGAGTCTGGGATTGTCTCATGTCATGCATCTCTGAGCCAGAGGGTAGTGCTTTTACCTAATGAGCCAATGAGTGCAGGACATATTGAGCCTCTGGGCAGAGTGAGCGCTCTGAACATTGAGACCTGGGACACAAGGAAAGAATGAGTGCCCCAGCTAGGGAATGGATTTAAAAGCCAGAGAAGAGATAATAAAAAGTAATAAAAAATAGATGATAAAGTAAAAAAAAAAAAAAAAACATACATTTGTATGTCAAAATTTCTTCTTAATTTATAACTTAAGAGAAATGTGAAGAATATTTTGTATTCCTAAAAAAAACAAACAAAAAAAACTTCTTATCCTTTTTCTTAAAATCTCTTTAGAAAAACTTCTTAAAAATCATCATAGATAACATAGATTAAAGTTAGGATAACCTCACAGTTTTCTTAAATCCCAAAAGGTACAATGTCTAATGAATTTACTGGGTTGTTTCAAATGTGACGTGTCCTATCATGTTGAGTCGAAAGTCGCGATGGGCTGTTTATGTAGAAACATGATTTTAGACCAAAACACATTTTTTTACTGTTTTGTGTTTTATATTGTTTTTATTTTCAGCTTTCAAACCATATACATTTCATCATGAAACTCAAACAATAAATGTTGTTTTGAAGCTTCTTAATGTGGTGACCATTCATGTGAGTCAATTCAAACGGACTCTCTCTCTATGATCTTTAGAGTCCATAGAAACATAATAATTATATCATTAGAAAGCTGAGACTGTATTCCGCCACCTTTTCCATGCCTGCCCCTTTCAGAAGTGATATAGCCTAATTATCAAGCTTCCCAAGGAGAACTTTTTCCTTGCAGTAATTTCCTTATTAAGAACCTCTAGCTCTTGTCTACTTAAAAAAAATAAATAAAATAAAATAAAAAAAATAAAAAATAAATTCTGATCGCAAAGTACTTGCTACTAAAAAAAATGGTTTATAGGAAAATATTTGAGAACATCTTAATAATTTTTCAAGAACTGCACTTAGGAACAATCTTACAAACTTATAATTTATTCTAAGAAATTTTTTTTTTCTGAAGAAAATTTTTGTGTATCCGGCTCCTCTGGTTCCTTTGCAATTTTATTAATGATTATTTTACCTATTACCCAGGGGGCCACAACGTGGTGCTGGGGGGTTTGTGGAAAAAAAAAAAGAAAAAAAAATTGTAAGTTAACGTATAGAATTGTACAGTAGTTTTACATTATTACTGTTTCATTCTACTTTTTAAAGACTGGGTGGAAATCAATTTTATTCTAAATAAACCTGCTTTCTGTTAAACTATATATAGACCTTATTCACGCTTGCACCATCTTTGATTTTTAATGTGAATGACATGAGGCTGTGATAGACTTACAGACTCTTCAAAGGGCTGTACTGCAGTTTAATGTGTTTTTGATAAAATATCTGTTCAAGAACATTCAGTCTAAAAAGAACTTGTGAAGAGTTGTGGAAAATCAGATGTGATCTAGGAGCTTTTAAACAGCTTTATACTGTTCGTGCCACTGAAGAGATGGAAGTCTATCCTTCAAAGCCTCATTGTCATTCCCATTAAAAATCAGTGATGGTGCTAGCCTGAATAAAGTCAATTGGTTGTGCTGCATCTAGCCTTTTTTAGTGCAAGAATGCAATTGGTCTGAAGTCATCATCAGTGTTTTGCACACATCCAAAATTCTAATGCACAGTTTTAGCATTCGAATGTGTTTTTTTTTTTCAAAGAATATTTGAATTTTGAATTTTAATTTGACAGCACTAATACAGTCAACAGCAATTAATATTTTGCTAACCCAACTCCCTAAACCGAATCATCAGTGGAGTAAAAATGTAATTCTAGAGCGATAATGCAAAATTTGAATTACTTCATGGTTTCCGTGGGATCAGAACCCGTGTCTCAGAGATTACTCGTGCCAGGGGTGGCTAGCAAGGTCCCCCCTTTATATTTAAAGGAGCAATAAAATATTATGAAATATTTTAAATTCATCAAACACTTTAAATATTGAAGAATTAAAAAATAGGCTCTTATAGCATTTTATAGCATGGGTTTGGTGAAAATCCGCAGAGTTCAGGCAGTTCTGGCTTGTGCTGCCATATCTTTTCTAACTCATCAGCGTTGCATTCAGAAGTGATCATCTCTATACCCTGTTTAAAACAATTTAAAACTTTAAGACAAGGTTTTGTCAAACCAACATTATATTTTGTCTTGACAAACTTATCTAGTTAAATCATTACATTTGTACCACACAAAATTAAATATCAAAATACCACTCTCAGGTGGTAGAGCTCAGGATGAGGCGGACGCTGAGTTGGCAGCCATGCTTGCCCGGGTGGCCGTGAACATCGGGCTTGAGTGGAACCCTCCGCCCTGCCCTGAGTGCTCGCGGCTAGATGATTGGTTTCTGGACTCACGGCCGCGCCCCGCCCCAGTGCCCTTCTTCCCAGAACTGCACGAGGAGCTCGCAGAATCATGGAAGGCACATTTCTCTGCCCGTACACGCTTCGCCGGCTCTTCCACCCTGACTACCCTTGACGGTGGAGTGGCTAATTGATATGTCGAGCTTCCCCAGGTAGAGCGCGCCGTTGCGGTGCATTTATGCCCGCAGGGCGCAGCCACTTGGAGGAACCGACCAAGGCTCCCTTCCAAGGCGTGTAAGTTTTCTTCATCACTCGTGGTGAAGGCTTACAATGGTGTGGGTCAGGCTACTTCCGCCCTGCACGCCATGGCCATCCTGCAGGTCCACCAGGCCAAGGCGCTCAAAGATCTGCATGAGGGTAAGACCGACCCAGGGCTTATGCAGGAACTGCGTACCACGACCGACCTCGCTCTATGGGCGACGAAAATCACGGCACGTGCCCTGGGCCGGACGATGTCCACCTTGGTGGTCCACGAGCGTCACCTGTGGCTCAACCTTGTGGAGATGCGTGACGCCGAGAAGGTCCGCTTTCTCGATGTTCCCATCTCCCAAGGGGGGCTCTTTGGCGACACTGTCGAGGATTTTGTCCACCAGTTCTCGACAGTGAAGAAGCAGATGGAGGCCATCAAACACATCCTGCTGCGGCGCAGCTCGGCCGTCTATAGGCCTCCGCCAGGGCCATCCTCCTGTGGTGCCGGCCCTGGCTCCCCCACCATCGAAGCCCGTACGCCGGTCTTTGAGAAGAAGATCCTCCTGCAGGAAAGCAGCACCGCCTGCCCGCCAGCCGGCTGCCAAGAACCCCGAACGGGCTTTGAGGCAGTCCTGAGACGGGCAACCCAGGGATGAGGCAGCTCTCATTGACGACTCTGACCCAGGTGTGCGCATGGGCCCCACTCCCGCCCCTGGGTCTGCACGAGGTGGGTACCCTAACATCGCCGGATGCCTTCTGGGCTCCGGCACCTAAACTGTCAATAGAAGAGCAGTTTCCTCATTCTCTGGGTCATTCTCCAATGCTCAGCCCCTCCGGCCCTCGCACCCGTGACGGCCAGGTGCTAAAAGTCTTTCCGGTCAGCGAGCGGGACACGAGTATCTTGTATTCCCTTGTTTTCCATCGAAAGAAAGCCAGCAAACAGGTAAGAATGGTGGTTCCTGGGGCCGCTAGCCCACCCCAGCCACCGGTCACAGCACGCCTCCCCTGGACGATCCTCCCGGTGGGGCGACGCAGAGCATCTCTTTTCTCGGTATGGAGATGGAATCGGTCACCCTGATGACACGCCTTATGAACGAGCATACACAGTCGGTGCTGGCCTGCCTGAAAACCTTCAGGCAGAAGGTAGCGGTTCCGGTGAAACAATTTCAGAGGCTCCTGGGGCATATGGCATCCTCGGCGGTGGTACTCCCCCTCGGGTTGATGCATATGAGACCGCTCCAGCACTGGCTACAGACTCGAGTCCTGAGGTGACTATCACGCCTTGGTGCCGTCAAACTTTCAGTCCTTGTCAAAAACAAAATACACACAAAAATTTACCAAGCCACTAGACATGTTCCCAGAAAAGAACTGCCAACTATCAAAGTATCGCATAAGGATGGAATGGGAAGAGACTGACGCCAGCGTCTCAACCCAACAATTGGCTGTAGGATGCCCATTTTACACCCCACTACCCTGTCACATAAATGATACAATACAAGTGTGTACATTTTCTTGTAGCATTTGTAAAGAAAAGTAAAATAAAGGAAAAAGAAAAAAAATGTGTATATTCAAGATTAGAACATTAATGAACACAATGAATCCTATTAGCAACTAACACTCTATTCTTGGAGAGCTTGAAAAACTGATCTACAAATGGTTTTAACATAACCCTTGGGATCATGGATCACATCTTGCCTTGACATGGTATATATCAGTCTGTTCACTGGTTTAATAACACGTCTGAATCATGATGTCATTTGAACAAATCCACTTGGAACGTCATCATTGACATGCACTCGAACGGTTTGACTATCGTTCGAATCACATGGCTGATTTGGTAGTGTTACAGTAACAGGAGACTGCTCTTGGAATTCAGTAAGTCCACCTGTCATTCCTTCCACCGCATCAGGATCATTGGCTGCATTAATAGGATAAGACACTTCACTGGATAGAGCAGGATCAGCTCGATCAGAGCTATCATCAGGTAACTGAGAGACCCATTCTAGAGTTCTATAGGTACAGTCTTTGACACAAGAACCTAAACAAATTGCCTCTGTGTGTTCACAGACATCAGTTTCATCCATTATAGGCTCAGATTCAGCTGGAATGGGGACAATACTAGCAGATTAATCAACAGCCGTCTTACCAGTGTCAACATAAGAACTTGCATTGACAGTCTCATCTGAACAATTACCATCAGAAACTCCACCAACAGTAGTCCCATCCCGTGTGAAGCACAAGTTAGTATTGTGCAAAGAGGCATTCTCAAAAGATGATGAAGGACTATCAGCTTTGACATCATTTGAAAAAGGTGGAGATGTTGAAGCATTACAGCAAGCATCTGTCACAGGAAGAAAGTTGACCAATAGTAACAAATTACAGTGAACTACTTTTTCCTGTCCAGTGATAGTATTACAAATTCTGAATGTGTTTGTGCTAGGAATTTTGTTAACCACGGTATACACAGTTGATTCCCAATGATCAGCAACTTTTTTCTTCCCCTTTCAGTACGGTTTGCAAAAAGTACGTGATCAGACTCTTCTATATTGGACCCTTTTGCCTTTCTGTTGTACAGCACGGCATGGCGGTGTTGCTCCTTAGAAGCAAATTTTTGAGCTATGTTCATAGCTTCAGAAAGATCCTTTGACAGGGAGGACACATACTTAGAGAAATTTGATGATGCTGAATCACTCAAAACACTTCGAAACATCATGTCTACAGGCAGACGGGGAACCCTCCCAAACATGAGATAAAAGGGTGCAAACCCCGTCGATTCATGCACTGTATAATTATACATGAAAGTAAGAGTCTGTAACTGTCTCGCCAATCGTGTTTCTCGTCAGGAGGCAAAGCACGAATCATATCACCAAGCATCCTGTTGAAACGTTCAACAGCACCATTCCCCATTGGGTGGTATGGGGTTGTATGGGATTTCCTCACACCTGTAACTCTGAGAAGTTCACTAATAAGGTTGTTTTCAAAACTAGCTCCTTGATCGGAGTGAATTCTCTCCGGAAACCCATAGATACAAAAGTATTTATCCCACAAAACCCTGGCTACCTCCCTGGCTGACTGGTTTTTACATGGGAAAGCCTGTGCCAATCTAGTAAAATGATCAGTCACAACTAGAACATCAACAGATTTGTTCCGCGAATATTCTGCTGACCAGAAGTTAATGCAGACAATTTGTAGAGGCCTGCTGGACTGTATATTCACTAGAGGGGCTCTACCATCAGGTTCAGCAATCTTGCTAACGACACATCGTTGGCAATGATGTACATATTCACACACATCCCTGTCTAGATGCAACCAGAAAAATCGTTGTCTCACCAGGCTGAGGGTTCTGAACTGACCCTGATGGCCTGCGTGGTCATGTGTGCCTTTCATCACCTCAGCTCTGAGAGAATCAGGAACCACAAACTGAAACCACGTTGTCCTCAACAAGCTGTACCTAGACACCCTGTAAAGCACCCCATCAACAATCATAAGTTTCTCCCAGTGCTTCAGATACCTTACAACCAGATCAGGCTCTTTCGCTCTCTCTCCTCGAGGGCCTACGACATCTCTCCACATACTCCAAAACACGAGAGAGAATCCTGTCACTGTGTTGTTTGTCACGAAGTTCTCTTATTGTTTAAGTAGGGAGAGTCAAAGTCAATGTCAACCATCTGTGGCAAACTCTGCAAAGTCGTCACAGCACAGACTTGTGCTCCAGCTTCCCACTCATTGTGAGACTGCATGACTGCTGAAACAACATCACTTGGCACAAATGTGGAATTCTGGACAATAGAATCAGCGTGAGTGAAGTGATCAGCACAATTTGCTGCCTGCCTAAAAGCATTTTGAACAGAGACATCAGACATCTCTTTCATATCGCACCTAAGATGATCAAACGATTCATTCAGCAACCTGTGTCCCATATTCACAAAAGGCACACGGCTCAAAGCATAAGCAACTGAATTCTGAGAGCCCAGGACATACTTGATGTCGAAATCATAACTGGCTAACTTCGCCACCCATCGCTGCTCACAACAATCCAATTTCAGCTTAGTCATAATATGGGTCAGTGGATTATTATCAGTGCAGGCAATGAATTTGTTACCTTTTAGTCAATGGCTAAACTTGTTGCACACTGCCCATTTTAAAGCCAGAAATTCTAATCTATGAGCAGGATAGTTCCTGTGAGAACGAGACAGCGATTTGCTAGTGAATGTGATTGGCCTAGCCATAGTGTCACCCTCTTGCACTTGAGATGGAACAGCCCCAAGGCCATCCAATGACGCATCAGTGGAAAGCATAAAAGACTGATCAAAGTTCGGATGTGCCAGAACCACACTATTAAGCAGGGATGACTTCAGCATTTCAAAGGCTCTATCGTGGTCATCAGTCCATTGTTCACGACTCAGCTTATGGCCCTGTGAAGATCGCTTCAACCTCCAGCCACCCTTAGACTTTCTCGTCTGTCCTGCAAACAATTCAAAGAGAGGTCTAGCAATGGATGAGTACTTGGGTATGAAATGTTGGTAATAATTTACCATGCCAAGAAATATATGTTTTTGACTTGGAGTCACACCATCCTGTTCCATCAAATCAGTACAAGTCATTTTAGCAATACTCTCAACTTTACAAGGGTCAGTAGAGACACCCGTCTCGTCAACTATGTGCACAAGAAACTTGACTGACTTTCTGAGAAAATAGCATTTCTTTGGTGACAGCTTCAAGTTGTGTCCACGCAATCTGCTAAAGACCATTTCCAGTCGCTCCAAAGCAGTCTTCTCATCAGGGGCAAAAACGAGAAGGTCGTCAAGATAACAGAGAAGGCTTAAGAAGTTCTGATCACCAAAAATGGCTGTCATCATTCTCATAAAACTACCAGGACTATTGCATAAACCCTGTGGAAGGTGGTTATACTCGTACAGCCCCATCGGGGTTGTGAATGCTGAGTATTTCCTGTCATCATCATGCAAGGGCATATTGTAAAACCCTGATGTGAGATCCATGGTGCTAAACAAACAATTGCCACCTAGCGCAGCCAAGCAATCAGCTTGGTGGGGAAACGGGTATGCATCTTTGGACGTTCTTTTATTCAGCCACAGAAAATCAGTGCAGATGCGAATGTCTCCATTCTTTTTCCAAACCAGCACCAATGGAGAGGCAAATTCACTGGTTGACTTCCGAATAATATCTCTCTCCTCCATCTCATTAAGAACTTTGCAAAGAGCCTGATAATGACTCGGGGGCACTCCGGTACGGCAAACGAAAAGGTCTAGTATCACTAAGGTGAATTCTGTGCACGAATCCCTGAACCTTACCACAATCAAGGTGATGGCGGGAGAAAATATCCTCATACTGCAAAACAAGGTCCAGAAGTTGTTTCCTACGACCTTCAGAAACCTCACATGAGTCAATGTCCAGCCCACCCAGACCAACATGTAGCAGCTGCTCATTTAACTCACTCTCCCCTCCACTCTGGCTTGATGTGGAGTCAGTCACTTGAGAATAGCTCAACAGAGGAACATTTTTACTGACAGGTACATCATCATCCATATCCTCAAGCGCCACACATGCAAACACATCAGCAATCTTTGCATTGCGTCTTAACAAAATTTGCTGATGAGACTGGTTAATGAGCTTCAGTGGTATCCAACCTTCACCCCACAAAGGCGTGACAAGTCTGGCCACTAACACATGTCTAGGAGCTGATCTGGAAGTAGTAGTTTCAGTTATCACAGTACTGCCTGGGGAAATGGCACAAGACTTATCTAACTTTCCCCACAACAGGTATTCACGGCCGGGTTCCAGACACACTGCTGAAGTACATCTGACTGTACCAACCTTATCTGGGATTTCTCCACCCTTCCAACGTTCCACTCCTGCCAACATGGAAAGAAACTGTTCAGATTCTAAATCAGCATTCAAACATGGATAAGACAATGCTTTCCAGTACACAGCACAACGTTTAGACTGATGGATCACATGTTTTATTACATTTGTCCCTATTATAAGGTCATCCAATTGGCCTTGAACAACCAAGGTAGGCACAATGATCTTACAGCCGTACACTTCCATTTCAAAATCATAAGCAGATTTAGGCTTCACTCGACTACCGCCACAGCCTGTTAGCACTACGTCAAGATTTGATTCATTCTTTTTTGCCAACACACCAGCATCGAGGAGTTTGGCCTCTGCCCTTTCACTCATTGTGCAAGCCATTGACCCGCTATCGAGCATGCCATCAAGAGTTAACTTGTTCCCCATGATGACTGGTGTGTAAAACAAACTATCACTTCTGCATATTGTATTGGTGTTCTGTACAATGACATTTCCAGTTGAATCACAAAAGTCTTTGATCAGCGTAAACGCAGCTTCAACATCAACATCAGTCATATGGGAGTTGTCACCTAGACCCGTACACCCCACCACCATATACGGTTCTATTAGTTTCCCTCAGTCTGACTGCGCCAAGCAGACACCCTGCGCGGATATGCATTGCGTGAGTGCCCAGAGGAAAAACAAGAGATACATAACCTTTCTCTAAGGCTGAATTTTATTGGAATGTGTGTTCGCTTTACAAACATCACATATTCTCACTCCCTCGCCTTGTCTAAAATCAGCACTGTGTGAAGTATGAACATTAATATTTTGCGCCACCTTCTCTAGCACTTGTTCCAGCATACTCATCATGCGGCTGGAAATCTCCCCATCTGGCTTCTGCACACTTTGTGCCATGGAGGCGACTGGGTTGGTACAATGAGCACCACATGTCTGACTTTGTGCAGTTAGAGGAACATTGGAACAGCTTGTCTGTGCATTAGATTGACAAAGTTCAAATGGCTGTGATGGGTCATCGCACTGAATGACAGCAGCAAGGTTTAGGAGATGAGGACTACCATGTCTCAGTGGTGCTCTTTTTTCTCTCTGGTAATCATCCAACCTTCGCTGAATGTCTCTTGCATTCCACTCGTCAATCGGCTTGCATTTAAAGATGCATGACAACTCAGGGTCAGGGCAATGTTTCACAAACATACGCACCACTTCCATACTAATACTATCCATAACTCTACCCTGTCTGTGCAACCCTTCTTCAGCCAAATCCGCTGCTTTATTAAGTCTGATCCAGTAATCGACTGGATTTTCTTTTGGCTCTGGACATGTGGAATAAAAATCAGCCTGAAGCAAGCAAAAAGAAGCATCGCTAAAGTACTTGAGCAGTATGGAATAGATAATGTCGGGGTTGCGTGCCACATCCAGAGAAACATCACTCCTCAACCCAATTTTTACGATGTCCCTTGCTTTGCCCACCGGTCTTGACAGTATCTCGTCAGCTTGGTCGGATACTGGACACTTCTGTTTGTTTAGTTGACATTTTGTCAACTCAATCCAATCACAGACAGAGTATTTATCAGAACCATCACATTTAAATATCACTGGTTCTCTGTCAGCTTTAACATGAACTGTGACTTGAGGCATATCTTGTCTGACACTATCAGAGCTTGCATCTCTGCCATTTTGTGAGTTACAATTTGCATTTACAACTCCAGTTTCAACAAGTCTCGCCATAATCGAATCACCTATTTGGGTTCCGAGTCTACCCATCATATCTGTCAACTGTTGCAATGCATGGTCAGTATTATCAGCTCTTGGAGTGGAAACAAAAGGTCAATACCCCAAAAATTGTCTCATTGTTGGATTTCTTATGGCATGTCCACGCCCTATACCCCTTTCACTATCACACATAGACTGGAGATGGTCAACCCCTTCACAAAATGACTTGTTGCGTGGCGTGCCACCATTATTCAACGCTGAAAGTAAAACACCAACTCCCTCTAGGGACAAATGGGCTAGTAGCATCATAATCTGAAGCAAATTTCTCAGCCATTAATTCAAAATGGATGGGAAGGAAAAAGAAAAGAAGAGAAAGTACTTGCAAGTACACAAAATGAAAAATGAACTTGCATAAACAGATGAAATTCAATTATGAATACATTACATGGCGAATTGAGTCCAAAGTTCATCAAACGTTCCACTTGACACACAAAGTACTTGTCAGAATGTAAAAGGAACGACCAACCAGTCCACTATTCATCCAGTCTTCTCAATTCCGTGATGAAAATATGAAGTCCATCGAGATTCAGCAACCACACGGTGATCTGCGTGATGCGGATCTTTGAGATGCGACGAGTCACGGCACTAGTGTAACGCTCCTTATCCGACGGCACTCAAATCACCAGGCGGACACAAGGAACTGCGTTTCATGCGTTGTGTTTATTTCTGTAACACAAGGAGAAAAATATTTCCTCTGGCGACACAGTGGGCATTTAGACATATACACATGTATCCCCTCTCAGCATGAGATACACTTCTCTGCCCTTGTTTCAACAAACACCAGATCGCGATGCAACGCAAATCCATCTTAACAGAATCATTTTAACAGTCAACATATAAACATACCTGTAACACAAGGAGAAAAATATCTCCTCTGGTGACACAGTGGGCATTTAGACATATACACATGTATCTAAAAGGACAAAGAGAAATAAGAGATTCACCCGCATTTGAAAAAGATGTTGTCAGCCTTGCTACGCATATGACGAGCAAATTACGTCTAAACTTCATAAAGTTGGTCAATCGACTAACATATCATTACACAACATCACTGAACTTTCAATGTAACATTATTTGTGAGATAAACATGTATTATTTTACAAAAAGAATCTCATTTTACTAGAGCACATTTTTACCTACCCCCTCTCAGCATGAGATACACTTCTCTGCCGAGGGAAGGGGAGTGGTTTCACAGGTAAAAGGCGAACAACCCACTAATTACTTAATGTCGCCACCAGAGGTCCCCCAACAATAATTAACTGAACAAAAACACAGCAATTTTGGTGAAAGTCATAATAACATTTACAGTAACATTTTTAACCCCGTTACACTTGGTCAGACCTGGCATTTCTACGGGCAGGGGTTCCCTTAGAGCAGTTCTCGAGGCGCGTCGTGGTCACGACAGATGCCTCGACTTCGGGCTGGGGCACTGTGTGCAATGGGCAGGCAATGACAGGGCCCTGCCTGCAATGGCACATTAACTGCCTATAGTTGCTGGCAGTATCGCTGGCTCTGTGGAGGCTTCGGCCATTGATTCAGGGCAAGCATGTGTTGGTACGGACGGACAACACAGTGACTGTGGCATACATAAACCGCCAGGGCAGGGTACGCTCACATCGCATGTCGCAACTCGCCCGCCGCCTCCTCCTATGGAGTCAGCAGATGTTGAAGTCTCTGTGAGCCACTCACCTCCCGGGCGTCCTCAACCGAGCAGAGGAATAGCTCTCATGGCAGGTAACGCTCTGCGGAGAGTGGAGACTCCACCCCCGCGCAGTCCAGCTGATTTGGGAGAGATTTGGAGAGGTGCGTGTGGAACTGTTCACCTTCCGAGAGTCCTCTCACTGCCCCCTTTGGTACTCCCTGTCCAAGGCTCCCCTCGGCACGGATGCCTTGGCGCACAGCTGGCCTCGGGGGCTGCACAAGTATGCGTTTCCCCCAGTGAGCCTCATTGCACAGATGTTGGGCAAAGTCAGGGAGGACGGGCAACAAGTTCTGATGGTTGTGCCATACTGGCCCAACCTGACTTGGTTTTCAGACCTGATGCTCCTGGCAGTAGCCCCTCCTTGGTGCATTCCCCTGAGGCAGAACCTTCTCACTCAGGGGCAGGGCATGCTCCGGCACCCACGGCCAGACCTCTGGAATCTCCACACCTGTCTCCTGGATGGGACGCGGAGGACCTAGCAGGCTTTCTGCCAGCGGTGGTAGACATGATCACTTAGGCCAGAGCCCCCTCCACGAGGCGGCTGTTCGCTCTGAAGTGGCATCTCTTCGCGAATTGGTGTTCTTCCCATGGGGAAGATCCACGGAGATGTGCAGTCGGGTCTGTGTTGTCCTTTCTACAGGAGGGACTAGAGAGACGGCTGTCTCCCTCTACCCTGAAGGTGTACGTGGCTGCTATTGCAGCATATCACAATACACTGGATGGGAGACCCTCTCGAAAGCACGACCTGATCACCAAGTTCCTCAAAGGCGCCAGGAGATTGAATCTCCCTAGACCGTGCCTGATTCCCCCTTGGGATCTCTCTGTGGTCCTACCTGCCTTACAGAGAGCCCCCTTTGAGCCCCTGGAGCAGACCGAGCTCTGCACTTTGTCCCTGAAGATGGCCCTCCTGGTGGTGCTCACTTATATCAAGAGGGTGGGGGACCTGCAGGCACTCTCTGTCACCAGCGAATGCCTGGAGTTCGGGCTGGCACACTCTCACGTGATCTTGAGATCCCGGCCTGGTAACGTGCCCAAAGTTCCCACCACTCTCTTCCATGATGAGGTGGTAAACCTGCAAGCGCTCCCTTCAGAGGAGGAAGACCCGGCCCTGCACATCTATCTGGACCACACGCAGAGCTTTAGATGCTCGGAGCAGCTCTTTGTCTGCTTTGGAGGGCAGCAGAAGGGGAAAGCTGTCTCCAAACAGAGGTTGTCCCATTGGATTGTGGATGCCATTTCTCTGGCTTACCAATCACAAGAACTGCCGTGCCACTTGGGAGCCCGGGCGCACTCCACCAGAGGTGTTGCATCCTACTGGGCACTGGCGAGGGGCGCCTCTCTAGCAGACTTATGCAGAGCAGCGGGTTGGGATACACCCAATACCTTTGCGAGGTTTTACAACCTGCGCATAGAACTGGTTTCGACCCGAGTGTTACGGGTGTATTGCTTGCATTGCGACTTTCCCCTTTTGAGGTGATGATGCACGCTATCTTGTCCACAACAGTTCCCTGTAACTGGTGAACAATGGATGCTTCTTTAATTCCTTAAGCACTATTCGGTGGCGAACTCAGCGGAGGAGTAACGGCGCCAGGCCCAGTACTCGTGGTATGCCCCTTTTCAGGTGAGCCAGTGTACTTGGGCTCAGTGCTCCATATGTGGTGATTCCCCCCTCTGTAATCCCGTATGATGCGTTTCCACTGTTCAGTTTTCCCTCAGGTGAACCCTGTGTTTCCCCTCGTCAGAGCTCTGCTCTGCCTCGGCCACTGTGGCTGTGTACCCTCTCCGTAGATAGGGTCTTCCCAGTGGTATCATTCCATATGTGAACTTCCCCGTCGGTAAGTCCATGTGAGGTATTCTCCACATGTTAACCTCCCTCCGGTAGGATGTGGTCTCCGTAGTGCTCTCCCTCCTGGAGAGGGAAGAGCACTACCCCAGCGCTATTCTAGCAGGTGCTCAGCGGGAAATTGCTTAATACAAAAATCAGGAAAGGCAACCGCCTGTAGCTTCCTCAGGTAAGTCTTCCTCCCACCCTTATTGGGACCCGGGAGACACCTTACCTAATTCACTGGAAGGTCACGACGTGGTCGAGCACTCGCTGCAAGGCACGCAGCAGTCTGCCCATGTCCGCTCCTCCATACCTCGCGGCACAGTTCAGCGCCTTCTGCGTTTCGTATAGGAACCCCTAGTGTCACTACATCGACACAATGTTGAGTGAGTGACAGACAGGGAACATCTTGGTTACTGATGTAACCTCTGTTCCCTGATGGAGGGAATGAGACGCTGTGTTCCTCTTGCTGTGGCGCTGAACTGACCGCTGACATGGCCGGGACTCTCTCTCGGTTCCTCAGCACAACACTGAATGAGTGGTGCACGCAATCTCCTTTTAAACCCGTATGTCCGGGGTGGAGAGTGGCATGCATATTCCACTCGCCAATTTTCATTGGCCTTTTCTGAATAAAGCAAAGGTGATTGGGGCTCTCAAGAGCGAACCCCTAGTGTCACTACATCGACACAATGTCTCGTTCCCTCCATCAGCAAACAGAGGTTACCAATCAGTAACCAAGACGTTTTTGTTTTATCTGACCATAGAACCTGTCACATTTGAAGTTCCAGTAGTGTCTGGCAAACTGAAGATGCTTGAGATTGTTGTTGGATGGGAGCAGAAGCTTTTTTCTTGAAACCCTCCCAAACAACTTGTGGTGATGTAGGCAGTGGCAGACCATGCATTTAAAGTCTAGGCCTTCAGTGAGATTCATGCCATGAAGAAAACACAGTTTCACAATGAATAAGACGGCGTATGCCTTTGGGCATCATACATTATGTCGCTGCTAACTAGTAATACCAATTTACATTTTAAAAACACGTCCACGCACGAAAGCCAGAAATTGAAATGACACTTAATGCTCAAGCAAGCCTAATTTTAACTGCAGCATGAATGTTTTTTGAAATGTCTCCCGAACAGACATTCAAAAATCATAATTTTTCATATAAATCTACCAAGGAGGTCTATAATACCTGGAAAAATCTATCTAATAACATTTGCGATTTAAATGTTGCTTGCAATAAATTTCGTTTCGTCAGGATACACGGTTATGCTGCATTCCATTCAAGGTGGATGTGGGATATTCCTACTTGATATCTCCGACCATAAATGCATTCCATTCCCTGATATTCGGAAGATGACATTTAAGGAAACAAAACTGCAATGCTCCCGATAGTTTAGCTGGGGTTTGACTCTCATTAGAGATGTCTCCTAGCAACCCAACTGATAAACAATGCTGCAGTGCTAGCATTTGTGCTTCAGGTGTACAATTATCAAAAGAGATTATAATGTTTTATACACCTCTTTCTGCAGGCGTTTGTTAAACAAGCTTTATGTAACGGGCTCTTAGGTACCGCCTAGTAGGGGAATACTACAACGTTACCCTGGAAGACCTAGAAGTGACAGGATCTTAGTCCCCACCCCCGGTGCTTTGAGTCTCAATATACACAGTTAGTGTGTATGTGTTTTAGCTTACCTATTGTATAATATACTGCAGGAATAAGAAGTGTGGGCTTCAGGCAATTAAGTGTCAACACGGTGGCTTCCTGAAGAATAAAACTGATGCAAAGTAATAACTTAAGCTCATGTTCCCACCCCGCTAAACCTAATAGTGTAAGTGAGATGCCCCTACTCCAAGGTAAGTTCCACAAATAATTATCAACTGTATTACCTTTAACAATTAATAATTTATTTTCTCTTTTTTTGTTACAATTAAATGAAATAATTAAATAAAATGATTAACTTCAAATAACTCTGATGACTCTTAACTTCATTCAAATGACTCTTTTGAATCAACTTTATGATTCAGTTTCCATTTGACTCAGATTCACATCAAATAGTTCAAAATCACAGTTCAGGTTCACAATTCAGATAATAACTCAGTTCAGTTAAATCCAACTCAGTAAAATGTTCATATAGGTGTGTGTAAAGAACATTTGTACCAGATTGTAGCAACGATGACTTTGATGCGTCGACTTTGCGATGACTTGTGACGACTTGCGATGACTTGCGATGACTTATGATTTATGATGACTTGTAACTTGTGATGACTTGTAACAGTGAAACAAAACATCTGAGACAGGATAATGAGGAGATGTCATCTGGTTGGCAGAGTAGTAAACACAAAAAACATCAGAGAAGCTTCAGCGCGGCTCGGGAAATCTCTGGAACTTTCTGGAACAAAATGGCGCGGCTCAGTCACAGCACGCACGTGGCCCACTTGAATAGGGTCGATCCACAAAAACAAGAAAAACACTTCTTGAAAGCAAATTTTGATCTTCTGCAATTGTCAGACTCTTCTGAATGCCAAAAATATTCAGAAAAAGGGAAAAAATCACTCCGTGCAAAACTAACTCTTGTTCTAGCGCACTTACAAATACACTAAAGCGATTTGCAGGAAAACAACGTATCACAGTCTATGACACGGTTCATAGATGACTCCAAAAACGCAGTATGATTCTACAAAAACTTAAATTCAGTATTACGCCAGAAACAACAATGTTCTGAATGAAACTCACGGCTTTAGCAACTCTCTTTCGTGCTCTCTAACACCGTTCTCCGTTCAATGTCACAATCAACCGAACTTCTGCTTCAACTACGTCTTCAGTTTCACATGATCATGTCGATGTACACTTAACTCACAAAACTTAAACTGACTGTGTGCATCTGTCGTCCTTTACATTTTCAGCGGAGAAAATGTCTACTTCTTACACAGCGATCACGGCGTGTCTCTCTTCTCGCACAGTGTGACATCTCCAACGACCAAGGCACGACTGACTTCTACTTCTCTCTCGCGCACAATGTAGACAGCGCCACCCACCAAAATAAAAGTCCCTTAGAGAAAAATATATCACCGTTACATTTAATATCATGTAATGTGGAAACTAACTAATTTATCGATATTACTTAATAAAGTGAATATTTATCACTTACTTTGCATACCTCCCTGAGTGTCGACATGTTTGTGTGACATCATGCCCCTGCATCTCGGCGAAATCAGAGTTGAGAATTTCTGCATGAGCCTACAAGTTGTAATTCTGACTTCAAGATGCACTTCCATTGCACTTTTCCTAGTAGGAACTTTCCTAGGACTTTCCGAGTTGAATGGAACGCAGCACTACTTTTCAAAACTCGATCCGACACTGAATGCTCAAGCAGCCTAATTTACACTTACACTCCTGATGTTGCTATAACACTGCAAAAAGCACTTACCAATTAGCTTGAAGTGAAAATTAGTCCTCCTTTCCTATTTAATAAATTAACCAATCACAGGGTCATGCAGAACATCTCCTGTTTTTAAATCCATAAGGATCTCTTTCTCAATGGTGATGTGGCAGTGACAGCCGACTCGTCAGCAAGATCTCGCGCTCTTTGCTTTCGAATTACGTACATCACTTAAAGTGTGATTGCGTCACTCAAGGCCAGCTAGAAGGCCTCTACTGGGACATATCCTAAAGATCACACCCACCAAGAACAAATAAATCTGATTTCCTGATGAATCTGACAATATGACTTTAGTTGCTCATTCATTTGCATTGTTGAGGGATTCTGAAGAAATTCTGAAGGCCTGACGGTGTGGAGCTCAAACTCACGCGCTGCTTCGGGTATGCGATTTGTGAAATAGTTGTCACACTTTGCTTGTAAGCATCAAGGAATAAATTCTGACTGGATAAACTTTTCAGTTTTTCTCTATTTGTTTGTAGATTAATTAAGGGTGGAAAGCGGTTAAAAATACATAGGCAAAAAGGTGATTGAGTATGAAAGGATGAAAAATATTTATTTATTTGGCATGTTAGGCCAGCAGAGAAGGCTTTGCTGGACCTGAGAAATCGCCACTGGATGCAGGTGATGTCTGATTGTAGTTTTGGAGACTTTCTGACCCCAAGACCCAACTAATTCCTGCAATTCTCCAGCTTGGAGAATTTTTGGCCACTCGAACTATCCTCCTCACCATGCGTGGAGACAATATAGACACACATCCTCTTTCTTAATTATTGCCCTGTTGGTGGAAATGGGTATTTTCAATACTTCAGCTATTTTCATATAGCCACTTCCCATCTTGTGAAGCTCAACATGCTTTTGCTGCACATCAGAAATGTATTCTTTGGTCTTACTCATTGTGATGGATGACTAAGATAATTTGGCCTGTGTATTACCTCATATTTATACCCATGTGAAACAGGAAGTCTTGGCTGAACAATTTCATGTTCCTTGTCACCCAGATGTTTTAGTACAATGGAACTGACAATGGAATTCTTGTCAAATATGAATGGGAATATACATACTTCAGATATATTTTACTCATATGAATTTCTAGGGGTACCAATAATTGTGGCAATTTATTTAAGACATTTTCCCTCCTTTCAATTAGTTTACTTCAATTAAAGTTTAGATTTTTGTGAATATTTTGAATGAAAGATCAAAAGGATAAACAATAAAGACATATTTTTCACAGCTTTCTTTGCTCATATTTACCAAGGGTGCCAATATTTTTGGCCACAACTGTACCTCAAAAGCCTGTTGTATCATATTTGATACACACATTTTCAGCATGATTTGTCTATAAAATAATTACATTTTAAGTGAGCACATGCTTCAATTAAATAAATACAAATTTTGAAATATCAGTAAAAATATAATCATTATTGTTTATTTTACTTTATCAAAATCAGCAGAGATTTCACATCAAAAAGACGAGAACATCAAAATGTGAAGGTAGCCATTCTGGAATATGTATTACTAGGTCTTCTACTTCCAGAAGAGCATGAAAACTTTCACCAGGAGGCAGTAAAGGTCTAGTACACAGCATACAACAGGTTTTTCAGCTATGTTTTAATCATGTTGATGATGTAGGGGCTCTAGAAAGTCATGTATCAAATATGATACAAGCGGCACTATAGGGTTAAAGAGTGGCTCAAAAAATGTAATTAGAAACAGGAAGGAAAAAGGGTTCTTGTGACAAGGAGGAGGGCAGGGCCAGGCTGTGACTATGGACTGTGACCCGGCCCCCAATCGGGCTTATCAGCCAAGGAGAGGGATAAGTGCAACGAGATGCGACAGTTCGGGAGAGAGAGATATACAGGCAGCTGCCCTGTATACGTTTATGTTTATGTGTCTTTGTGTTTAAGTTTATTAAAAACATTAAAACTTTGATGCTTCGTCCGGTTCGCCTCCTCCTTTCCATTGAACCCTGTTACAGCTCTATAATAGGACTGAGGGCCCTCATAGTCACAGGGCACTATTTAGGGGGACTTGTATAAGCTGTGAGGCCCACATATTCAAGCTTATATTAAATATTTGTTTTCAAAGTAGATGGGCCACAAGACCTTGCAGCCCAGGGACCTCCCGGGCCCCTGGTAGTCAAGGGCCCCTGGGTACTGTCCCCATTGGCCCAGTCCGTCATTCACCTATGACTCATGCAACACACTAAGTAGCGCCACAGGAAAAGGTGAACATGTTTAAATGTTACTGTTTCATTTTGCTTTCTAAATACTGGATGGAAATCACGTTTATTCTAAAAAATATATTTTATTCTGTTGACAGCCATAAGTCATAGTTTTTCACCCCCATCACCTTTACCTTGCTCAATATCAGGCAATATAATATGTAAAATGCTGTGGTACAATATTTATTGTATAAAGTGTTATGAAAATACATTTGAGTTGAGTTGAAAATTATTTCTTACATTAGACTTAAAGGAATAGTTCACCCCAAATTTTAATTCTCTCATCATTTACTCACCCTCACACCATCCCAGATGTGTATGACTTTCTTCTGCAGAACACAAACGAAAATTTTTGGAAGAATATTTCAACTCTGTAGGTCCATAAAATGCAAATGAAAATGTTGCCAAATTTTTGAAGCTCCAAAAAGCACATTTAGCCATTATAGAAGTAATCCATATGACTCCAGTGGATTAATGTCTTCTGAAGTGAAACGCTAAGTGTGTAATCAATATTGACATTTGTTTTTCACTAAAAATGTTCGCTTCCGGCCAGATCGTTGAGGAGGGTGGAGTTCAAACTGCCTCTTGCGTGACGTAAGCGCGAAAGCCTCCTTTGCATAGATATTCATATGTAGATACCTTATCAGCAGCTGTTTCTATGGACTGCAATACTGTTTCGACAAAAAAGCAGTTTATGCAGCGGTTTGACCAAGGAGCTCGGTCTGAGGCATCTCCTCCATTCACTTGCATTCAAACTGATTCAAACAGCTCTCCTTGTTGACCATTCCAAGATAGTTGATGTATCCAAACCAGCTAAATGAGTCATCTATGAATATCTATACTCCTCTGTTGTAAACAACACTGCGCTACCATATTTGTTTGTATTTCATGCATCAGTTCTCGCGTGAACTTGCCAACGCGCTTACGTCACGCGAGAGGCTGTGTGACTTCAACCCTCGTGAATTATTTGTAATAAAAGTTTTTAAATATTGATCTATTCCTTACACACACCTAGCATTTCGCTTCAGAAGACATTAATTAATCATCTGGAGTCGTATGGATTACTTTTATTATGGCTATATGTGCTTTTTGGAGCTTCAAAAATTTGACACCCATTCACTTGCATTTTATGAATATACAGAGCTGAAATACTCTTCTAAAAATCTTTGTTTGTGTTCTGCTGAAGAAACATCATCTGGGATGGCAGGTGAGTAATGATGAGAGAATTAAAAATTTTTGGTGAACTATTCCTTTAAGACCATTTAAAGGTTAGGGTCATACAACTGGGTTTTGGGTAATTTTCCATATATTATTTTAATAATTTATTTTGGCTGTTGTGCAGTGACAATATAAATGCCATTTGTTTATTTAGCATGTTGTCATTATAATATCACACTTATAATTTTTTTCTATACACAGTATAAATGAGTCTATACATGGAAATATATTTCTGCTGTTCTATTTTAGGAAGAGGGTTCCTTGCAAGTGGATCATGATATTTGGACATTACCGGGTTGTATTAGCGAGTTAGTGAGCAAGTTAGCCGTGGACTACCAATAGCAGCCGTAACATTACAGCCTGTAATTATAAAATTATATAAGGCTCTTGAGATTGACCATTTTGTTACACAGTTTTGGGTAAAAGCCGGCCCACAGCTGAATATTAAACCCTTACCAAAACAATAACATTACACTGCACTACCGTGGATTGCAGAGGTAAAATTACCGTTTGTAAAAATAAATCCATCTCCACACTTGATCACTATTCATGATAGTAAGAACGACAAACAATCTGCATAATTCTACACAATTGTAGGTAAAAGTGGGACCACAGCTGATTAGCAAATCTATTTCAACATAATAACATTAGCTAGCAGGTTAGCAGAGGCCTATAGCTGTGCACTGGGTGTACACCATAGTTACAACACAAAACTCTGCATTTGAACTCTCAGTAGCAGATAAATCCACAAATAATCAAGCATACTTACAGGTTGTGGTCCTGAAGCACCAGATTGTCCCAACAAAGTCAGAACTGCACCATTTTTCAGGAGTAACCATCTTGAAAATCCGGCATTTGTTGTGGTTGTACTGCTGAGGAATAGTGGTAAAAATAAATTTTAACCACTGACACTTCAATTTGTCTGCCTTTGGAAGTCCAAACAAAGAGGTTTTGCTTTCGCAGTGAAGACAACAGCGTCTTCTCGACATGGCGACAACACTAACCCAACTCATCCTGGCCTCGGCTTTAACTACGTTTGTTTGAGGGCAGGCCAATGTAGCCCGTAGGCGGGCATTATGCAAATATGTTATATAGTGACAGAGATACTTTATGGAAGAAATGGCTGGACTACAATCCAGCCGTTTTGTGTAGTTCTTGAGCAGTGTTGTCTGTGGGAGAGAATAACTCCCTTTTGCATGGACTTTGTGCTTTGTAGCTTTGCAGACCTTTTACATGCACAAAGAGCTATGTTACACACTAAAGGAAAAGCAAAATCCCAAAAAGCATAATAGAGCCTCTTTTAGTGGCATTTTACTATGATTCGATAAGGTGCGTTTACACAGATTTTTAAATTGTGGGAAACAATGTACTGAAAAGTAGATTGCTGATCTTTGATTGTAGATAAATACTAGTTCTCGATTCTCAACTGTTGTAAAGTAATTGTATATGCAGTTCAGACTCATGGCAATGTACAGCAGAACATACAGTACAGTTCAGTTAGAATCCCAGTGGCTCTGTTAGTCTGTTTAATTTTCTCTCATAGATTCTGCATAGTATGTATTAATACTTAATAAATGTCACCTAACATATAAAGGATTTTACCTTCTTTACAGCTCTGAGCCCTGCTGTTATGACTTGACAGGCATATAAAAATGTCTGTTAATGTCAGACGACTGAAAAGGAACAGATAAAACACCCGTCAATCATCAGCTGAGCTTTGAAAAGCATCTCTCAATTAGAAACACACTTTGAATTTCAGTTAGAAGAGAGGACATCGTTTGTGCCCTCAATTAAGTCCTAAATGGGTTCTTAAGGATCCATTTGCAAAAATCTCTATGAAGTTTTTAATAGATGCTATAAAGGAAAGGATGTGGCTTTGGCACCCTGCTGCCCTCAATTATGAATAGGTGACAAACACACAGTGGCAGAATGTGACTATGTCTACGTTAGCTTTGATGTCCTCTGTGAATGACCTATGATCTACTGTCACTGATCCACACAAATGTCAGCTTACGTAAATGCCTGCCAGAGAGCGTTTATTTATATCTAGATCAATACTGTGTTATAGATTACGACAACCTCAAGTGGAAATGGGACTTGTGAAGTAAATGTCTTTTAAGTGTGACCTGTATGTCTCTTGACTGAATGACTGCAAATGGAAATCTCATCCCATTTAGACATCAGCAACATATGTTCAAATGGTATCAGAAAAATAAATTGTGGTGTAGTCGGAAAGCTCAGAGCTGGTAATCTGAAGACTGATGCCCTTATGGAGCAAGCCATGAGCCATCATCATTGTGCCCTTGAGCAAGGTTGCTCCAGGGGGACTGTGTTACTTGTCTTGGCATTTTTCTATGGCGACATCATGTGAAATTCGTGGAAACAAGTTCCACTATATCTGGCCATGTGATGAAAAAGTGTTTTTTTTTTTTTTATAATACATGGTTACTTCTGGTCCTCTAATTTGATTGGACAAATAGTATTCCAAGAGTGGTCTTCCTGTCATCATTTATTCACCCTCATGTACTTCCAAACCTGTATGACTTACTTTTCTTCTGTGGAACACAAAATTACTAGGATTTCAAACAAAAACATATTAGTGTGGACGTGGCCTTAGTGTTAGTCACCATTCACTTTCTTTTTCCCATACATTGAAAGTAAATGGTGACTGGGGCTGTCATTCTGCCTTACATAATTATTCTATTCTATTTTATTCCATTCTATTATTTGTCTTGTCTACTCTGCTCTATTCTGTGTGTGTGGGTATGTGTGTGCAATGAAAGTTAACGGTGACTGAGGTAGCCATTCTGCCTAATATCGAATTTTTTTATTCTATTCTATTCTAATCTAGTTAAGTCTAATATACTAGTGCTTCTATTCTGTGTGTGTGTGTGCAATGAAATTGAATGGTGTGAGGGGTTGTCATTCTGTCAAACACCTTGTCTAAACTGGATGCGTCGACACTAACGTTTTAAACCGTTTACTTCTGTTGTTGGTAGTAGAAGTGAGTAGCAATGGAGGCTTCCAGTGCAGACAGCATCATTGATTATAATAGGTTCTATTGCTTTTGACGCAACACGCCACTGGCGTCTGCTATAGACAGGGTGTAAGTTTTAATTCTATTCTGTTCTATTCTATTTCAAATCAATGAGGTGCGCTACACCACCACATATCAGCTCCAACGTCCAGAAGAGCAGTGTGGCTGAATCAGAAGCATGTTATCTGCTACCTGGCACAAATAACACATTTTAAGTGGTGAACAACTGCATCGTGCAGCCCAGCTAGTCATGTTGAATCTCTTTTGAACACAATGTTACCACCTGCTGTCAGATCTGTTTACTCAATTCCACAGCTGGATCGCTGTAGGAGTCAACTGAATCTGTCTATCTGTTCAAACTTTTTTGAATTTGTTTGAAAAGTAAATGGCTTTCATGGTTCTGTTAAAATATTATGATGCAGCTGGCACTGTAGCAATGGCTGTGTTAATCAATGACTACAGAAGCACCATCCACTCTGCTCTCAGACACTGGTTACTCACACTTTTAGAAGCAGCTATTTTTTTTCTTTTGGCACAATCCAGAAAGCAGAAATATCTTAATTTCCATGTGTGTGTGAACTGTGTGTGGCAGAACATCTTTGACAGTGACGTCTTATCTGGCTGTGGCAAAGCTGTGCAACAGAGCGGCAAGTATTTAAACATTAGACAAAAAAAGGTGACTAATGTCTTTATGGGAAGCATTATTAAAATTGGTTTATTAAAGGTGAAAGTGATTTTTTTGTTGTTGAATGCCACACATTAAATGCCACGCTTACCTGAAAGATATCACTGAAAAAGGTATCCTGTGAAATTACCTGTCTACAATCACTGGGCTTGTTCTGGTTTGACGACTTAAGGTTTGCCTATGGAGGGTGTGGTTCTGTCTGGCAGAAGTTAGCAAAACAGCTGAAAACATGTAAAACCCCTTTTAAAGAAACATAAGTCTGTTTAAAGATGAATGATTGCCTAGTTACTACATTACTAAGTAAAACTTCAGCAGGCACTTCAGTCAGGTCACCTGTAAATAGCATATTATCTTTTAGATAGAACATTTAAACAGCCACATTTGTTTGGATGTGTTCTCATTCTTCTAAAACTCTGAGATACATTATTCTTAAGAATACTTAGCAAATGGGCATATCAGCAGCAATATAGGCAAATCTTGTAAAAATGCACAATATGTTATGTTGAGGTTTATGCTCAGAATAACAACACTCTTCCTGTAACTTATTTCAGGCATGGTAGAGGAATAGATATTCCATAAATGTAAGACTCCAGGCCCCTCATATTCTCCGCACAGCTGTTATTACTCCTCTCAATTTATCAGTTCACTATGGGAACATAAGTCCTACCATTGCTGAAGGCACACTTATGAAGTTAATTTTATCTGCTCATATTGCTTAACCTCAATCCTTTGCTTTGAAGCCAACAAAACATGAACACAGAAGTAGAGTGGGATTCTAAAAATAACTTTGATTGAAAAATTACAAGCTGTTTTTTTTTTTTTTTTTTTTTTAAGATGCATTTAGTTGGACTTGTTATGAAAGTTCACCACATTAGCCACAATAAGGTAAAACAAAGTTTCTACATGTAGCCAGTTAAAATAACACTCTTAGTCTATATGATCCCTTAAGCATTAACAGTGATTAATGAATGATTTGGATAGCATTGACCTGTTGTCCCACAGCTTGCCTCTTACAGAATGTTACATTGATGTATGTTAATTCTACCATCTGCCCAATCCAGTGTTATGCTTCTAAATCTTTTTTTTTTTTTTTTTTTTTTTTTTTTTTTTTTAGAGCTGTGAAGCATTGAATGTAAACTTTGTAAACTAAATTGTCTAATTATCAGTTTAAGGTTCTGCACTATTTAGCAGTGTAATGTTTGTACCCAGTGCAGTTCAGACTTGGGATAGAGTGCTTTACTCTGATGATTCACATTAAGAACACTCAGGTTTTTGAGCTCTGAAGCTCGTCTTTAGATGCTTGTTGCTATGGGTACCACTCTTCACAAGACATTCTCGAGACTTTTTGCTTCCGCATTCCCAGATAAAAAATCCATCTGTATTTTGTGTGCTGGCCTGGTCCTCTAGCAGGGCATGCTGCTGTGCTGGTGACCCTACCAGGCTTTTTAATTAGCTAAACCTGCTTTTAATTAGCTAAACCAGACCATGCACGTATGGATGACATTTATACTGACTGTCTGTGGTTTTTGGAGCTTCAAAAGAGAAATCTTCATTCACCTGCATTTAAGGACCTACTGAGCTAAGATAGTTTTCTATTTTCCATCAAATGTGTTCTGTGAAGAAAGAAAGTCATACACACCTGGCATATCACGAGAGTAAATAATGAGAGAATTTTCATTTTTGGGTAAACTATCCCTTTAATATTTGTTATTATTTGGTTCATCCTTCAAAGAGTATTATTTGCTTGCAAAAATTGTGAGAGCTTTTTACTGTTTAATGAAGGGGTTTAAGGATTTGAAACATTTAATAAATCTGTAGTGTTTGTTCAGATCACTTGATGTTTGATTTAATACTGCAGACTGATCTCACAGTGAAATCGGAAACAGTAGGTTGACTTTTCTTTAGCTAAAACTGGTCTGTGCTTACTAAAATTCGAAACACTGCCCCCATCGGTCATAGTGATAAGTGTTGTTGGGCATACGGGCACGTGTGAGCTCCATTTTCTGGGTGTAATCTCCACGGAGGGGTACCAAAGGCAAGTTGTGGAGCGAGTTGTTTCCAGCTGTCCAGGCAGTAAAACAGTGAAGAGGAATGCATGTTTTATAAACTATACCCTCCAACCCAAACCCCAAACCTAAACATCAGTGCATTAAGTCATTTAACAGACACTTTTTGTGGTCAAAATTTAATATTAGAGGGAAAAATACAACCTCAGAATCGTGCTTGTCACTGATTCATGTGTGTGTGTATCTGTCCTTTTATGCAAGTGCAAGTATGTGTGAGATTAAAAGTAACGCCAACTCCTGTCTTTTTTGCAGTTTTAGCATTTAATGTCCTTTTGGTCTCTGCTTCCTTGTAGCTTACTGTCTGTTGTTCATTTGGTAAGATTTCACTTACCTTTGTCAAATTCAAAACAACATCTCAACAGCAACCAAACATCGTCTACATTTAGAAACATTTTAAGACAATTTAAAAATTGTGAGACAGTAGACCAGCCGCGGGCCATGCATTTTAAGTCTAGGCCTTCAGTGCGATTCGTGCCATTAAGAAAACAGAGTATCACAATGAATAAGACACTATGCCTATCATACATTACGTGGCAGTCAACTAATAATACCAACTGACATTTTAAAAACACATCCACGCACGAAAGCCAGAACTTGAAACGACACTTAATGCTTAAGCAAGCCTAATTTTAACTGCAGAATGACTGTTTTGAACGTAAAAAATCATAATTTTTCATATGAATCTACCAAGGAGGTCTATAATGCCTGAAAAAATATCTAATAATATTTGTGATTTAAATGTTGCTTACAATAAATTTCGTTTCGTCAGGGTACACGTTTATGCTGCGTTCCATTCAAGTTGGATGTGGGATATTCCTACTTGATATCTCCGACCATAAATGCATTCCATTCCCCGATATTTGGAACTGCAATGCTCCTATTAGCTTAGCAGGTGTTTGACTCTCATTAGAGATGTCTCCTAGCAACCCAACTGATTAACAAGGCTGCAGCGCTAGCATTTGTGCTTCAGGTGTACGATTATCAAAAGAGATTATAATGTTTTATACACCTGTTTCTGCAGGCGTTTGTTAAATAAGCTTTAATATCATGTAATGTGGAAACGAACTCATTTATCGATATTACTTAATAAAGTGAATGTTTATCACTTACTTTGTATATCTCCCTGAGTGTCGACATGTTTGTGTGACATCATGCCTCTGCATCTCGGCGAAGTTGATAATTTCTGCACGAGCCTACAAGTTGTAATTCTGATTTCAAGGTGCATTCCATTGCACTTACCCTAGTAGGAAGTTGTAAAATCAAAACTTTTCAAAACTTGATCCTATACTGAACGCTCAAGCAGCCTAATTTACACTTAGAAAACTCCTGATTTGCTATAACAATGCAAAAAGCACTTACCAATTTACCTGAAGTGAAAATCATCCCTCCTTTCCTGTTTAATAAATTAAGCAATCGCACGATCATGCAGAACATCTTGTGTTTTTAAATCCATAAGGATCTCTTTCTCAGTGGAGATAGTGGCAGTGATGACGATCTCAAGCACTTCGCTTTCAAATTACGTACATAAAGCGTGATTGCGTCACTCAAGGCCAGCTAGAAGGCCTCGACCGGGACATATCCTAAAGATCACACCCACCAAGAACAAATAAATCAGTCTGATTGGCTGATGAATCTGACAATCTGACTTTAGTTGCTCATTCATTTGCACTGTTGAGGGATTCTGTGGAAATTCTAAAGGCCTGAGGGGGTGGAGCTCAGACTCATGCGCTGCTTTGGGCATGTGATTTGTGAAACAGTTGTCACGCTTTGCTTGTAAGGATCAAGGTATAAATTCTGACTGGATAAACTTTTAGTTTTTCTCTATTTGTTTGTAGATTAAATAAGAGTGGAAAACGATTAAAAATACATAGGCAAAAAGGTGACTGAATCAGAATCAGAATCAGAATGAGCTTTATTGCCAAGTATGCTTACACATACAAGGAATTTGTCTTGGTGACAGGAGCTTCCAGTACACAACAATACAAAACAGCAACAAGACTTTTAAAATATAATTAAAAATGTAATAAAAAATTAATAAATATTGAAAAGAAAAAAGTATATATAGAATACACAATAGACAATATATATATATATATATATATATATATATATATATATATATATATATATATATATATAAACATACACACATACATACACATATATATATATATATATATATATATATATATATATATATATATATATATATATATATATATATACATACATACATACATACATACACACATACACATACATAGTGCAAATCTAAATACAAATCGGTTATATACAGTGCAAGGGAATGTAATGGCAGAAGAGGTTGGATGTGTTGGATAATATAAAAAGACTAAGCTGTGTATTGCACATTAATTATTGCTCAATAGGGCAGTTTTAACTGTTCATGAGATGGATAGCCTGGGGGAAAAACTGTTCCTTTGCCTGACGGTTCTGGTGCTCAGAGCTCTGAAGCGTCGGCCAGAAGGCAACAGTTCAAAAAAAGTGGGGAAGGTGAGTGGGGTCCAGAGTGATTTTTCCAGCCTTTTTCCTCAATCTGGAAGTGTATAGTTCTTGAAGGGAGGGCAGGGGGCAACCAATAATCCTCTCAGTAGTCCGAACTGTCCTTTGTAGTCTTCTGATATCTGATTTTGTAGCTGAACCAAACCAGACAGTTATAGAAGTGCAGAGGACAGGCTCAATGACTGCTGAGTAGAACTGTATCAGCAGCACCTGTGGCAGGTTGAACTTCCTCAACTGGCAAAGGAAGTACAACCTCTACTGGGCCTTTTTCACAATGGAGTCAATGTGGGTCTCCCACTTCAGGTCCTGTGAGATGGTAGTGCCCAGGAACCTGAATGACTCCACTGCTGCCACAGTGCTGTTTAGAATGGTCAGGGGGGACAGTGTTGGGGTGTTCCTCCTAAAGTCCACAATCATCTCCACTGTTTTGAGCGTGTTCAGCTCAAGGTAGTTTTGACTGCACCAGACAGCCAGCTGTTTAACCTCCCTTCTGTATGCAGACTCATTGTCATCTCGGATGAGGCCGATGACAGTGGTGTCGTCTGCAAACTTCAGGAGCTTGACAGAGGGGTCCTTGGCGATGCAATTGTTGGTGTAGTGGGAGAAGAGTAGTGGGGAGAGCACACATCCCTGGGGGGCACCAGTGCTGATTGTACAGGTGCTGGAAGTGAATTTCCCCTGTCTCACAAGCTGCTGCCTGTCCATCAGAAAGCTGGTAATCCACTGACAGATAGACGTGGGAACAGAGAGTTGGTGTAATTTAGTCCAAAGAATAGCTGGGATGATGGTGTTGAAAGCCGAACTGAAGTCCACAGAAAGGATGCTTGCATATGTCCCTGGTCTGTCCAGATGTTGCAGGATATGATGCAATCCCATGTTGACTGTGGATGCACAGCCCTGTTTGGCCAACACCAGTCTCTCAAATGACTTCATGACCACAGACGTCAGGGTGACAGGTCTGTAGTCATTAAGTCTTGTGATTTTTGGTTTCTTTGGGACAGGAAGGATGATTGAGAGTTTGAAGCAGCAGGGAACTTCACACTGCTCCAGTGATCTATTGAAAATCAGTGTGAAGATGGGTGCCAGCTGGTTAGCACAGGATCTAAGACATGCAGGTGAAACGCCATCTGGGCCCTGTGCTTTCCTTATATTTTGTTTTTGAAAGACACGGCACACATCATCTTCACAGATCTTAAGTGCAGGTGGAGTAGCAGGAGGGGGGAGGAGGGGGGTTGCAGGAGGAGTTGGTGTTTGTGTGAAGTGAAGGTCAGAGCGGGTGTGGGTTGTGAGATTGGGCCTTTCAAATCTACAGTAGAACACATTCAGGTCATCAGCCAGTTGTTGGTCCACCACAGGGTTGGGGGTAGGAGTCCTGTAACTCGTAAGTTGTTTCATGCCACTCCACACTGATGCAAGGTCGTTAGCTGAAAACTTGTTTTTCAGCTTCTCAGAGTATCTTCTTTTAGCCAATCTGATTCCCTTATTCAATGTGTTCCTGGCCTGATTGTACAAGACTTTTTCCCCACCTCTGTAAGCATCCTCTTTGGCCTGACGAAGCTGCCTTAGTTCTGCTGTAATCATGGTTCGTCGTTGTTAAATGTTAAATAAGTCCTAGTAGGGATGCACATATCCTCACATAAACTGATATATGATGTGACAGTATCTGTGAGCTCATCCAGTTTGGTGTCTGCAGCCTCAAAAACACTCCAATCAGTGCAGTCAAAGCAGGCTTGTAGTTCCAGCTCTGCTTCATTGGTCCATCTCATTATAATCTTTACTACAGGCTTAGCAGATTTTAATTTCTGTCTGTAGTTTGGAAGAAGTTGAACCAGACAGTGATCAGAGAGTCCCAAAGCTGCTCTAGGGACAGAGCGATATGCATCCTTTATTGTTGTGTAGCAGTGATCCAGTATGTTCCTGTCAGTGGATCACTGCTACACTGCTTCACTCATTGAGAATTAAAGCATGCATTCCCTTCGCGAGGGACTTTGTTCCCTTCTCACTCAAAGCGCTCGTGCTTGTTAAGGAGTGGCGTGCTGTCATAGCAACCATGTTATGTTCCGTTTCTGTTCATCCTACAAGGGCCGTCTCGTTTAAACGAGACTTGTTTAAAGGAGGACACTCGGTATACTGCAACCTTCAAAGGAAGTGACCTCCGGAGGACGCATCCTTCCAAACGAGACACAGCCACTGAGCCCGCTTCATCTTCATCTACGCCATTCTTCTTCTCTGACGCTGACAAGACATGACATGCGGCGTGCAAGCGCCCTCTAGCGGCGGATGACTGTATAGAAAGCCTTATCAAAGTCTGCTGTCATGGTTACTGAACACGTTTGTCCTGAAATTAATTCATGGACGATCGATAAGCTTTATCGATCAAATTATTAATGACGCTTAATCGATTAATCATTAACATCCCAAGTAGGGCTAAAAGAGAGCTACAGTATAGTGGAAGTTAAGATTTGCACATAAATGTTGTATGCCTTCAGAAGACTGAGGTCATACAGGTTTGGAACAACACGAGAATGAGTCCTGTAAATAATGACATAATTAATTTTGGGTGAACTATTGCTTTAAAGGAATAGTTCACCTACAAATTACAATTATCTCATCATTTACTCACCCTCATGCTATTCTAGATGTGTATATGACTTTCTTTCTTCTGCAGAAGGAAGAGGAATATCTTAGCGCTGTAAATTCATACAATGCATGTGAATGGTGATCAAAACTTTGAAGCTCTGAAAAGCATAGAATAAAGAATAAAAATAATCAATTAGACTCCAGTCATTTAATCCATGTCTTCTGATGTGATTCAATCAATTTTGGGTGAGAACAGACCAAAATGGAACTTCTTTTTCACTATAATTCTTGGCATCAGCAATGTGCTTGGTAATCATGGTTTCAATCTCGATTACAATTTTATGCGCCATCAAGCACTCTGGCCATGCGTCAAGCACTAGGAAGTGTAATTAAGCTTGAAATCATGATTGTGCCGTAGAAACTGCATGTGGCAAGATGTGCAGAGAAAACAGTGTTATATATTTATTTCTGTTCTCACCCACACTTATTATATCACTTCTTAAGACATGGGTTAAACCACTGGAGTCTTATGGATTACTTTTATGCTGCCTTTTTGGAGCTTCAAATTTCTGGTCACCTTTCACTTGCATTTTATGGACCCGCAGAAAAAAAAGTCGTACACATCTGGGATGGCATGAGGGTGAGTAAATGATGAGAGATTTTTCATTTTTGGGTGTACTACTCCTTTAAGTTATTATTATTATTATTATTTTAAATCATCTTGGTTGAGAACCACAGGTGTAGCTACTGTAACTACATTTTTTTAAACAAGCTTGACTGTAGTTTAACTACTTTCAATTATGAGTAGCTTGTAGCTTGGCAAACTACAGTTTCAAGTTAGCTTTCCCAACACTGTTCTTAATGTAGGTCAACCAACCATGTAGTTGTTCTAGGCAAGTATAAGAGGAAACTCTACATAAATAAGCACTACAATTCATTGTAATGTCTGCTCTATTCTTCAGAGGTAAAGAAGACTAGCAGTGACAGTCTATGCAAAGCTTTACAGATTCCATTCAAAGTAGGGGCAAGCCATGAACTTTATCCTTGCTCTGTGATGAACTTTCACATGTTGAATATCAACTCTGAAGTTTCTTCAAAAGTCAATTTTTTTTTTATTTTTTATTTTTTTACAACTAACTACATACTTACTGAATACTAACTACAAGACAGACAGAAATTTCCTTGTAGAAAAATATAATTCCCTCCAATCACTACCTCTCTGCTGTCAAACTGATCAATGCAATAAAGCAGTGCAACAAAAGCAAACAATTAGGATAAAATAGAATGGTTGTTTATTAATATTTTTGATAACTGAAACACAAGATATACAGTGCATCCGGAAAGTATTCACAGCACTTCACTTTTTCTACATTTTGTTATGTTACAGCCTTATTCCAAAATGGATTAAATTCATTATTTTCCTCAAAATTCTACAAACAATACCCCATAATGACAACATGAAAGAAGTTTGTTTGAAATCTTTGCAAATTTATTAAAAACAAAAAACGATGTACATCACATGTACATAAGTATTCACAGCCTTTGCTCAATACTTTGTTGAAGCACCTTTGGCACCAATTACAGCCTCAAGTCTTTTTGAGTATGATGCTACAAGCTTGGCACACCTATTTTTGGGCAGTTTCTCCCATTCTTCTTTGCAGGACCTCTCAAGCACCATCAGGTTGGATGGGGAGCGTCGGTGCACAGCCATTTTCAGATCTCTCCAGAGATGTTCAATTGGGTTCAAGTCTGGGCTCTGGCTGGGCCACTCAAGGACATTCACAGAGTTGTGAATTAGGGTCGTTGTCCTGTTGGAAGATGAACCTTCACCCCAGTCTGAGGTCCAGAGCGCTCTGGAGCAGGTTTTCATCAAGGATGTCTCTGTACATTGCTGCATTAATCTTTCCCTCGATCCTGACTAGTCTCCCAGTTCCTGCCGCTGAAAAACATCCCCACAGCATGATGCTGCCACCACCATGCTTCACTGTAGGGATGGTATTGGCCAGGTGATGAGCGGTGCCTGGTTTCCTCCAGACATGATGCTTGCCATTCAGGCCAAAGAGTTCAATCTTTGTTTCTCATGGTCTGAGAGTCCTTCAGGTGCCTTCTGGCAAACTCCAGGCGGGCTGTCATGTGCCTTTTACTGAGGAGTGGCTTCCGTCTGGGCACTCTACCATACAGGCCTGATTGGTGGAGTGCTGCAGAGATAGTTGTTCTTCTGGAAGGTTCTCCTCTCTCCACAGAGAAATGCTGGAGCTCTGTCAGAGTGACCATCGGGTTCTTGGTCACCTCCCTGACTAAGGCCCTTCTCCCGATCGCTCAGTTTGGCCAGGCGGCCAGCTCTAGGAAGAGTCCTGGTGGTTCCAAACTTCTTCCATTTACAGATGATGGAGGCCACTGTGCTCATTGGGACCTTCAATGCTGCAGAAATTATTCGGTACCCTTCCCCAGATCTGTGCCTCGATACAGTCCTGTCTCGGAGGTCTACAGACAATTCCTTGGACTTCATGGCTTGGTTTGTGCTCTGACATGCACTGTTAACTGTGGGACCTTATATAGACAGGTGTGTGCCTTTCCAAATCATGTCCAATCAACTGAATTTATCACAGGTGGACTCCAATCAAGTTGTAGAAACAGCTCAAGGATGATCAGTGGAAACAGGATGCACCTGAGCTCAATTTTGAGTGTCATGGCAAAGGCTGTGAATACTTATGTACATGTGATTTTTTTTCGTTTTTTATTTTTAATAAATTTGCAAAGATTTCAAACAAACTTCTTTCACGTTGTCATTATGGGGTATTGTTTGTAGAATTTTGAGGAAAATAATGAATTTAATCAATTTTGGAATAAGGCTGTAACATAACAAAATGTGGAAAAAGTGAAGCGCTGTGAATACTTTCCAGATGCACTGTACATCTGTTTTTCCAACAACAGATGCATCTTTTGTTTTCAAGAAGGAAATTATATTAGATTCAGAATCACTGCATATTACGCCATCATTATATCCCAAATGTCCCATTAACTGGATAACTAACCTTGAGCAATAATTAAGCATGTCTGAAATGGCCTGCTTTCCATATCCACATCAGTTTTTGATAACAGTCCTTAGAGAACAGAGATGAAATGATGTTCTGCCTGTCAGTCGTGCATAAATCTGCCCTCCGTTACACTTTCCTCACACTCATGTGACTAAAGTTGTTTAATGTGGGACCTGACAAGACTGTGGCAGGGCGGAGGACGGGGCCGGGTAGTGATTCCGCACACCTGGCCCCTAATGAGGCTGATTAAGCCCGAGAGGGATAAAGGCGACCAGAGACGGCAGTGTGACAGAGAGAGAGTTACGGGCAGCTGCCCGACACCTGTGTAACACAGTTCAATGGAAAGGAGGAGGCGAGAACCGGCTTAACAATTTAAATAATAGTTTAATAAGAAACTGAACCAAAAAGACAAACACACACAGGTGTCGGGCAGCTGCCCATAACTCTCTCTCTCTGTCGCACTGCCGTCTCTGGTCGCCTTTATCCCCCTCGGGCTTAATCAGCCTAATTAGGGGCCGGGAGTGCAGAATCACGACCCGGCCCCACCCTCCGCCCTGCCACAAAGACCTGAGCATATAGTGAACATCTAAGTTTAAATTGGTTAAAATTGAAAAAAAGAAAAGAAAAACAATTACATTTGAAAGTCAAACAAGTGCAAACCTGTCTGTTTTCTGTGCATATAATATATTATCATTCTCTGCCCCCTCTGTTGAAGACAAAGTGAGAGAAACAATATCACATGAATGCATAAAGAGAGATAATTATGGCATTCGTTATGTAAAAAAAAACTTTTGTAGACCTCACACAAACCCTTGGTTTTCAGTCATCCTGTAGTGCAGTGCAGAGGTCTTTCTCTCTCTTTTAAACTTTTCTAAAATAAAGGAGCAAACAACACTATAATGAACAACACTGGAAATGAAATTTTCTACAAAGGTCTGATTGCTATTCAGTTGCATTTTATGGCCCTAGAGTTGTAGTTGTAGCCGATTTGAGAAACAAAAATTAGTTTTCTGTTAAACTATCAATGGATCATGGTTTATTTTTCAATAATTTTTATTATGTTTATAATACATTTTAAATAATTCTTATAAATAAATAATTATTTTAAATTTTCAAAAGCAAAATCTTCTGGTAGAAGTGTAGTGCGTGCCCATTCAATCACTTTTAATACTAGCCATGATTTGTTTGTAAGTAGATGAAAATTATTTATTGCACTTGCATTCTCTATAATTTAACAGAGCGTACATCCAAATCCTGATGAGAATCACATTTTCTGTGTATAAAAGGAGCATGTCACTGTCATAGAAATATGCCTGACATTCAACAAGGGCACGGTTAATGCACAAAAGAACGTAAGTCTATATTTTTATTCTTCTAATTCATTGCATATAGTCCATTTACACTACCAATGTCTTATAAATGTGCTGCTTTGTATATATCACTGGTGCTTGACAGGGAATGGATTAGATGGTGCAATAACTGGAGAAGAACCTCTGGATTAAAATGCACTTGACCCAGCCCATTAGCGCTTTGTGTGCTGTATTCACCAAACCCACTTGAGCCTAGACTTAGCACATGCTTGCACAAAAATACCAAAACTTCATTTCCATGCTCACACTGACTTTGTGCTTAGAACTTAAAGCATAGGGTTGCGCCTAGTGCTGCTAGTGCTCTTAAAATAGGGCTCAAGGGTACTTAACTCTTCTTTTTAAGTTACATTTTTGTCATTTTTCGCTGTTATGAGATAGTTAAGTGGCAAGGGAGACAGAAAACGACAAGGGGAACTGCATCAGGTAAAGATGTTGTGCCCAGACTCAAACCAGGCTCACACGTGATGCTACCACATCATGTCAGAACACCGCCTTCAAGGTAAATTATTGAAAAAGAGTCAAATCTTGACAGATTAGTGTTAACGATACATACACGATGAATATTTATAATAGCCTTATGACACTAAGAGAGTCTGTTAACTATGTGAATAGTCTTTTTAACCTATGGTTTCTGACACCACGGTTTTTGATTATTAAGTCTTCAAAGTGAGTTTTGCTACATGGCTTCCGGACGTTTGTTGATTGGATTAGCTGGTAACTAATTTGTGCTGCTGGCTCCACCCACCTGCTTGCTTGTCTCCTTGTGGCTCTTAAAGAAATGTGTCTCATAGGCTTAATGTCAATGATTCAGATGTCAATTTGGCACACTTCTTCCTCAGCTCTCTTTTAAGGTAAGGAATGATTTGCTTGTTTTGAAGAGATACAAAAAAATTTAAACTCTTGGGTTTTTGTATTCTTTTGTAATTTTTTTTAAAATTTATTTTTTATTCTAAACTAAGATTCCATGTATCCTCTGCAGAACTTAACATTAACAATGAGAATATTATCTGTAATTGTACACAGAGAGCATTATAGCTTTTCTTTAAATAATGAGGCTGTAGAGAAACAGTCTGTCTTTGTCATATCTTTTGTGTGCAACTGATTTCTTGCTGACTTTGAAATGCAGTATTTGAGATAGTTAGTCTTTTAGCATTTTAAATAAAGCATGTCCTAACATGACATATGTTGGACATGGACATATTATGGACACATATATATATATATATATATATATATATATATATATATATATATATAAACATTTTTATAATTATTATTTCTTTTATTAAACCACACATACAGTACAGGGACGTTGCTAGTGTTAGAAGAGTAAGTGGCTCAGCCCTCCTTAAAACCCAGCAGACACCCCTGTCAACCAGTTGTTTCTGAGCTAAATGATATAAACTCACAGTGATGGGCACAAATACATGAAAATGTATTTAAAATAAAAATAAAAAATACCTCAATAAATATTTAAATGAATCAAAATAAAATACCAAATACTGTGTGGAAAAAATTTATCAAAATAAAATACAGTAATTTGTATCTTGAAAATACACAAAATACATGTAAAATTGGGCATTCAGTGAAGTATCACTATTAGGCTGAAGTCTGTCTGGACCTATTCTGAATGAATAGAACATTTTGGTGTATAATGGCTTAGAAACTTTTGTTTTCATTTCACCTACATCTTCCCTTCCCATGCCCAGTAGGAAATAAGATATTACAAAAAAGTTTTTTTTATAAAAATTTTTTATGTGTTACCATGTTTTTCAGTGGCGATTTCTCAGGGCCAGCAAAGCCTTCTCTGCTGGTGTAACATGCCTAATAAATAAATATTTTTTCATCCTTTCATTCTCATTGACCTTTTTGCCTATGTATTTTCAATAGCTTCACATTCCTAATTAATCTACAAACAAATAGCAAAAAACAAAAAAATTTATCCAGTCAGAATTTATCCCTCAATGCTTACAAGCAAAGTGTGACAACTGTTTCATAAATCGCATGCCCGAAGCCATGCTCCTTAGCCGAATCAGCGCGTGAGTCTGAGCTCCACCCCATCAGGCCATCAGAATTTCCAAAGAATCTCTCAACAGTGTAAGTGAATAGGCATCTAAAGTCAGATTGTCAGATTCATCAGCCAATCAGATTGATTTATTTGTTCTTGTGGTTGTGGTCTTTAGGATATGAGTGACAGTCCAGTCCAGAGTGACGCAATCATGCTTTAAGTGATGTACGTAATTTGAAGCGAAGAGCGCAAGATCTTGCTGATGAGTCGGCTGTCATCACTGCTGGTTTTGCCATTGAGAAAGAGATTCTCATGGATTTAAAAACCTAAGATGTTCTGCATGATTGTGCGATTGATTAATTAAAAAGGAAAGGAGGTCTAATTTTCACTTTTTTTTTCAATTTCAATTTTTGCATTGTTATAGCAATGTCAGGAGTTTTCTAAGTGTAAATTAGGCTGCTTATGCATTCAGTGTCGGATCAAGTTTTGAAAAGTAACCGTGTACCCTGACGAAACAAATTTTATTGCAAGCAAAATTTAAATCGCAAATATTATTAGAGAGATTTTTCTTAGTATTAGACCTCCTTGGTTCTGGCTTTCGTGCATGGACGTGTTTTTAAAATGTCAGTTGGTATTATTAGTTGACTGCCACGTAATGTATGATAGGCATACGGTGTCTTATCCATTGTGAAACTGTGTTTTCTTAATGGCATGAATCACACTGAAGACTTAAAATGCACGAACCGTGGCAACATAGCACCTGATGTAAACTATGGTAATGGTTTATATCAAAGTACCATCTGATGCCATCACTGTACCATGGCACTGCCACAGTACTTTTTTGTAAAAGTTAGGCAATGTAAAGCAATCAATTAAAGACAATTATATATAAACAGGTACATGATTACAAACCTATGTAGTGCAAAATGCCAAATAGCAGCCATTTGTATACTTATTTCTGTCCAGGTTATACTGCATCCTGCTATTACTTGTGGTGAACCCTATTAAATAAATCACATTGTAAATTATCTCAGTTCGTGGGCAGTGGAGGAGTCAGGAGACAGCGAACAGTGTCTCCAACAAATGGCTCGTAGTGGCCAACTCAAAATAGCTTTCTCTCTGGTGATCAGTCTCAGTTATTCTGGGCCACTCTCTCTCTCCTCCTCTGCCGCTCTGGTGAGCCTTATCAGGTCTCCCTCTGCCATCACTATAATTAGAGACAGGTGTTAGAGTAATTACAGCCCAGGTGACGAGCCTTGCCGCTTTCCCCCTCCCGCAGACAGACAAATGACCACGGCCCCTCGTGCCACATACCCCCACCACTGATTCAGGCCAGGGCAACATCCGGCCTGCCTTCTCCCCCCCCATTTCTGGAGAGAAAGTCAGCCACCACCATCTGCGCCCCCAGTCTGTGGATCACCTCAAATTTAAAGGGCTGAAGAGCCAGATACCAAAGGGTGATCTGCGCATTAGTATCCTTCATGTGGTGGAGCTACTGCAGAGGAGCATGATCGTAACAGAAAGTGAAGGCCCGCCCCAGCAGGTAGTAGCGGAGGGTAAGAACAGCCCACTTAATTGCAAGACACTCCTTCTCGATGGTACTGTACTTTGTCTCCTTGAAGGAGAGCTTGCGACTAATAAACAGTACCGGCCATTCCTCCCCTCCCACATCCTACGAGAGCAAAGTGCCCAGCCCCCTGTCAGATGCATCAGTCTGCAAAATAAAGGGGAGAAAGAAGTCAGGTGCATGTAACAGCAGCCCCCCACAAAGTGCAGACTTTACTTTAAGGAAAGCCTTTCGGCACGGCTCTGTCCACTGGACCGGATCGGTAGCCCCCTTTTTAGTAAGATCAGTCAGTGGGCTGGTGACATCAGAATAGCTAGGCACAAACCTTCGGTAGTAGCCAGCCAGCCCCATAAACTGCCTTACCTCCTTTTTGGTCTTGGGCGCCAGGCAGGCTGCGATCACTGAGGTTTTGGTAACCTGTGGACGCACCTGCACGTGACCCAAGTGGAACCCCAGATACATAACTTCCACCCACCCAATTGCACACTTCTTCGTGTTGGCCGTGAGTCCCGCCTGTTGCAGTGCTCTCAGGACAGCCCTCAGATGTTGCATATGCCACCGCCAATCATTACTATAAATGATAATATCGTCCAGATATGTGGCGGCATATGCTGTGTGCGGTCTGATGATCTTGTCCATAAGGCGCTAAAATGTGGCCGGGGCTCCGCACAAACCGAACGGAAGCGTCATAAATTGGTGTAATCCGAACGGTGTGGAAAAAGCCTTCATTTCTTGGGATATTGGAGTTAAAGGGATCTGCCAATAACCCTTTGTTAAGTCCAGCGTAGAGTAAAACTGAGCAGCGCCGTCAAATTTGGACACCGCGTTCACTTTCCAGTAGTCAACACAGAACCGGACCGAGCCGTCGCTCTTCGGTACCAGAACTACCGGGCTGGCCCAATCGCTGTGCGACTCCTGTATTACGCCCATTTCAAGCATTGCCTCTAATTCTTCCTGAACAATCTTTTTCTTGTGTTCAGGAAGCCGATAGGGGTGGCTACGAACCACCACTCCCAGGGTGGTCTCGAAATGGTGCTCTATGAGGTTTGTGCGACTAGGTAGGTGTGAAGACACGTCCGCAAATTTCGCTTGCAACCTGGCAATGTCTGTAAGCTTCGACAGTGAGAGGTGGTCTCCGGAAGGGACCAGGGTGAATGAACTTGATTTGGGAGATACCTCCGGCCCAAGCTCCACCCTCTCTGGAAATACCATTGCCAAGGCTACAGGCACCGCCTCCCTCCATGGTTTGAGGAGGTTGAGGTGGTAGATTTGATGTGCCCCTCTCTTATCCGTTCGCCTAACCTCATAATCGAGATCTCCAACTCATCATGTGACCTCAAAGTGTCCTTGCCACTTGACAAGTAATTTGGAGCTTGAGGTGGGTAGTGATACAAGCACTTTATCTCCCTGTGCGAATTCCCATAGTCAAGTGCCCCTGTCGTACATTCGGCGTTGCCGTTCTTGTGCTTGGAGCAAATTCTCCTGTGTTACCTGCCCCAAAGTGTGGAGTTTTGCTCTAAGGTCGAGAACATATTGAATTTGGTTTTTACTATTCGAAGGTCCTTCCTCCCAACCTTCCCGTGTGATATCTAGCACGCCGCGTGGCCGGCGACCTTACACTAGCTCAAATAGGGAAAACCCTGTGGAGGCTTGTGGGACCTCTCGTACTGCAAACAGCAGGGGTTCGAGCCACTTGTCCCAATTCTTAGCATCTTCATGTACGAACTTACGAATCATGTTTTTTAAGGTCTTATTAAATTGTTTGACCAACCCGTCGGTTTGTGGGTGATAAACGCTGGTGCAAATCGATTTAATGCCTAATAATTAGTATAGTTCACGAAGTGTACGTGACATGAATGTTGTGCCTTGATCAGTGGGGATTTCCTTTGGAATCCCCACTCGTGAGATAATTCTGAAGAGTGCCTCCCCAATACAACGTGCTGAGATGTTGCACAGGGGCGCTGCTTCCGGATATCGCGTTGCATAGTCCACCAGAAATAATACAAAGTGATGGCCACATGCAGTCCACTCTAATGGCCCGATGAGGTCCATGCCAATTGAATGCCTGGCCAAAAGAAACGGGCCATTATATGGTTCAAAGTCTTTTCGTGACCTAAGTGGCCAGCCATTGGGTTATAGTGAGCTGCCTGGAAGAGTGTTTCCCAACGGCTCTTTGGTACTAACAGCTGAGTTGTATTCTCTTTGGTCTGAGTGTCCTGCGTCACTCGATACAACCGCTCTTTGATAATAGAAAAGTATGGGTATGTGAGCGCAACATTAGGCTGGAGCTATTGACCATCAATTTTTACATGCTTGTGGGACTCATCACACGACTTCTCCAGAGGGAAATCCCCTCAGGGAAGCCCCTGAGAACAGGAATTTCCTCGTCTGTGTCATCCTGACACGGAGCCGACGTTGATGGCCCTGGCACCGCCTCTCCAGCCATAGCGTGGCACGTCACACACTGCGACACTACTTTGCAGGACCCATCCACACACATTACCCTCAATAGATTTCTAAAGCCAGGCCAATTGGTTCTGAGAATTAGTGGATGGGTGAGGCGGGAATTAACCACCGCCTCGACTTTATGCCTTTTTCCCCTGAATTGTATCTCAATGGTAACCACTGGATACTTGTGAATGTCACCATGCACATACCTCACCCTCACCCGTTTATTCTTATCCAGTGCCCTGCCTAGCACCAAGCGTTGGTGGATCGAGGTTTGAGAACAACCTGTATCCACCAAAGCTTGATGTGTATCCCTTTTACTCTTACCGGTATCTGATACATCCCTGCCCGATTGGGGCAGCCTGTGGAGCGTCGAGGATCCGGACCATCCTCCACCTCCCCACCTCCATCACCGAACACCGATCCTGACTGTGTCCGGCTTCCCCACAGCTCCAGCAGACTGGCTCAGGTCTTCCTTCTGCACTCGTGGGGGCGGTCTCACCAACCTGGGGGTATAGCAGAGGGATACAGACAAGGGGAAGGGTCCTCTGGACTAGGGGTGGGGTATGGACAGGGCTCCTCCCCACTTCCGAAGAGCTGGAACTGGGTAGGACTGAGGGGGATGGGAGGGGGGGAAACATGAGACACAGGGGGTGGAGAGAGAGAAGAGTGAGGACAGAGAGAAGAAAACACTGCTTCGCTGCCTCCTGGAAACATCGCCATGTAGTCCTCCTCCAGAGATGCCAGGCGGTGGCACTGGACCCACTCGGACATGCCTCGAGGAAGTTGGGAGATGAACTGCTCCAGTGCCACCAGATCGATGACTTCCACGGCACCGCGGGTTCCCCCCACCAGCAACCATTTCTGGCAGGTGTCACAGAGCTGCTGCGCAAAAGCTCAGGGGGCAGCCATGCTTCCCGAAGCTCAGGGACTGGAATAGCTGCCAACTCTGCTCCAAGGTCTGACTGACCCCTTGCTGGATGGCCTTTATCAGGTGGCTGTAATCAAGGAAGCTGGCGGTGGGAAGTTGCTGTGCCGCTAGCTGCGCCTCCCCGGAGAGTAAGGGCAAAAGGCGGGCCGCCCACTGATCGGGAGGCCATCTCCATACCTCCGCTGTCTTTTCGAAACAGGTCAAGGAAGGCCTCTGGATCATCATTTTGCCCCATCTTCATTAGGGCCACAGGTGGGGTAGGCTCCGGGGAGGTTGCAGCGCCAGCCCCCTCCCTGGTGATCAGGCTCTGGAGCACCTGCCAGTCCTCCGCTTGTGCCTGGAGCAGGACTTGGAAGCGTTGTTCCTGCTCCAGGCATACCTCCATGAGGACTTCATGCTGGTTCTGCTGGATGCTGGTGAGGGTCTTGAAGACTTCGCCCAGCGGTGAGGACTCCATAATGGTGTTCTCCTCCAAAGCCGGGTTTTCGGCACCACTGTAAATGATCTCAGTTCGTGGGCAATGGAGGAGTCAGGAGACAGCGAACAGTGTGAGTGTTTTATTCTGACACTTCAGCTTCACACACAAAGCAAACACACAAAGCAAATGGATCGTAGTGGCCAACTCAAAATAGCTTTCTCTCTGGCGATCAGTCTCAGTTATTCTGGGCCTCTCTCTTTCTCCTCCTCTGCCGCTCTGGAGAGTCTTATCAGGTCTCCCTCCGCCATCACTATAATTAGAGACAGGTGTTAGAATAATTACAGCCCAGGTGACGAGCCTTACCGCTTTCCCTCTCCCGCAGACAGACACATGACCATGCCTCCTCATGCCACACACATGTAAAACAGTGGGTACTTTTCTTGCTATCTAGCAAGGAGTAATGCTTTACACACTTGATTAGCTAGCTAGTAAATACACAAGTTGATAACACCAACAACTGATTAGTTAGCAAGTCTGACTAATGTCCAGTGCTAGTGCTAGTGCTATTTTCCCCTTGCCAGTGCTCTTTTATTCCTTCATGTTAACTGAAGGCAAATCTTAATGATGCTCCATTTTAGCTTGCTAGCTAGCAATCTAGCTAACGCTTGCTAGTGACCTCGTTAATGATAATTAGACTATGCAGCTTGCCTGCATGAAAGTTGGGGTTGGGGGGGGATGCCTGAACTAGTTGATACAGGAAATCAGCAGCCTAACAAAGAGCCTGACTGGCACAAAGTATTTTATGTATTTTGAAAATACACAAATACCAAACATAAATGTATTTAGATACAAATTACATTGTATTTTAAAGTCTTAGAAAAAAATCAAAAGGACAAAATAGTATTTTTATTTCAAAAACATATTTCCAATACATATATCTGAAATACTACCCATCCCTGACTCACAAGTAGTAAACTACCAAGACCAGCATTTATTTGGTTTATTTGTAAAGAGAAATGTGTGAATCTTCAAAAAAGATCAGGGGCTTGCGACAACACATCAGGGGCTTAATCCTCCAAGGGATAATCGAGATGAAGAGAATAAAATTCAGTTAGTAATACGATCGCAACATAGTGGTGATCATGAATGTGCACCCAACACAATGAAGACTAAAGCAGGTTTTTCTCCAAGACCCTTAAGACTAGAGTTTTCATCTAATTTTAGTCTATATCATTTTTAGTATTTTTTTTTCAAAAACACTATTAATTTCATTTTGTTTAAAAGTTTAGCAATTAGCAAAAAAATAAAAATAAAAAATGCAATAAAAAAATAAAATAATCACTTACCTTTAACTGTAATAGCATACAGCACTGCGGCAGTGCTAGCCTGTAAATGTACTGCTAAATATAGATTTAGAGAATGTGCAACACTGGAACATATTACTCATACAGTCAGGAAATGTTGCTGAGCGACACTGCATCTCCCGACACAAAAAAAACCCCCTCCATCTGTGAGCAGTGCTGTAACACACCTAAAATAAAATGTGGGAGAGCCATCAGAAAGCCATCTCAGGGATTATCTATCATTCTTTCATTAACTATAGCAATTGGATAATTTTTGGCAGCACTTAGACTTCCATCTTTACATCGCTTTTTTGTGATCTTTTTAACTGTCGAGAGCATCGCTGTCCTCTTTTACTTCTCACTTCTCCGTGGACAGATTTTCTGAGGGTTGGTGATGAAGATGTGTCATGCTGTCAGCAGATGTTCCACATTCTACTATTTTCTGACTTTCTGTTGTTGGTTTGATGAGAGGGAAAGAGAGCTGACTCTGCTCCAGCAACTATCTGCCTGAAGTACTGCTGAACTTCTCAAGCTGACTTTCAGCCCAATTTCAGGTTAAACAGCAAGAATGCTAATGGTTCATGGTTAAAAAGTAGCATGTGCCATGGTGTTTCTTATACTTAGCCTAGGCCTGCAGCTAATGCAATGCAAAAAAAAAAAAAAAAATCTTCATTTTCTTAATCAGTATTTTTCTCTTTTGTTCCAGTAAAAAAAATCTAAACATCCCTAAAACAATATATAGGCATGTCCTAATTTCTAATTTAATGTCCTAATTTACTCACCCTCATGTTGTCCCAAACTAGTATGCTTTTCTTTCTTTTGTGGAACACAAAAGGAGATGTTAGGCAGAATGCTATAGCTTAGTCACCATTAACTTTCTTTGTATGGAAAAAGTCTGAGTGAAGTTTGTTAGTGAAGTGAATTTTGATTAAGGCTGTCAATCCATATAACATCTCCTTATACATACTGACTTATTTTCAGAGTATATACATATGGTATATTGAATTAAAATTGTACTCATCATTTTGGCAAATATTGTTTTTTTTTTTATTTTAAGCTTACATTTTTTTGTGATTTTTGTTTTTGTTTTTTTGTGAAGTTTATGCTTAAACTATTTATCATTAGGTTAAGAAATAATTTAAGATATATTCTCTGAAAACAAGTGATATTTTCAAACACACTCTTATGGCGAAATCGTAAGGATTCATTCGATTTGGTTCAATTTGGCTAAATTGTATATAATCAAACAAATTGTGTCATATGAATTCATTTGCATGTGTTAGTAGAGTATTAGCAGAGTGGAGTGGTGGTGGCATAGTGGACTAAAGCACTGAACTGTTAAGCAAAAGGTTGTTGGTTCAATCCCCATAGCCACCACCACTGTGTCCTTGAGCAAGGCACTTAACTCCAGGTTGCTCCAGGGGGGGATTGTCCCTGTAATAAGGGCACTGTAAGTCGCTTTGGATAAAAGTGTCTGCCAAATGCATAAATGTAAATTAGTACAGATTCAAATGACTGAAATTGCATAACATTGTGATTTAGCCACCTCATAAAATGAGTTGGAATTCATGAGATCAGGTTGGTTTTATTATAATTTATTCTTAATACGATTAATCTTGTTTTAAAGATGTTTAGCTATGGAAAACAAGAAAATACAGTGTAACGAGTTTCTTAAGATGGGCAAGGAGGAGGCGGGAACAAGCTGAATCGTCAATGTAAAACTTGAATCCAGAAGAACTCAAACATAACATAAACTGCAAAACAAACAGACACAGACACACACACACACACACAGCTTCGTGCATCTCTCTCTCTCTCTCTCTCTCTCTCTCTCTCTCTCTTAACTGGTGTCTCCGGCTCGTCCTTATCCCCCTCCCGGCTGATTAGGACGATTCAGTACCGGGCATGCATCCTCATGGCCTGGCCATGCCCTCCCCCTCATCACATGCAGATGATTTTTGCAGTTCAGTAAGTAATGAACAACAGTTCAATCATGATCTGACGATTTAAAGAAATAGTTCACCCAAATAATGACAATTCTCTCATCATTTCCTCACCTTTTAGATGTCTCAAATTCATATGACTTTCTTTCATCTGCGGAACAGAAACAAAGATTCTGCGCATGCGTTAATTACGTGTAAGGGTGAGGAAATGATGAGAGAATGATAATTTTTGGGTGAATCCTTTTAATACTTTATTTTATCTATAATGTAGTGTGGACACTTAAGATCAGCTCTGTGAGTTCAGTGAAATACTGTAAATGAGGTGTATGAGCACATTTGTTATTCACTGTCAGGTACAATGTGGTTGCACACACTATCATTAAATCTGCATTTTATGTAAATTAAGAAAGTGGGTAGTGTCCATTTTCTCAATGTATTCTTGTATAGTATTCTTGGCATTGTACTGCTCTATTTGTGTGCTGTTTTTCAAGTCTGGACACTTATGTTTGGATAATTCAATGCAAGGCAAGCAGGATGACTCATATATGTTTTTCATGTTTGAGGTCGAGTATATAGTACTCTCCCTCCCCTCCGCTGGGGTCTTGGTGGACTTATAAGCAAGTGGTGTACTGGTTCTGCACGTGTGGCACTTGCTGTGGAAATGCTTTCCCTATTACAGTTCCTTATATTTCACCTGAAGGAGAACTGCACACACATAAGCTTTAGACAGGCTGTGAAATCCTGTTAGTCAACTGAACATTCATAGTCTATTAAAAATATAAAGCATAGGGTGGACGTACAAACCGAAACAGAGGAGTGGGTGATAGGTAAAAAAAAAACCTCAATAAACTCCATCCATCCATCCATCCATCCATTCATCAAGCACATTTCACATTTCAACATACACCACATATAATATTTCAGAATTATGACCAGATTCATTGTATATGTACATTTTCTAGTTGTGGATGATGCCACAAGTTATCTCATTTTAAAGTTTAATTTGCTTCATGGATTTGATTTTGTTTGAGATGAAAGACTGCTTCCTGCTTGGCATTGCACTAAAGGGATGTATTAGTTTACAGTAAATCAAGTAGAGCATGATAATGGCATTCACACTATTCTTCCTTCATGTACCTTTGAATATTTTGGAGGCTTTTTTTTTTTTTTTTTTTTTGTAGATGTTGTACTTGCCAGTTAAGCATGACTCTGATGTTGGTCACATTAGGGAATGTAAATGGCAGTATTTGCAAGTCAGATCTGAATATTTTATTTTTGCATGTTAATGAAGTGAGAAGGTGTTGGAAAGTTGCTGAATGCTTGACTGCAATTTTGGAGGAGACACAGGAGAGTTTTGTGTGGACATAAACATCCGTGATGAACAGACAGATAAGGACAGGGAAATAAGCTTAAAAAGTCCTTGACAGGGAATTGTTTTGGCAAAGAATTGCTTTAGAGTGCTTTAACTGACTTTGCTTGATGCTCTGTTTGGCACACATCTAGTACCTAAATGAAAGTCGAGAGGTTTTATTTATTCTTAAGTGCTGTGTCATTCCACAGAGGTTGCAAACTTTGGCATTTTTAATGAACTCTCAAAAATTTCAGAAATTCAATTACAGAAAGTGGTTCCACATTGAAAAGGGCTTTCTAAACATTTAGTTGAATGTTGAATTCTTCTCAATACCTTGTTTAGCAGAAAGCTAACAGAATTGAGTAAATTGCAATAAATGCCAGACAGGCTTTTGCGGCACAGCACCTGTTAAAATACCTGTCCATAAGCTCCACTCTTTACCACAGGACAAGAGCATGGACAAGCAGCAAAAATGAATCTTTGAGCGCTGGAAGGTTGAAGAGCTTACCGGTCGAAACATCTAATGAACAATTTCTTTCCTCAAGCTTTTCCACCATGAAACTACTGACAACCTACCAAATGGACTTCCACCTTCTCCCCCACCTTCTTATTTCTGGAATTCCTCTGCACAGTATTTGCTCTACTTACAGTCATGTCAAAGGCACAATACACTTTACAATACAGTTTTTATCTGTTTAGCTGCTTGTTCTGCATTAGTATGCATGAGGTTTAAAATATTTGTCAAATATAATTATTTTGACCAGAGCAGGCTGAATCTGTAGGTTTGGAAGACTCACTTCAGCACATCAGAGAGAATGCTTGCTGGGAAGGGCTGGGCTTTAAAGTTGTCTGCCTTTGTACTCTACTCATCGTTTCCTCACTTAAAGTGAATAATGCATTTGCTTGTGATTGCTGCAAAGTACACAGCCCCACAACAGGTTTGTAACACAATACGGCCACAATAGTATGTGGTATTTCCATCATTTGAAATGAAAAATTAAAACATGGCATTTTTATTCAGTGCAACAGTAAATACAAAAATGATAAATTAAAAATTTAAGTCTGCTTTATACGCAATGACCCATACAAATTAACACAATCATTATTACATGTTAAAACAATCTCATTCTCATTCAATGACCACACTGTTTTTCAAAAGAAAGGTGTCATTTTTTAATGTTAAATCATTGTACATTGGCTCAACCACTGGTGTGAGTTTGGGCCAGGACTATCTGTTTGTCCAGAATACATTTTATGTCATTAAATTTGCAGATCAGTTTGGTGATGCTAGTTGCACTGAAAATACAAATGAAAATTTTCTGAAAACTCAATTAATTTCTGAAAACAATTAATTTTAATTACATAACCTGGTAAGTCCCTCTGCTGATCCTGTATGTAACTATTTCCCCAAAAAGGGATGTCTGCCTATCTCATGGGTCAACTCTGATGAAGATTAAAAGACTCACTGTGTGATATTCATAATGAAGGTCGATAAACAACTCAGCAGGTTTATTAATACAGTAGAGAAACTCTTTGAGAGGCATTTTTGCTCAACTCATTACGCATGTGGTCGCATGAAAACACTTGCATCATATTAGTGACTGGGGAGCTATTTAAACAGCTCATTAAGATTTACTCTGGGACTGGACTAGACAAAATGGCCGATTCATCACTTTGATAACTTGGTCCATCCCAAAGAGGCCAATCACAAATCTAAGTATACACCCAAAATTGACCTACTTTTTCCTAGAGAGCTAGAGCTAGATCATCTAAGAAGTGTACTGTTAAAGTAGCTGAATAAATGCACAACATTGTTGGGCCTCATGTATTCAGATAGAAGACAAAGGCAGGCCTAACACAGTCGTAAAAACATAACTCAAGACCCACCTTCTAAGTCGTAAATTTTACTGATAAAAATCGCACCAAAATCAAACAAAGGGAGTCCAAAACAGACTACAGATCCATGAAGCCTTGCTCACTAAAGGATCGAGCTCTCAACTCCTATTGGATGAGGCACACAACAGAACGTCCCTCAAACATGACATCATCAGGAGTTGAAATAATTCTGAAATGCATCCAGAATTCTCTTCCAGCGACTTAGTTCACCGAATATAGACGTAGCTTTTGCTGCTCTCCGGTGCAACCTCGTGGCACAAGGAAGTAATGTCTGACTTGAAACTGTAGCCATACAATCTCCAACTCGCTGGATGAGTTGAGATTACTCTGTGTTCAACCAAACACTCTAACGGATCCGAAGGAGACCGCCGAGCAATTCGCATCTTCATCCGTTTGCCTACAGAAGTGAAGAGATTAAAGATTTCTCTTCCATCTTCAATCAAGTCGACATTTCTGAGTTCTCCGCCAGCCCGCTGAGAATCAACAGCTGTACCACCCGCTGACAATCAACAGCCGTACCGCCCGCCGACAGAGCGAGGAAACGGCCTCCCGTCATCACACGAGCCTCAAGGAACCGGGTCAAAGTTAAAGGACGGAGGAAAACACATTCTACCTGTGTCCTCATGCGATACAAGTAAGAGGTTTACGTCTGGGCAGAGATAGAATATTATAGTGTGTTATTCTTGTGTTTCAAGGTTTTTGCTTGTACAGTTTACGGATCGCCATGTCCGCTCATTATTAATACTCAGGGTATTAATTATCACAAATTTGTTTTGCTGTATTGTGGTCCAACCAAATTGGATTGTGCAATTTCGCCATCGCGGGTGAGACAGAAACTGAGTTCATCCATTAAAGAGTCAAATAACGCAGGACTTTTACGAGCCCCGCTCGTAAAACTGCGTCTCTGAGTGATGAACATAGCTGCTTTCTCTCCCGCTAACGCAAGAATTTTTAGGGCTGTCACTTAATCATCTCTCTCTCTCTCTCTCTCTCTTACTAACCACACACACACACACACACACTGTCACACACACACACCTTATGTGTTATAGGATTATTTTGATTTCCATATCTAATCATATCAATGTTTAGTTTGTAGTTGTAAGTCGGAAGTTTATTGACTGCATTGTATTAATTATTAATTGATATTACTGCATAAATAAACTTTGTTTATATTACAAAGAGAAGTGTTTTGGTTTGTTTTGCATACGCCTGTGTCATGCTGATGGGATGTCAGTGCTCGGATTCAAACCTTCATTCATTGTTTTTTTTTTCCCGAAAATCGATATTCTTCGGATGCCGATTTTCCTAAGAAAACAATCTAATATTGAGACTGTTTTACTATTTGGTTATTAGTCCCTAATTCCAGGGTGGTGCCCCATCAATGTTAATCCTTATTAATATTCTATTGATTTTTGATAATTGACAATTATCTTTGATGATTGTTGAATTTGAATGATCAATAAACTAGTGTTAATTTTAATTAATGTTTCATCGATGTTAACAATTAACGATATATATATATATATATATATATATATATATATATATATATATATATATATATATATATATATAGACAGACAGAGACAAAAAAGCAACATGTCTCAGCCCAAAATGAGCTACCCAAGTTCTAAATGGTGCCATTAGTGGTAATGACATAATTATTGGCTCTAGTTGATAAAACAGATACCTTTGTGAACACACACTGCGAACAAATTATCACCCTTCCTACACATCTTTGAAAATGTATAAGAGTCTCAGGCTGCAGGGCCAATGACTTTTCAGAGCTATGTGATGAAAGAACTGATTCTGAAAGAAAAATACTTAAACCTTAGAAATACTATAGTATTTTTCCACTAAAGAAGTATTGTTGATATATGTAAGGTATAAGAAATGGTTACAAATCTGCATGGCATACCAAAATTTGGTACTTAAATATTAGTGGTTAAATAAAGTCTCTGAAACCATCAAATATTCAAATATCAGCTCAGACATACTGTAGTTAATTTACTGTCTGACACTCAATCATAATTTTGATAGAGCAAAACGCATATGGTCACTACTAATCACAATATATTAAAAAAATGTGGCAGACTGCTGCTTGCCTATCAGAAGCTTTTCTGTTTTTATGTCCGCTCTTTTAGATGTGTGTGTCCCTGCAAATGGCCATCTGAGATCATTTCTCAGCAACCATCTGTGCAGTTGGATGTCTAGCCCTGTGAAGGCCCCTATTAAGATCTGATTGACCATTACATGATAACGGGCTCCAACTGCCAGCACTCACAATGAAACACACTCAAGCTCCTTGACATGATATAATAGTTCCATGTATTATGTGTCCATGGTGACTGATTTCTGTCCAAAGTTCTTTCCTTTACTGGAACACACCTGCACACTTTAATATAATGTACATGTGTCAAAAGTTGTTATAGAATTAAAATTTGTATTATAATGCAATATGTTCCTGTAGCTCAGCTGGTAGAGAATGTTTTATCAACACTGAGGTCATAAGTTTGATTCCCAATGAATGCATATACTGATCAAATATAACATTTGAATGCTAAATAAACAAATCTAATATAAATGCAATAGGAACAGTAATTCCACAGAGAGAAATAAGCTTTGCTTATTGTTTACAAGAATGATCAAGTGTCCATTTGTGCTGTCTGGCCCACATGGCATCAGAACCCAAAATGCTTTAGCCATCATAATAACACAAAATTATGGCTAATCAGTTTCTTGCAATATCTTATAATTTCCCATTTGTTCCCTGCATCTGAGGGCTTCAATCAAATCTGTGAGCACATAGTAACAAGCATATATTAGCCCCAACAGTGACCAAGAGTCTTACTTTTTGAAATCTTGCTTCTCCAGTTTAAGCCAGGGAAATCGAGTATGACCCAAAGCTATCAGAGGCATCAACATTTGTTCTCTGCATGCTCATAATCTATTTGCCAGTTTGCTTGTTCTCTCTCATGTGCAGAGGAAGTCATTTAGAGAACATCCTTTTTGGAATAGCGCGATCTGTAGACAATTTCACACAGGCTTGATTCTGCTTCAACAAAGCTTGTTGCGATCGTGCTATGCTGTGTGTTTCTCTGTGTGACTTGGCAAAGAGAAGTAGAGAGAGAATTTGCTGACAAAAGGAATTGGGGGATCAAAGCAGGATTTCGTCCTAAAAATTCCACCGGGAAGAAATGTATGGTGCTTACATGACAGTGACTGCTTGCGTGTGAAATGAGAGGTGTGTTCTGGTAAGAACAGTTGAAGTGAACAGACACTTAAATGTCTCTATATGACACTGTCTGCATGGTCCATGATTTTTTTAGCATGAGAGGTGGAAAACCCATGTTTTTTTGTTGTGAGAACTATTAATTATGTTAGAGGAACTATTAGCCAACATAAAACTGCCAGCTAGTTTAACTAGTTTAATAGAATATATATAAGTTCATTTATTTCAGTAATTCAACTCAAATTGTGAAACTCGTGTATTAAATAAATTCAATGCACACAGACTGAAGTAGTTTAAGTCTTTGGTTCTTTTAATTGTGATGATTTTGGCTCACATTTAACAAAAACCCACCAATTCACTATCTCAAAAAATTAGAATATGGTGACATGCCAATCAGCTAATCAACTCAAAACAACTGCAAAGGTTTCCCGAGCCTTCAAAATGGTCTCTCAGTTTGGTTCACTAGGCTACACAATCATGGGGAAGACTGCTGATCTGACAGCTGTCCAGAAGACAATCATTGACACCCTTCACAAGGAGGGTAAGCCACAAACATTCATTGCCAAAGAAGCTGGCTGTTCACAGAGTGCTGTATCCAAGCATGTTAACAGAAAGTTGAGTGGAAGGAAAAAGTGTGGAAGAAAAAGATGCACAACCAACCGAGAGAACCGCAGCCTTACGATTGTCAAGCAAAATCGATTCAAGAATTTGGGTGAAATTCACAAGGAATGGACTGAGGCTGGGGTCAAGGCATCAAGAGCCACCACACACAGACATGTCAAGGAATTTGGCTACAGTTGTCGTATTCCTCTTGTTAAGCCACTCCTGAAACACAGACAACGTCAGAGGCGTCTTACCTGGGCTAAGGAGAAGAAGAACTGGACTGTTGCCCAGTGTTCCAAAGTCCTCTTTTCAGATAAGAGCAAGTTTTGTATTTCATTTGGAAACCAAGGTCCTAGAGTCTGGAGGAAGGGTGGAGAAGCTCATAGCCCAAGTTGCTTGAAGTCCAGTGTTAAGTTTCCACAGTCTGTGATGATTTGGGGTGCAATGTCATCTGCTGGTGTTGGTCCATTGTGTTTTTTGAAAACCAAAGTCACTGCACCCGTTTACCAAGAAATTTGAGCACTTCATGCTTCCTTCTGCTGACCAGCTTTTTAAAGATGCTGATTTCATTTTCCAGCAGGATTTGGCACCAGCCCACACTGCCAAAAGCACCAAAAGTTGGTTAAATGACCATGGTGTTGGTGTGCTTGACTGGCCAGCAAACTCACCAGACCTGAACCCCATAGAGAATCTATGGGGTATTGTCAAGAGGAAAATGAGAAACAAGAGACCAAAAAATGCAGATGAGCTGAAGGCCACTGTCAAAGAAACCTGGGCTTGCATACCACCTCAGCAGTGCCACAAACTGATCACCTCCATGCCACGCCGAATTGAGGCAGTAATTAAAGCAAAAGGAGCCCCTACCAAGTATTGAGTACATATACAGTAAATGAACATACTTTCCAGAAGGCCAACAATTCACTAAATTTTTTTTTATTGGTCTTATGATGTATTCTAATTTTTTGAGATAGTGAATTGGTGGGTTTTTGTAAAATGTGAGCCAAAATCATCACAATTAAAAGAGCCAAAGACTTAAACTACTTCAGTCTGTGTGCACTGAATTTATTTAATACACAAGTTTCACAATTTGAGTTGAATTACTGAAATAAATGAACTTTTCCAAGACATTCTAATTTGAGCTGCACCTGTATATATATATATATATATATAAAACAGCTAATATAAAATTTAGTTTGACTTCTTGAAGTCGACTGTCAACATTTTCAGAGACCATTTGTTGAATAATAAAATAATAGAACTAAATTTAAGAGTTACAGGCCTATTTGTACTTTATTCATGGTTAGTGCCCTGAGCTACAGCAGAGCATTGTTACCGCTGAAGTTTACACATTAATTAAACAAAGACTTTATTAAAGTTTTGCCCAAAGAGACATCTCTGCCCTTCAAACACCATATAAGCCGATCTGCCACTGGAATATAAAAGCTCAAATTCTACATCTGTATAGCTGCCAACCCACAGTCAAGACCATCTTTTATCACCATGCCTGTTTTTGCTTTGTTCCGGAAACTGATTGTGTGACGGGAATCTTCCTTGTGGGAGATGCTCCATTTTTAAGAATCTTTCATAAGGAGGTCACACTTGCTTTTTATCTGACAGCCCATTGTAACGTCTTCCTGTCTTCTTCTGTCTTAGTGTGACCGTCCCTGTCCTTGTCCATGGGCCTGAATAAGATGCTGTGGAGAAGAGATAGCACTGTGCTTGGGTGAGCTACAAGGGTGAATCACTGTGACAATGCACCATGACTGAAAGCCCACTCAGCTCCATCCCACATGCCTGTGCAGACAATGCTGTCACACCCTGGGCCTCTGCCCGGAAGAACTTCAACTGACTCAAATCAGACACCATCCAGAGATGCTTTTCATAAGGCGGACAGCTGCTTGTTGCTGTCGCGGTAGGCTCTGTGTTGTGGGATATACTTAGAGTAAGTTGATAGATGAAATATAAATAGAGAAAATCCCATATTTTTAGTACTATAGTAGCATGTGCATGTGCAGCTCTAAAAATGCATGAGCTGTTGTTCTGGTGATATGGTTTTCACTTGATTATAACCCTCTGTTTCATAGTTTCATGATGTGTTGGTTATGGGAGGCAGGCTAAGAATACTACATTCAAATTCATATGGCTATGCATGCATTGTCTGACAAAATGCTCCTCTATTTAGCAAATAGGCCTTGTCAGAGGTAAATATGATTAACTCGCTTGAATGCTGATGGCTTAAATGAAGATGACGTCTGACAGAAGTTGATGAGCCAAATAAAGTGGGCAAAGGATATCCTTTAATTAGCATCTTCATATGCAGGTAATTTTCCAGTCTTGATGGCTCTTTTAATGGGTAATAGCAGGCATTCTTGCAAGGTCCATGCCATGCAATTTAATGATGAAGTTAAAATACTTTCTCCTATCTCAGTTAAATATGTACAGACAACTATAAGTAATACTTTCAGAGGTTGAGTTGAGGTTGAAAACACTGACTTTATAATTTGATCCGTTTGTTTGAGTGGTCCACTTCTGACTCAACCAATGGCATGACTTCAGAGCAGGACTACTTGTTTCTCTGAAAAAAAGACAGATGTAATTGTATGGAAATGGCACAAGGAGTGGTTAGGAAACCTGCCAGACAGTTTTGGGTAGTAATGGACTACATATAAACTGGATTGTTATCAGATTCAAAGTATGTGTAATTAGATTACATTTTTTTAAATGTGCATCATCAAATTAAAGTTACTTTTTATGGATTACTAATGCTTATGTAGCTTTTCTTATTATTATTCCGCCATGGGAGTCTATGGTAGCCCTATGAACTGTATGTTGGAAAATGCTGAAATCTGGCACACTGATAGGGATGGGCATGAAAAGCCCCCATAGCAAATCTGCGACCTCTAGGACAAATTCTATAGTGCCACCACCTGTTAAAAGTTTCACTATTCTGTTCTACGGATATTTTGAACTGTTTGGCCTAGAAACAAAATTATTTTTGCATCTGATTACTCTTCTACTGATGATTGCAATGGCCCCTTACATTAAAACTCTGCCTATTACAGTAGCCATCATCTTGGATTATGGATAATGGATTATGACATTTATGTTTTTTCTGCTACTATTCCTTGACATTTTGTCCAATTTGCTCAAACAATGGCTCAAAACAGATGTGACTTTACCCCATTTTGATATTCCCAACTGTTGAAAAGTTACGCTACTGCAAAGTTAACAATGTCAATGTAAAACAAGAAGTGTGGCTGTATCTCCGGAATGCTTTGTCCTATCGAAATGAAACTTGGTATGCTTTATTAGGGCCATGATATAAGGGTAAAGTTTGGTGACAATGTATGGGTCATATGGACTCCAAAGATACCACAGACTTTTGAGTCTTCACATTGTGTTTACTACTATGTAGGCTTTACTACATTGCATAATTCTGCTTAAATTCAAAACCCCTTAGCTCTATCAACACCAATTTCTCAGCTATTGTTTTGTACTCTCAGGTAAGAATGTATCTTGCGTCATGTAGTCTTGTCAGTTGTATGGTGCAGTGATTAATGCTCTGGTCTGCAGTATAGAAGGTTGCAAGTTCAAATACAACATGGGCAAGTGCCTCTGTTGAACTGGAGCATTATTCTTAGTGAATGTGTCAACTAAAATGTTTTTTTTTTTTTTTCATTTGGAGAGAGAGCTACTCACAATGCACATTGTTTTAAATCAGCTTTCCAGAAAATTGTACAGTAATGTTTTAAAGCTGACAGTGACCAGCTTTATAGAAAGTCATGCCTTAATGTGTTTGTCAAACCATGAGGCTAAAGGGCTTGGTCCCGCTGCTCTGTTTACATATTGATTACATTACTTGTCAGTAATGTTTTGGATACAATAATATCAAAACATACAATAAGTAATCCAAAAGATTAGATTACCAAATAAATGTAATCTAAAATGTTACGTTACTGATTACAATTCAGTTGTGTAATTTGTAATAAGTACCAGATTACATTTTATCAGTAATCTACCCAACACTGCTGGCCACAATCATTTTTGCAATTCCACTTGGTGCCGTAAATTGTGCCGAAATTACACACTTTAAGTTCCACATCACAATCTTAACTTCTTCTTTAGTGAGTATTCTGACATTTGATTTGGCTAAATTAGTTTTCATTTAAGAACAGACTTTGAGTGAATATACACCCCTAACCCAGTTTAACCAATCTGTTTCTATAAAATGAACAGCTGTGTAGTGCTAAGGAAAAAACAGAGAATGGCATCTCTCTCCTAAATTTATTTTCATCATTTTACTTGACAGACTTTCTCTTAAATCATCTGTCTGTTTTTCATGAAGCAAGAGATGACAAACAGCATGGTACCTGTCAGAGATGTTCACTTTTGCATTCCCTACAAAATATATCAACACTAAATACAGTGTATTCAAAAGGCACTGGACAGATGAGGGTCATTTTATGAATCAAACCATTCCAATCACTCCAAGACCTGAATGAAACAATTTTTAGACAATGAAGAAGTACTGTCCTTTAACTAGAACTTGGGGAGTTTAAATTAAGGGTATGATTTGACAGGAAACATATTTCTGAGATACACAATAGATCAGGAAAACAGTAAAAGCTCAGCTAAGTTCTGTAGCCCAGCCTAGGCTCACAGCTGCAAGGCGCTTCTGCTCTGCCCTAGGCCTTTCCTGGATGAGTCACAGACACACATTGGAATTCACGTTGCTGAGAGTGCTGTTCAGACAGGGCTAATTAGATCTCAAAGTTCAGTAAGAATTCAGCTTCTCTATGACTGCCATTATTAAAATCTCAGTTTGCAACTGACCTTTTACAACGTTAAAGGTACAGTTCTGTCAACATTGACTCTCCCTCATGTTGTATCAAACCTACATACCTTCTTTCTTCTGTGAAACACAGATGGGGATGTTAAGCAGAATGTTAGCCACAGTCACCATTTACTTTTGCTGCATCTGTTTTCCATACAATTAAAAGTAATGGTTGTTGAGGCTAATGGCCAGGGTATACTTAGTTTTTCTGTGTTTCGGATCGGGTCGGGCCCGGCTGACCGCATTGCCTTTATGAGGATACTCTTCTGACCATGAGCAAATATGAACGCGTTTGATGTATGCTCACTAAAGCTGCTTTGTGAGACACTTTTAGTACAGTCAGTGGCCGGTGCATGCACCGACGTTGCGCACAGATGAAGACCACTTCCGCAGATTGAGAAATTTGCATCCGCATACTGTGTGCGTGATCAGCAGCGTGGACAACTGAAGTAAACTCAGGCCTTAAACTCAGGCTTTTTAGCTGTTCCTTGGAGGAAAGAAAGTCATATTTTAGTCGATTTGGAGAAGCGTAAGGGAAAGAAAATGATGATAGAATTTAAAATTTTGGGTGAAGTATCCCTTTAACAAGTTATTCTACTTTAAATCACTATAAAATTTCATTTCATTTGCTTACAATTCATGGCAAATGGCAAACTGGCAAATGCAAGTCTTTTAGCTGATTTTCTTAATATTTCAGCCTACATGTCCTACATAGAAA